>NC_089986.1:11784285-12095714 GCF_036417845.1 Apteryx mantelli
GGGCAGTCGCCGGTGCGGAGGTGAGCGGGGCTGCCCCGCACGTTACCGGGGCGGGTGCCGGGGGTAGCAGGGCAGGGCCCGTTTGTGTGGGTGAGGGGGCGATGGCGCGGCTGAGGAGGCGGCTTTAGCCCCCCCTCCCTGGTTCCTGTGAGGAGACGCCCCCTCCCCCGCTCCTGTGGGGAGGGCGGTTGAGCGGCGCCCCGCTCCCGCGAGCGCGGCTGAGCTGTGCCCCCTCCCGCCGCCAGCCTGGCGGCCCTCGCTACCTCTCCCCGCCCGCGTGAAGCGGGGTGTGGGGGGGATCTTCCCTTGTTTATATCGGTGCGGCGGAGGCTGTGTGCGGGGGGGGGGGGGGGTTGGCAGGCAGGGGGAGGCTGGCTCGCATCCCTCTTGCAGGAGGGATGGAGAGCCAGCAGGGTGCAGCAGCTCCGGGAGCTGCGGCTCTGCAGCATCCTCGCCCGGCGCTGACACACGCGCACCTGGGGGTGGGGAGGCGGCGCCGAGCTGTGTGGGGGCTTGTGCTGGGCCCTTTCCCGTGGTGGTGGTGGGGGGGTGAGCTGTGGCTAGCTTCTAGAGAGCGGCTGGATGGCTGCGTTGGAGAGGATGGGGAAGGGAGGCTGTTTCTGCAGGCGATGGAAAGGTGGCAGCCCAATGCACCAAGCCAAACCTGCTGATGCAGGTTCTGACTAATGACTTAATCAGATTTCCTCCATGGTGTTAGTTTAAGGCACGTGACAGAATGCAATGAAGCAAAGCTATAAAACATGGCATTGCAAGGTGAGGTAATTTTTCTTCGGGGGATTCTGATTCTCCCCTTCACCTTACAAGGGGATTTGATAGGTTGAGGAGAGCCTGCAGCACTGAAGATGTGATTCCTTCCTGTGCATGTACACACTTGAGGCTAGTTCAAGTCTGTGGAGTAAATGAATAAGCTTATAGAGGAGGATTTTTTCCTGTCTAGAGTGTATGCAGAATGACTAACTTCATCATGTTGTGGTATCTCCAGAGATCTTTATTCTGCAAAACTTTCAACTAGAATGTTGTTATATATGTACAATTTTGGATATTAAAGAAAATTTTCCAGAGATTTGATCTTCCAAGTCGGATGTTTCTCTAAGTTTTAACTCAATCTAGTTATTAATTCTATCTGTCATGTTGCATAATCATATTTTAGTTTTATATTTTAGTTTTCTAAGGGGTGGGGAGGAGTAAGACACTACTTTCTGGTGCATTGAAAATTATTGTACTCCCTTGTTACCTCAGGGCATGTTTAAACTAGTTCAGAAGAAGCTGAAGTCTTGTGTGGGATCCCAGAGTGGCGCTTTACAGTACTGTTGTACCTGCTTCTTTACAACTGCTTTTTTACTTTATTTTTAAAAATAATTTTTTAAAATAGTTGATTAAAATAGCAGATGTTGGACAGCATATAATGAAGTGGGATTTAATTTTTTTCAGATCTTCAAAGTGAAAATACACGTGTAAACCCTGGCGTTTACAGAAGATGAAAGACATCGACATAGGAAAAGAGTACATTATACCCAGTCCTGGGTATAGAAGTGTGAGGGAGAGAGCTGACTCTGTGCAACATGAAGAGCAGGAAGGGTCAAAATTTCAGCATGCTAAACATAAGGTCAGTTTACTTTTTCATTATTTTTCACTGTCTCTGCTTATTAAATTATGTGTAGCAGCTGCCTTTTTGCTGTGCCAGCTCAGTAAAGAGTCATCACCTTGAAGGTCAATGATGAATATTCTCTCTTGCCCTTAAGAGGTCACTTCAAGGGGTACTGTAGTTCTTCATAACAGAACTGGGCACTTACTAAGTATTTTTCACTTCTAAATGTAAGGGTTTTTAGTAAAAACAGAATAAGCTTTTTCTACTGTTCAGATCTTGATGAGAATCCAAGAAAAATGTAAGGTTTTCTACTTAAGAGAATGATCACAACCAAGTACAACCAGTGAAGAGCTCAGCTCTAATCATGTACCATTCAGTGTTGGCAGCTGAAAACATTCTTAATCATGCTGTTTTTTATAGGGTTATATTTCTGAAACAGATGTTTAGCTTGCTCTAGTAGCAAGATTACTTTCATCCAAGAGGGGAAAAATAAGAATGTGGTGAATACTTTTTTGTGCATCTGTATGCTTAGTATGCTGTGGTGCACTCATGATCACTTGTAGCTTACTCCTGAGAGCTGGTCTTGAAATAACCACTGTCTGAGAGCTGCTATGGCATTGCTCATTTTCTAAAGCTTTTTCTCTCTGAAAAGGGGTGCATGTACTAAACTTAAGTGTTCTAATGTGAATAGATTCTCAGATAAGTAAATGGAGACCCTACACTGGTGAAAGGTATGGTCTGGAACTAGTAACCTTTAACCTGTGCCAGTTCAAGATGTTTAAGAATAGTTGCTGCTTTGACCACTTGCACTCTGAAATGTTTTCTTACATGTCCTGCTTTTAACATAACTAACACTTTCCAAAGAAAACTGTTTGGCTTCAAAATGTTCTATAAAAGCTAATGCTGCCTATGTCTGAATTTGTGAGATGACAAGGTGCTTGCAAATGTGCTAGGCATTCTGTATAGATCACCTGTGACAGCTCTGCTGCATGAGGGTTGGAAGTGGGGGAGCTCTCCTTATTTGCCTGGAAGAACTGTGGAGATTTTTTTAAGACTTGAGTTTTGCAACCTTATCCTGGACACTGAGATACAATATACTTCAAAGCCCCCAGTGAAACAAGATAAGCCTAAAGGAAGCTGGTGTTTGCCCGGTGGTTTTAATGTGGGCTAACAATGCTGCATTGCTCTCTGGAGACTGTTGGAGTGGTTTGCTCTGCAGCAGGCTGAATGCAGTTTGTACCTGTAGGCCCTGCAGCTCCTAGTGTCCCTACAGGGCTCTATGACTCAGCAGACTTGCTGATAGTGTTCAGGGGAAGGCAGAGCACCTGACTGCATTAAAGCAGACACTGGTGCTGGATTGGGAACCCTCTGGAGTCATGGTGCAGCTTCTTTACAGCACTTATATTAACATAATTGGCTTACCATGCAGCCCACATCATCCAGTGGTAGAATGGCTCTGTCAAATTGCTGGTGACAACAGTGATGCCATTGGTGGGTTGCTTTGTTTTTTCAAGCAGTGGGAGTGGAGTTGCACAGTAATCGTAGCATGATGTCTCTTATTGCTAGTCTGCATCCTCTGATCATGTTGATGACTGGTATAATTTCTGAGGACAAAATCCTGAAACACAGCTGTGGTCCTCATAGCATCTTTTACCTCAATCTTTTAAGTGAATGAAATTAAACCAACATTTTTTTCTGAAGGCTGGGAATAAGCTAAGCCCTGCACATCTCTATAGCATGAAATAAAATCTCAAATTTGGAGGCAACTTCAGGTCAGCTTAACCATGAATTGCTGTGGTCCTACTTTCCCTTCTACATTTGTTAATAGATTTGATGCCTGTGATTGCTGAGTAGTGGGTCCAGGTAACTGAGCTCCCTGAGAAATAGGGATTTTGTAGGATTTGTAATTGCTGATGCAAGAATATGGTTTTCTCTGCTCTTACCTAGAACTTTAACTGCCTTGATTACTTTGATTAGAGGAAGGAATGCATTTTAATTTATTAATGGAATTGGCTGGTTCTGATAAATGGGTACTGCGGTGTTTTACTTGCTAGTAATCTAGTTCAATATGCTAGGGTTGAGCTAACTTTTTAGCTCTAAAACTTTTGTACTAGCTTTTTAGCTTGGATGTATACAATCTATAAACACAAGAACAGTACTGAATTTGTTGCTGTATGTCAGTGAGAGTAAATCCTGCTGACTTGCACAATACTGAAGTTAAATAGAAGGAGCTGTCTTTATAACACCTTATCTAAATTACATGTTCACACTTTTTTGGTATACCAAACATCTTCCTTTCTAGTTGAAACAAGCTCTATTTGCAACAGCATTCTTGGCCTTATCACTACTTAGTGTGTTTTATTCTTCTGGTAACAAAGGTAAGTAAAGACTTCATTTTTTCTTTTTGTAAGGCTGACCTTTGCCTGTTGGGTCAAATACTTGCTCCTTGTCTGTAACAAAAGGGTGGAAGCTTCAGCTTGGCTGTTAAGAAAGCCACTTTCTCCCTTGAAAGGCTGGTTATGTCCTTTACTACTTGAACTTTTATTAAACCTGGGGCTGGGTCAGGTCCCTGAGCTAGTTTCTTGGGCACATGTTAGTTCTGATATCAGCTGGTGACAAACAGTGGAGAGCTGATGGGAAAGATGGGATCACGGCAGCTCAAATACAGAGAAGTCAAGTTATGGTGGTACTCTGTCCTTTGGGCAAATGAGTCCAGTGTGCCACCAGAAGAGCTTTTGGGACTTCCAAGTTTCTTGTAAAAAGCATAGCTCAGGATTTGAACTAGCTTGACCAGAAAATGACACTTGTAAGCACATTCTGTATTGCATATAACAAGGTACAGCTGCAAGTAGATTAAGGCTATTTCATGATTGATTTCAGTTCTTGGTTGTATGGAAGTTTGGGACTGTTGCATTAAAAATATACCACATGTGGCAGACTTCTTGCCAGTGTGTTAGTTCTGTCCCTCACAGAAGGAGGTAGAATGAAGAGGACAAAGGAATGTGCTGCCTCTGATCAAGGAACATTGGTTAATGGCCAGTGTGGGTGACCATTTCTAGCAGGGCTGCAGGTGCCTTTGACCAATCAATAACAATAACATGACTTACAGGCAATAACAGGCGAACTTTGGTATTACTGCATTTTTATACGTGCTTCCTGAACTGAAGTGGAAGAGACTAGCTGATGGCCTAAGCTGGTTCTTTATAGATGAAAGACCTGTTGTACTGCTGAGCCAAGGTCCCAAAGCTATTTCTACTTATTGCTTTTCTTTATCTTACCTAAAGGTTATGCTTTACTTTTCTCTCTGTGCTGAAACCTCTGTACTGTTGTCCAGGCTTCCTGTCCAAAGAAGGTTAAAATTGACTCTTCATGACCATAATGGAAGAAGGAACTTGCTATTTTTTTCCTTAGGAGCTCAAATGCTATTCAGTCATGTCCTTAAAGAATGCTACTTTGAAAAACAGGAGCTTTTTAAGCAGGGTTCTTGGAATCACAATTCAAATCATGGTGCAATATAAGTAGATCTAATACCACGTTTCCTGGTGCTTAATGGGAATGTTGCTATAGAAATTTGAATCTCTGAAATAGGCACTTTAGAACTGAAATTCATGAAGCAGTTTTTATTCACCTTGTGAATGAGTACATTCACCTCATGAATGTGTCTGCAGTGTGCTCTTAAAATTGATTTTCTTTGGTCTTTGAAGAGATCTTAATGTAGCTTACGAAATAGGGTATTAGCTGCACATGCCCAATGCTTAATACCATGCTAATGGGCTTATGGTCTGTAGAAGCACTAGTCCTCCAAATGGAGATAACTTCTAGGTGTACTTGCTGCTTAGCACTAGACACAGCAAGTCTTCATGTGAAAGAAGCTGTTATATTACTGGTGAAGAAAAACTAAGGGGTATTTTGAAATATTGGTAGCTACTTGTGCCTTTAGGATTCTTTGTTCTCAGAATACTAGTGTGCTCTTAAAGTTATATCTGAAATAATTGCATTTATTTCTTCCTCTAATGGAAGTGGTGTGCCCTAAGGAGGAGAGCCGACCCCATTGTGTCCATGAAATCTACTTCCTTTCTTCATCTGTCATTTTATAGCAATTTGTTCTGAAAGTGGTTTTGGGATAGGCTCTTTTCAAATATAGACCTCTGTAAATGTTCATTTGATGGAACAGCAGGCAAATGAGTATTTTGCTCCTCCCCATTAAACTAAGAGCAACTGAAGATGATGTAAAGAAAGCTTATCATTCTCATTATGCAGTGCTTTTGAACTTCACTCTTAATTCTAGACTCTGAATTAACAGTGCAAGGTACAAATTCACAAATATGCTCCAAGCAGTTATAAGTTCTGACTAGAATGCAGTGTTTAGCAATGGGTTCTGGCTGCTGGAGCACAATGACTGCGCTTCAGGCTTACTGCAGATACCAGTTACTGTATTTGAAGATGTTGGGCCATGTTTACCGTAGAAGTCACCTAAAACATGCAGGGGAAAAACATGTTGCTGATGTTAGCTACATGAAACCCTGTTAATCTTCCTGTCTTCATCTTGATCTCTTATTTTTCAGGTTTGTCTCAAAGATTTTGCCAAATACAGCAGAGGATGTGGGCAGAGGTTGCTGGAGTTGGTGTAAATCCTTTAAGCACTGATAGCTTTGTCTTTCTCTCCAATAGTCAGATCAACCTGTCTAAGCTGTGGAGCTTCTGAAGTGTCTGAACAACTGTGTTGTAGAGATGTTCAGCAATAGGAGTGTCAATATAGCCTGGCTACTAGTGGCTTGGCACTCCATGCTCAGGGCAGGTCTGCTCAACAGCTTGTCTATAAGTTTCTAATCATAGCCAGAGTGGTTGCATATGTCTGTATTTTTCCAGAAGATTCATACTTTCATAACCTAGTGTGAATATTAAGTACTTAAAAATCACCAGCCAAGAAGGCTCTCATGGGCTGTAGGTATCCTGAAATGACCTCTGCACAGAAAGATACTGCCACATTGTTGGCTTATAGGTTACAGCTAGAAGCTGCAGTAGTTTGAGCTGATGCCAGTGTTCGCTGTATTAAAGGTAAAACTGCAGTTGAGTACTTGGTCAGAACGACTGGCAGAGTGCTAGATTCAGTTTAGTTGCCACCCAGCAGTTGTGGCATATCACTGGTGTTTGACTATGCTGGAAGTGATGTATAAGAGCAGAGCAAACATAGCTGTATTTATGTGTATTTCTGAGACTTGTAACTGCTGCCATCCTATCTGCATGTCTATGGCTACACTTAACAGAAAAGAGACCCTCAAGCTGCTAATAACAGACCGTGCATACACAGAGGAAGTGCATCAGATCAGTTATGGGTAGGCTGAAAGTCTAATGCTGTAGTTGAGCAGCTGAAGTAGTAGGGAATTTGGGTGACTCAGTGGCTAGATCAATTTTGTGGATAGTGCCCACAAGAGGTGCTGCATGTCCTTGTACCCTTCATGGATGAAGCTTTAACTGAACAGTAAGTATATGGTATATAGTCATTAAGAACAAGCATGATGCAGACTGTACAGTTCCTTTATCTACACTGGAGTCCTACTTTGATTCTTCTGTGGTGTCTGTGCATGTAGTATGGTAGATAGCAAGCATATTGTGCTAATAAACCTCTAGGAAACTGGGGGCTGGCCAGCCTGAATGTCCATCTTCAGAGGAATGGATTTCTTCTAGGGTTCACTACTTCAGATCACTTCTAATTGGTGAGCATCTGCACAGTGAAATGCCAGTAGGCTGGGGCCCTTAGACAAACAGAAGTCACTGCTGGCACAGGCCACTGTAGGAGACTTCTGGGAAGAAACAGCCAACATAATGTATTCCACTGAGAGGAGGGATAGGGCAGGAAAGAATAAAGGAAGAAGGGTAAATGGAGCCAGGGTCTAGAGGTGAAGGAAGGTTAGAATTAAGGAGTATTTCATCACCCATGCTGAAGGAGACAAGGGTGAATGGGTAAAACAATCTGAAGGGCAGTATCCTTCAAACCCAGTTTCAGTGACCTAGCTGCCCTGATAGTACTTACAGAAATGATATCTGGTGTATGTACCTTTGCTAAAGCTATAGAGGATTTTCCTGTTATAAGTTTGGATGGTACTCAACATTTGGCTAGTGTTCAGGAAGGAAAGAAAGACAAACTCTTCTGCCTTCCTCAGCACTTTTGCTTTGGTTTACAATTATACCATCTCCAAGTGTTTGAGGTGAGTACACAGTGTAGCTGTACCAGGAGCTTGTAAAATGCTCTAAAGTTCAATCTTGAACTATTATTTTAGTGATTCTTTCAGAAACTTACCTCTGGATTTCAGCTTCTATTGGTCTTGTTGAGAATCTTCAGTGAGATAAAATAGCCTAATGAACTCAGGAAGGCAAATTCTAGATAAGTGAAGTGCCTACATACTGAAGATGTATTTTTTGCCTCTAAAAAGCTAATGCTTAAGTTATTAAATGTCAAATGGAAGCTAAATTTTAAAATCCTTGTTGTCAATAGTTCCATTATCTTTGAAGACTTAATCACAAATTAGACTGATGCATGCAAAAGCCAAGATGCGAGCTTCTTGCTACAGATAAATTCCATGATATGCCCAAGGAACTAAGCCTGTTGCCTTAATTAGAATCATGTTCTGTCAAGCTGTCTGTTTCCAGTTAAACTTCTGCCACTGCTGAAGTACACACTGACTTGACACTGAAGTGCTTTGACTTGGTTGTTGGTGAATGTTTCATGACTCTAATGACTTTGAAGCAGTGATGTTATCTCTACCCTGCTGCTTCTATTTACCTCTGCTTACTAGCAGCTGAGAACAGAGCATATCCATCAGCCAGTAAAGTTCCAAAAGCTCCCCTCAAACTCAGAGGGGTAACTCTCTGAAAGATCTTAGACTTGGTAATAGGAGGGACAAAAAGGCAAAATCCCTCCCTGTGCAAGGCACTCCCTCGTGCACCAGTATCCTGGCTTATTCATGGTTTCTGTTTTAAGTCAACCATTTTCATTAATGCACTGGCCATCCTCTATCTAAAGTCTTAGCCACATGATAAAACCTCAGGTCTGGCCACTTGCTGGTATTGCCTGACTGTCTGCTGTTGTTCCTCTGTCCAGGCTTGTAAACCAGCCTGCTCATGACCAAAGGTAGGCAAGGAGCTGATTAGCTGTCACTGAAGGAATGCCTGCAGTATCTTTTCCATCATAGTATTTTAGTGTTTGAGGCATTCTGCCCCTATGGTCTTAAAATTCTATACTAATGAGTTTCTAAGACCTGCTTTAGGGGGCTAATAGAACTGTCCAAGCTACTGGAGAACTTAATTTGGTTTGAAATGAGACAAAAATCACTTGTATACAGGGAGTACTGGTACCTTGAGGTACTGAGATGGTTATTAATTTTTGGACATCCATATTCTAGTACTAAGGAGTAGTCAGCTCAACTCTTGGACTGTATGCTGTGAGCACTGTTCCACAAATGAACCTTGTATTTCATTCCCATTTGAGGACTAAGCTTCTGAGCTGAAAGATGCATCAAAGTTGCCCTATTTTTGGAGCCCCAGGGTGTTTACTTTGAGCTTACTAATTGTTCATTCTTCACTTGGGTTGGGTTGCCCCTTGCATCTGGAAGCATGTGTTGGTACAGGGAAAGGAATAGAATTGTGTTGCGTCAGACTAGGTAAATGCTGTGATTTCAAGGCTTGTGCTGTCATTCACTGATGGTTTCATTCCACAGAAACTTGAATTTAAAGCATCTTTAGATATTCCTGATGTTGTACTAAATTAACCCATATACCTTCTGCTGTGACCCAGCTCAAATATGGCCTGAGTGAAGAATGCCTCCAGCATCCTGCAGCTGTCTGCATGTAGCCCAGGATAATACCTGAGCAAGTCAGGAGCCAAATTCTCAGCCTGTGCTCTGCCAGTTTATGATCTCCTTAGTGAGGAGTTTGGTTTTCCAGCTTTGTGGTCAGAGCACATCTATGGAGCTAATTTTAGAGGGCGACTTGCTGTTAAGGCTAATCATTATTTCTCATTCCACAGGGGTCTGCTGTTACTGTACTGTTAGTGTACATGAACTGTGGCTCAAGTTCTGGGTGATCAGTGTATGACCTTGACTCTGATTGAATGCCATATCCTTTAAATACCTGACCATGAATACTAGGTTTAATGCAAAACAGATGACATGATTCATGTACATCAGATGCTATTGTAGGTGCACAGCTGCTGATCAGATGCATACACAGCAGCTACTGCTAAAAATCCTAAAACAAATGGTGTGCCAAACCCTGTATTTCTTGGATTCTGTGGGTAAGTGGATTTGACGGGGAAGAGCTTAGAATCAGCATTGAGGTGAGCTACTCTTGCTAGAACTTAAGGGCAAGGTCAAATAAGCAGTGTTCCTGGAAGAAACTGATATTATACCTGTCCTCAGCAAGGACTCTGTGCACTGAATAGAAATGCTCAGTCTACAGCTGTCCTGACCAGAACATTTGGGTCTGTCACAAACATACCTATGCTGAGCTTGTTTGGCTACAGAGCCTTGATATCAGTGCCAAGCATTACTGGGGGACTTCTCTAATCTGAGAATGTGTAAGCCCAGATTAGCTTAAACTGTGACTCAAATGCCAACTTCAACTTCTGCTAATTCTAGCTCAGAAATGAGCAACTGCAGAGGTCTTGTGTAATGAGGCTACATGCAACTGTTAGAGTGAATAACTGCTTTTTAGGTTGTCTTGGTACTCTTGTGGCAAGTCAGAGCACAGCTGAAGAGCTGCTGAGCTTTTCACTTAAGGGGAATATAGCACAGCTGCACTTGTTTCTAGGTTTGGGTGAGTGGTTGGTAAAGAACTGTTTTTTCTTCTCTGTAGCAGAAGCTGGGAAGGCAGCAGAGACATGAGCTTTCATTTATACCCCACTTCTCAGAAGGCAAAAAAACCGGAGGCCCTAATTTCTTAATTTGGTTTGTTGCAGCAATTCTGGAAGCTGCAACCAGAATTTCTAGGTATCTCAGGCTGTCTGATAGTCTCCTCCACTTGGTACTGTGTGAACTCAACTATGCTTCCTGTACTTTGCAATCAATGCATGCAAGTGTCTAAAGGCTGAATGACTCCCTCTGTGCACCCACTGTCAGTGACTTAGCCTGCTGCTTCCTGCCTCTGCTTCAGTGAGGCAGCTGGTATGGATAGATAATTAAACAAACTAGTCCTAAATAGTCTCATGCTCTGATCAGGGTGTTGTAAAGCATTCTAGCTATGAAGTAGGCTGGGAGTCTAATGTTGCAAGTCTCCTTATTACTACTTCTATAGATTAAAGTACACTTCATCAAATCCAGAGTGAGGAGAGAGACTGCCTTCTCAGTGGAGCACAAAGCTGACAGCACCTGCTGCTTCAGCAGACAGGTGCAGATATGACAGTGTTGGGAACTGCAGGCCTATGTATCTCCTTTCTAGATGCTCCTGAATACAGTCACTTGTGGAAATCTGGACAGCAGTGCTTTAGGGGATCGCATGTACTACCTGCAAAAACGGTGCATAAAAACTGTAACCCCTTTCAAGTGTGGATATGCCTGAAGAGAGCCAGAGGAATTTCTGGGAAGAAGGTTGCAATTAAAACTTCAAAGTATCTCTTCTTGGACTTGTGTGCTGTTTTTAATTATCCTGAAGCTAAATGGAACAGTTGATCCTATTCTTCCCCAGCCTATGAAAGCGAATAACCAATCTTGTTTTGAAACATCAGTCCTATAATAAAGAAATGAAGCCTGTTAAATACTTAAATTGCTGTTTAGCCTAACACCCTAAGCACTGATGAGTAGGACTTAGAGCTGTATAATTCTACTTCTCCCCACATACCTACCTATTCTTGAGCTCTATTGTGCTGATCTGCTAGTTCCCCCTTTGCCTCTTCTTAACAAGATCTTGAATGTAGGAGTGAGGCCTGGTGAGCCCTGCCTTGTAAATAAGAGGTGGGAGTTCCTGTTCTGCAGCATTGCCACCAGAGTTCTTAATTTTACTAGCTAAATAAAGCAACTGTAACTTCCTATAATATTAAATCAACTGTAGCAGCTTTTCTGCTCTATACCAGCTGTAAGGGCTAGTGAAAGAAGACTTCACATCTTCCCTGCAGCACACAGGAAACTAGAGCAGAAGCAGAAGATCTCCTCTCACTTTAATGCTAGTTACTTGAGTCCTGGAAGATGTTCTGCCTTGTGGAAGAGGCCATAGTTGGCTCATGGGTGGGATTTGGCTCTTGGAGTGCATACAAATCCTACCCTTGCTCTGCAAGAGGAGTAGTGGGTGGGAAGTCTCTTGTGCTTGGCCTCCAGGCCTATCTGATTTTATTGCAGTCATCCTATGCTATGATTGCCAGTCAATAAATTGCTGCTATTTCTCTCAGATATGAGATTGTTGCCTGTGTGGAAGGCTGGCACCTCACTGTTTTCTCCGTATCTACAACACGGTCTGCCTCTCTTCTCTTCCCACCTCCCTGTCCTCGTGCAGATAAAGGTTCCTGTTTCTTGCTTAGCAGGTATTTAAATGTTTCCTCATATTCCTCTTCCTGTGAGGTTTGTTTGCCTTCCTACCTCATTGTCCTGGGGTGTCTCTTGCTTCTTAGTCAACAGAATTTG
Source organism: Apteryx mantelli (assembly GCF_036417845.1). NCBI lineage: Eukaryota > Metazoa > Chordata > Aves > Apterygiformes > Apterygidae > Apteryx > Apteryx mantelli. The sequence goes on from NC_089986.1 coordinate 11,796,505, forward strand.
TCTTGCTTCCCTTTGACATCTTGTAAATTTGACAACTTTGTAGCTCAATTACTGAATTTTATGTATTTTCTTGGCCCTCTACCATGACCTTGGTATGTGGATTGTACAGCTGGTACTTCTGCCTGCTTGTATGAGCAATTCTTTCTCCTTGCCCTTGAACCACTTTTCTTCCCCTTGCCCAACCTTTCTATTATGGCATGTCTTGAGCCAACCATGGTTCCATTCTGGCTCTTCCTCACATTACCTGATCAATTTGTTGACCTTAGGCAAGGAAATCATGATGAAAAGTGTTGGTAGGGTTTTGTTACCCTCCCAGTTTGCAGAAGGGAGGTTCCTCAGAGAGGGACAGATCTCTATGGTAGCAGCACAAGCCATGCTTCCCTTTCCCTGCCCATCTGTTTGCTGACTGATGAGGAATGAGACAAGATCACAGGTGTGTGGTGATAACTCCTCAGAATTTTCTCAGTAGGTTACGGCTAGGGTTTAAAACTTGAACTGTATTGCTCCTTCAGTTAATTTTCCCAGTTACCTGTTGAATCATATTAACCTGCACCCAGATATGCTACAGCTTCACCAAACTTGGAGTGCGGCACCATCACCCTTTGTTAGGAGATCTGCCCGCAGATGTGAAAACTTCATTTGGAGTCTGTTGTCTCTTAATAAGAGGTGCTGAGCGAATGATCCCTAGTTGCCCTCTGATGTGTGTTTAATAAGCCGCGATATCCTATATGAATTTGTAATTTTCCTGTTTGTAGTCCGTTTATATATTTGAACTTAACAGCATCCTATGACAGAGAATTCTGAATTTAAATATAATTTCACTGAATACCTCCATTCTTTTGTTACAAAAACAGTTGGTGATCATTCCTTAGTTCTCTTTGTGCCATTCATGACTTTATAGACCTTTCAAATACCTGTGCTGTATCTACTTTTCCCCCTCCTACTCAGCTGAAGAGTTGCAGTACTTTAAATTTATCTTTGTGTGGAAGCTATGCTTAACCCCAACTGTTCTCCTTTCTCCCTGCTGATAGTCATTTTAAGTATAATAACCTTTTTGAGCTGAAGCATCTGGGGACTGACTGTGATGTTCAAAAAGGAGGCAAACCCTGGGTAATTTTTAAGTGCTGTGGTAATGTCTTCTGCTTTGTTCTGTGTGTCTTTCCTAACAATTTTTCATCATCTTTTCGCCTTTTTGATGATGCTGAGCAGTGAACTGCTTTTTTTTGAGAAATGCCTGAATAACTCTATGACTTTTTTTTTTCCTGGTTAATGATATCTGATTTAAGCTTTTTTTTTGTGTGTGAATATTTCTTTGCATTTATTGATAGGTGGGTTATCACCTGTTTTATTATTTCTGTTGGTATTAATAAGCTGATGAATTAGAAAAAGTGCTGTCTGATCTTTGATACTACATCTGTGATTTATTAGACATACATTTCAGTAACAGTGCTGGAGCCTATTATATTACATTGCTGATGGCTTCTTCAAGGTTTTAGTTGTCAAGAAAACCAAATTTGCAGACAGTCAGGATGTTGTCAGTTGATAAACATTTAAAAACGTAATAGGAGTTCGGAAACCTAAGATTAACAGTGCTGGGGGTTGTTCCTATATATATATATTTTTTTACATTAGTGTTTTACTCCAGAAAATACACTGTAGAACTGGTTAGAAACCCCATTTCCCACTACTAAATTGTATGCTTTTAAGATTTTTCTAATACAAGACAGAATTGTAGGGTATTTTTTAGAGCCTTGTTGTACAGCGGTGTGATGTGTTTGTTTCTTGATAGTTGTATGTATGGGATTTTGCCAATTTTGCTAATCCTATGACATTCGTAATCTCCCTGCCCACAGGTTCACACTTATAGTTCCCTGTTTGTCTAGAGATTATAAATGCCTTTCAAAGGCAGTTTCTTTTTAAAAGGCTTTTTTGTTTTGTTTTGTTTTTTAAATCAATGAATCTTTCCCACCTCTGCTGAGAAAGCTCTGTTGAGCAGCTCTGGAGAGTGTAATTATTTTCGAAGTGAGTGTTTAAGAACGTTGTTTTTGAACTGTCTAAAAATGCAGTATTGTGTAATTGGGTTTTCTTATTAAAAAAGCTCTTCTTGTTTGTAAACGGTGGAAAACTTTACATTTATGCTGGTTTTGATTTTTGGATGACTTTTTGAAGCATAGGCCCTTGTTGTAGTCACAGCAGGTAGCTCTACTCTGAAAAACAGTAATTCTGAGAATAGCCTGTGGCAGAGCATGTTATCGGCAATCGACTGTTTGGGCAGGTCTGTCTGGGTTTCATGCAGATGGGTAGCATAGCAAACTAGCTATGAATTCCACTACTGTACTCAGGAAAGCAGTGGTGCAAAACTTTTTACCCCCCTGCTGAGTCCTTTGAGACATCTTTGGCTGGTCTCGTGTTTATGCTGCTTAGATTAGATTTAGTAAGGAGGTACTACGCTCAGTGAGTCAGTGATTGAATATAAATTAAATGAGAAATCTTTCAATTCGGCCTTGGAGTGTTTCACACTTCTGAGTCACTTCATGTATCATATTGTTGTTACATTCTTTGTTTTCTCATTATTCTGCTGCCTTCTTTCGTAATCCTAGCTTTAGATTTAGATAAGTTTTTTGAGACAAGGATCATGGATTATTTATGACAAGCTTAGGCAGTATTTAAGTACTTTATTTAAGTAAAGGACAGACTTAAGCTATTATCAGTTTCCTGTTCTTGTTTTTCACATGAGTGAAAGCTAGTTGGTGGCTTAATGTACTATGTGCTTAGATGTTAACATAGTATGACCTAAGTCTCAGATAAATGGTGGCATTTCTGAAAAAAAAAGGTTAGGAATTGAGTGCTTGTTGATAGCAATTAGTGCTTTGTGGATATTGTGTTTTAAAGGAAGCTATGAGGCAGTTACAGTTGCTGTTCTCAGAGAAATAAAATAATCTTGTTCTAGTAAGGCAACTAACAAGGGTAAATACAGCAGCCAGGAAGATTTTTAAGTCAAAACTGGGCTTGTCCACAAAGTAGCTCAATTTCAAAGAACTAGAATACAAACAAATAATATGACACTGCAATAAATGGTCCATTAAGTTACCAGAAGCAGTACTGAGCCCTCTGCAAGTGTAGATGTCCTCAGATACTTTTGCCACATCTGACTTTTGATCAAAATGTTTATTTGAACTCTCCAACATTTTGGCTTCTCCCTATCACTGTTGTTTCCTTTCTCCTGTTAGAATTTAAAGTCTGCATTTTGTTAGGGCTGTGGGAAAACTCTCCTGAGATATGGTTTGCCTTTTAAACAATTCTTAATAAAGCTGCTGAGCTACTGAGAAGTGTGGCTGGGAGCAGAAAGAATTCTTGTCTCTGTTCCTTTAGTTTAGGGAAAAAGGGAAAAAGCAATAAACATGATTAAAAAAAGTATTATTTTCATAATACGTATTTATGCTTTTTGATCTAATCCAAGGCATTTTTGATGCAGAGTGTTCTGTAGGATTCGGAAAATAATTCGGCCTTTCTGTGGATATGAATATCTGAATTATGCTAAGAGGGTATAAGTTTATCAAGAATGTGTGCCTTAACTTTAGTGCATAAGCCAGCAACTGATTTTCTGAATTTATGAAGAATTGCTGTCATAAGATACTTAGTTTCATAATTCTCTTCCATTGTATTTCCTTTCCCTGAAACGTTTTGTCCTGAGGCAAAATACAAGACTGGACAGACAAGACTAGGCTGGTCTATCCACTTATCCTTTGAATGCACAGGCGCAATGCTGGCTGGCATTAATTTGTTACGCAAACACAGCAATCTGAAGCAGATCTATAATGTGTGCCTTCCATGTCTAAGGTGTTTAAACCATGGTGACTGATATTGTCGCAACGATTTACAGTGGTGAGAGGTCTGAAGTTGCTGCAGTCAGGAGTTGGGGATTTTAAACATGGCTTTGATCTCTGCCTCTGCTGTCTTTCTTGTAAAAGCAGATAGAATGCCAGGATGCCTTAGAAGCAGCGGCTCGCGCAGAGGGCCTTCCGCTGGACACCTCTGTGCACTCCCAGCTGCGAATGCTAGACGAAGAGCATCGCAAGGGCAAATATCACCATGGCCTGAATGCGCTGAAACCCATACGGACTACTTCCAAGTAAGTCTTTAGGCTGAAGAAGGACTGATACAATGTCTGTTTTTCAAACCAGTCACAAAGTAGGGTTGCAGCTGTAGGTCTGCTGACTGGTACTGAAAACATTAGAATTTGTTTAGCAAGTACAACTTACATAGGCCAGGTGGAACTTTGAGTACTTTTAATGGGAGGAGGCTTTGATTTTCTTGGGGGTTACAATACTGTTTCCTTTTTCATTTGTCTGTGTTTTTTTTGTGGTTTTATTTTTGTTTTTGTTTCTTTTAGACACCAGCACCCTGTTGATAATGCTGGGCTTTTCTCCTGCATGACCTTCTCCTGGCTCACTCCTTTGGCCCACAAAGCATACAAAAAAGGGGAATTGTTTATGGATGATGTATGGTCTTTGTCAAGGCATGAGTCTTCAGATGTCAACTGTAGAAGGTAGAGACATCTTGGTCCATATTATTCTCTTATTTCCTTTTTTATAAGTTAATTCATAGACAATGATATGCTATTGCCCTAGAAAAGTGGCACTGATGTTTTTGTTTTGCCTTTCTCCATCAGAAGAATGGAATTTAGTTTTTTATCTTTCATAGACCACTTCCTCCTGCTATACTACTTCTGTAATCTCACTGTTTTCGGTGAATTTTGTAGAGGATTTTGTCTCCAGGAGTGTTTTGCAATTGCTTTTCTGTTTTTGCCTGTTTAAACTATTTCTCTTTTAAGCAAAGCTGTCTCTCAACAGTTAGTTTGAAAAAAATATTGTACTGAAATAATGATAAATATTGAAACTACCAAGGTGATTTGTATATGGGTCAGATCCTGCAATTAGACTAACCTGTTATAGCTAATGAGAATTTTTCTCGGGTTTTGACTCCACAACTCTTCTGCCAGATCAGAAAGGAATGGTGGTGATGAGTCAATGGGTTCAGATGGCCGAAGCGACTCCAGGCAAAGCAAAAGGCATTCTGGTTTTCATCCCTCTCTTAGGAAGAAGTAACAACGTAGCGATTTCAAGATGGAAATGCTTCTCTTTACCTCACAGAGTGAACCATGTATTTATTTCTTTTGAAATCTAGTGATTTCTGTTGCTCTTAGCTAGGAAGTGCTTGGAAACGTCACAGAGCAAGTGCCTGTGAGTTTGTACCTCTTATCTTGGTGAAAGATTTATAACAACGGGGCTTGTGTTTTTATTAGGCTGGAGAGATTGTGGCAGGAAGAACTGAAAGAAACTGGACCTGATGATGCTTCTCTCCGGAGGGTTGTGTGGATTTTCTGCCGCACCAGACTCATCATTTCCATAGTGTGTCTGATGATCACGCAGCTCGCAGGTTTTAGTGGACCAGTAAGTAATATCCATCCTTTTTTTTAACAACCCCAGAGGGCTCCATTTCATGCCCAACTGTATAATATTAAGGTTTCATGCAGAGTCACTTAAATGTTTTGACTAGTTAGAAATTCTGGTGGGGCAAAATTCCAGAGTGATATGATAATCCAAGATAGACTTCCTACAGCTGGTGGATCAGTTGCTGAATACTGAGGCCAAGATTTTGGAGAAGGGAGGGGGAGTTTAGATATCTTGGAAGAAATGTATGCTTGGTTTTTCTCTTTGGTTTTGAGTTTAGTTTAAAGTTCTTCCTTAACTGGTTTGTGGTCTTTTTACATAAAATTCTTATGCGGAGATCTTTTTATTGTGTTTTCTTTTTGATTTTGTAAATTTATTTTGTAATAAAATTCAGTACGGTAAAACACTATTCTTAGATTATTGGCATTAGTAGCACAGTCTTCAAGAAGTGGAACCAAACAATTTTATTAGTGCGCTAATTAAAACTAATGTAAGCAGGTCTTGAGAAATCTGTGGGTATAGCCTTTACTGATCCTACAGAGAACGGTCAGACAGGTTTCAAGTAGAAGTGTTAGAGTACGGCATTGCCTCTAGGAACTGCTGCTGTTTGTTGCTATGGGTCGTAATGAAGATACAACATATGGGACTTGACATTCACGCCATTTTTGTCACCTGTTTGTTGCACATACTGTGCAGATTTACAGTTGAAATTTTGACTAAATTTATTCTCTACACATTTCCCTTGAGGAGTAGGAGCAATATTACTGCTTGTAGTACACGTTTCAGTGTGCTGGTAAGCTGAAGGTTCATTTCTTGGGTAAGTACACTTGGGTGCACTGTTAGGTGAAATGTCTTTTTAAAATGTTTTCCTGCTTTTAAATTTCTTATAAAAATGTTCTGTTTTTTAAACCTTTTTAAAGTTTGCTTTGTTTTGTGTAATATGAATAACAATAAATGTTTTTGCGGTACTGTTTTCACAGTAAGAATTTATAGTAGCTTGTGTTATTTATAAAACATTTGAACATACTTTGGTAATTAACAATAAATCGTGATTAAGGTTTTAACAGCACTAGCTTTCCCCAAGAAGAGCTTCTGTCATTGTTTCACTACAGGGCTTTAGTAGCTGCTTTTATCTTTAGCAGAGAACTTGCAGCAGGGTTGCCCCTAATTTCTTTAGAGTAATTTTCTCAATCTGTCACAGCCAAACTGCTGAATGGTGGGGGAGAAGGAGGAGAAAAACTTGACTGGCTTGGGGGCTAAGGTTGCTATTGAGGCTTGATTTGGATAATTTAAAATTTTCTGTAGACATTTGCCTATTTACAGGCAATCTTATACTTTCCTCTGAATAAGGAACCATGCCCATTGAGTTCCATCATTTGGCATGAAAAGTGAGTCTGTACCACCCCTCCTCCTTGTTTTCTAAAATGGCATGCCTCATGGATATGCCTGTGCTGTCTCCTCTGAAGTATCAGTGCTTTCCTGTGTTGTTGCACCCTTTCAGTCACCTGAAGGTGAAAAGGGAGATCAGGAAAAGCACTTGATTTGACCTGGTATATTAGCGAAAATGATCAAAATGGAGTTAAACACTATGTTAAACTTCAAAATTTTGAATTGAATTTTTATGACCTTGAAATGCCAGCCAACAGTTGTGGCTTTGCTAATGAACATTGTGATGGTTATAGCTGGAAGGGAGTTGTTGCAGACTTCCTGTCTGGGTGTTTTGATATCAGACAGATCCTTCAAGGATCTTCTGCTTTTTATTTTGATAAATTCTGCATCTGGCACAGTGTCTAAACCTGTAGCCTGGTGAAAGACAGCTGTGTGTGTCAGACTGCCTTGTAATAACCATCAGAATGTACTAGGATAGGTGAGATAATACTTATGTTCAGTGAATATTTGCTGCCAGTTAACCAGCTACCAAAACTTTCATGGTTGAGTTGAGGAGCAACAAAGTTCTTTGATTCACTACACACGATCAGTTTAACTCCAGGTCTGAACAACGTATCTGTTTGCAACTGTTCAGAGCTATTCTTCCCGTTTGGGAGATGGGGAAACTTTCTATCTCAGGGGAGTACAGCTTGACAGTTTGGTCAGTTATTGGAGGGGGGGGGTGGTAAGCTGCTGGAGGTAAGTTTCCCACTTTCCCAGCTGGCTCCAGCTGCAGCCTGCCCTGTGCTGTCGCGCACTGGCTGCGGTGGGGATGCCCGCGCTGCAGTGGGACCAGTGACAGAAGCTGTTCTTTAGAATTTTCAGGATGGCTGTTTTCTGCGTCAGAATGAGGCAGTCCTGCTGGGCAGAGCCACCGCCAAGAGCAAAGGTAAGGTAATGTTTATTCCATGAGAATGCTTAAGACAGCCAAGCAGCTAGTACCAACTACTACGGTGATAGTCACAGGAATTCCTTTTCCCTGTTAGTTTGAAACTGAGTTTTTTGTACTGTAATTTGCTCGTTTTGTAAAGAACTTTATGCTGGATTTTTTTCATTAAATTAGTTTGATTTCAAAAACAGTATGTTCTCAGATGTAAATGTTAACTCTGTGCGACTTTTTTCCCCTCCCTTTTCAAAATTCTTTTATTTGCTGTTTCCTCTCTTCTTTCTTCTGGGAAAAAAAAAAAAGGGTATAATGTCAGCTGGTCTCTATTTCATCACGGGAGATGCTGATTCTATAAAATAGTGCTGAAAAATTGCACTAAAAAGTTTTGAGAGGAATGAGACCCCAGGAAACATCTGCTATCTTTATACATCCTCTCTTGGAGACTTTCAGCAATGCTGTGGTGTGCGAGAAAATGCTTGCAGTCTGCGACCATGCTGAGTTACAGCTCATGAGGAAAAAGGGGGATTTTCACCCCACTGCTCAGTGACTCAGTTGCATATGTTGGATTGAATACTGGAAAAAGAAGTCAATAATCTTCTTAGTAACTGCAAACCAACTGTATGCAGTTGTGGTCCAAACAGTGGATGTAAAACTAAATCCAAGTAAAGATAAAGTTGGAATGCAATAGAGCTGTGAATGTGAGCTCCTCACATTTGTTCAGGGATCGGTGTGTAAATTTTCTCAGTGGCCATTCTAGAACCTGATGGACATCTGGCTTTAATTCACACCTGGGAAAATGAAAGACCAAAATTATTTACAGCATGTTTCCTTGGTTCTGACATGCAGACTTACTTTCCTCAGAACAGATGAATTTTATCTCCGTTTTTTTCTGTTATTTGGTGCTGGGCTCTAGCTGTTGCTACCTTTGCTGAAATAGTGGGGTTTTGTTTTTTTTCCTCTCTCTTCACACTGTAGAGAACTCTTATTTGCAAAACCTGGTTTAGCCAAGAGGACTTCAACGGACTGTGAAAGGCTTCTCAAACATTTTCTTTGGTCTCAGATTTTTTTTGTTTTTGTTGTGGGCAAAGGTAATTCGCCGCTTTGTATTAGCGTATCATAAGCACCAACATCTTAAAGCCTCATTTACTGAAAAGCTCTCTAGGAAATCTCCTTTCGTTATCCGTGAAACCTTATTGTAGCATACTTTTTAAACCAGATTTCAGAATCTGTGCAGCCTCGGAAGCCCCCCCCACTGGCATCTGCAAGTTTGACTTCCTTTTGGACTTCATGAACATATATTGGTTCTGGTTTTGTATCTTTAATTTTTTGTGTGTAGTTTCAAATCTAGTTTGTTTTTGAGGCTAAGACTGACTGTTGCATACTAGCCCTTTATAATTATCCTGTATGTGCAGATTGTATGTTTATACAATGCTCTACCTTTTGTACAGTGTTTGTGAGATGTTACCATTTTAAGATGACACTTTGTTTCAAATAAAAGCCTGTTGTTTCTCAGTCAATAATACTTAATATTGCTGGTGATTTTGAGTTATATGATGTTATATTGTGCCGTTGGACCACAAAGAGCTGGAAGTGGGAATCAGTGGTTTGGGGGCTACCCTCTTTCTGCAGGTGATATTTGAAGTGTGATTCCTGAGGTAAAGTGTTTATGGTTTTGGAGGGAGAGGGGATGGGGAGGGAGTGAGCGGTTAATTTTTTTTCCTTTTTCTTTTCCCCTGCCCCCAATGATTTATGGTATTACATACCTTGTGCTTTCTGCTTGTTTTTTTCTTTACTATTAAACTGCTGATGTTTATTTCCAGGAATGTTTTGCAAATGTCCTTCTCACTCTTCCCCACTACAACTGTAGGTACATTGTTCCTTTTTATCAAATAAGCACGTTTGAAGCAAACCAAAGATAAAATAAAAAAGGTCTTAATATCATGTAAAGGAATGTCTCTTAATGTGCTCAGATGTACAAGTAGCGACTATATTTTAAAACTCTTCTATATGATAATGCATTGCTTTCAGCTAACTGACAGATTTATGTTAAGTTAGAAGACACGGAGGATTAGAAGTGTGCTGCAAGGAATGTGGTTCCAAATTAAACTCTCTTTACTTACTAAATTTGATTCAGTGCTTGGCTCTCAGCAGGGCTTTGTGTTACGGTACTCCTTTTATTGACATCTTTTACTTCTAGAAAGAAGATGCTTTCTATTTCAAATGGCTCTTTTAAAAGCAAAGTAGCCTACTTATTTCTAACTTAACATAAAGTTGTTGCATGGTTCTCTGAGATGATGGGTGTTCATGCAAGCTTGCATTTCTTCCTGTAGGCATTCGTTGTGAAACATCTCTTGGAATATACACAGCAGAGTGAGTCCAACCTGCAGTACAGCTTGTTTTTAGTTTTTGGCATCTTTATGACGGAAATAGTGCGATCCTGGTCCCTTGCACTAACCTGGGCTTTAAATTACCGTACGGGGGTTAGACTGCGTGGAGCTATCTTGACAATGGCATTTAAGAAAATTCTCAAGCTGAAGAATATCAAGGAGAAGTCTCTTGGAGAGGTAAGCCACAGTATCTTCTTGGAAACTGCAGAATGAAAAGGGGATATGCAGTACATTCCTTTGAAGATGAGCTGTGTCCTAAATCTAAATAATCTCTATGTTATGTGTATTTTTCAGCTCATAAATGTATGTTCCAATGACGGTCAAAGGATGTTTGAAGCTGCAGCAGTTGGCAGTTTGTTGGCTGGGGGCCCTATTGTGGCCATCTTAGGAATGGTTTATAATGTGATCATTCTGGGTCCAACAGGCTTCTTGGGCTCTGCTGTCTTCATCCTTTTCTACCCAGCAATGGTGAGTTGCAAAGACTTCAATAATCCTTCAAATGCTTCATTTTTTTAGTTCACATGTGTATAGTCCTGAACAGGTATTGAAAAGTGCTAAGTTAAGCCCATTTATGGTGCTGCGTGGTATTGAAGTTGTTCCCAAAGATGATGTAAAAAGCAGAAATTTGGAAACACGAAAATCAAAAGAGGTAAAGAGAATTAGAAAATGGAAATAGGAAAGTGAATAGATTTGACTTTGAGATAAGTATGCATAGCTAAGTTACACTGTGAAATGAGCAAAGCTCAAGTATTTGCGGTTGAGTCTGTAAAGATAGAAGGCCTCCAGGTTGTGTACAACAGGGAGAGAATCAGTGTTACATGTTTCAGTGAAGAGCACACCACTCTTGAATTCAACAAAAGATGCTGAAGAGCACCCATCTGAGAGAGAAGTGTTCTTGGTTGGATACTGCTGCCTCTGCTTCTGCTGAGCTGTGAAATAGGCTAGTCCAAGCCAAAATTTTCTTGCCTGTAAAATGTGCTGTGAGGCTGCTGAAGATTTGTCACTGTTTTCAGAATCTCCATTTTAAAAAGCAGGGAGGCAGAATACTGTGAGGTCCTCTTTGGTCTAATTTATCTGCAGAACAGTAAGGATGAAAATAATGGGAATTATATTCCAAAAAAAGGTAATGAGAAGGGGTAGAGTTTGATTATCTTCACCAGTTCTTTTCAGCAGTCTTTTTGTATTGAAGGGGACTTGAAAAGAGGTGGCAAGAGGGAAGGCAAAGAGTAGAAAACTTAACTAATGAAGTGTGTTCTTTCTGGATTTCAGGAAAGGAATGGTATGAAAGTATGAATAAAAGATACTTAGGAACACATGAACAACTATTTCTTTTTAAATTGGTTTAGTAAAGATGTAAATATTGGTTTAGCATCTTCCTAGCACTGGCATACTGTAAAACTTTATCTGGCTATGCGAAGTCCAGCTCTTTCTTATGCCTTATAGGACTGGGTTAAATGGTTGGCTGAAAGGAGTTCTAGTGTCCATTTGATTATGAGAGCTAATTTAGTTTGTCTTGAGGTTAACGTGTTTGTAGTCTTTGTACTTCAGAAACTTTAAAGAACTCTAGTACTATTCAATATTGGTAAAAGCCCATCGTTTTATTTTCACTGATTTTATTTTTATTTAGACTTCCTATCATGAGTTCAGTGTTCAGTGCAGATGGGGTGGGAGGATATGAATAGCTTTTTTAGCCTTCTGTTTATGTCAGAATGACAGCCTTCTTGCCCCGTCATTGAAATCCTATTTCAGATTCAGAATTTGTTTTTTCTGGTAGTTAGGAGGACTTGAATGTACTTGCCATTTTGGAGTTGCTGCTAATGTTGTGCGGTGATGCTTCTTGTTTCAGATGTTTGTATCACGCCTCACGGCTTATTTCAGAAGAAAATGTGTATCAACAACAGATGAACGTGTGCAAAAGATGAATGAAGTTCTTAATTACATTAAGTTCATTAAAATGTATGCCTGGGTCAAAGCATTTTCTCAGAATGTTCAAAGTGAGTTTACACAATCCGTAAATGTTTCCCTTTGTACAAATGCTCCATTGCTTAGTATCCTGGTGCATCCTCCTAGCTTAGTACCAAAGATGTTGATGCAAATGCAGTGTAATAACACATCCATCCCTCAAGCTCCCTGTTTCTCTCATGCATGGTGGGTTGGAAAAACAGTCCTGTTTCTGAAGTTTCACCTTCTAACATAATAATATTTGTGACTTTGCTCCAATTTTAAAATTTTGTTCTATTTATAAATTGTTTATTAAATGTGCAGACTGCTCCATTTTGATAAAAGTAAAAAGACTTCTATTCTTGTGGAGATTTACAGACAATTATATTTGCTTCTCTGTAACTGTGATCCTTACAGGGAAGTATGTAACGTGATAACTGCTAAAGTGTAAAGTTAGGCCTCTCTTGGTGTTTCTAGTGCTGTGGATAGTGTCTGCTGTGCATGTACCCCTCTGAATCCTACTTCAAACGTGGTGCCCCTATTTATATTTCTAGAAATTCGGGAGGAAGAACGTAAAATCTTAGAGCGTGCAGGCTACTTCCAGAGCATCACTGTGGGTGTGGCTCCCATAGTTGTAGTTATTGCCAGTGTGGTGACGTTTTCTGTCCATATGATCCTTGGCTACGATCTTACAGCAGCTCAGGTAACTGGTTAGCTTGTCAAAATGTTGAAAATATTCTTTACAGTACTACTACGGTTGCTTTTCTGTTAAGCTGTAATGAAGATACTTGAGATCTCTTTAGCATGTTCTCTGTTTCGTGACCTGGCTCACAAAAATGAACATCTGATGGGTGTGACAGCAGCAGATGTATTGTTGCATTTTGTGCAGAAAGCTTTCACAGTGCTGTTTGAGCCCTGATCTTCCCCAGAACAAGTTCTGAGCTGAATATGAACCAGCACTCCTGGTTGCTATTTTGACTGGGCATTGGGATTACTGGACATTTTCTGTCTTACAATGTGTTTGGATGCAAACAGCACAGATCTGTCTCTCTTTGTGAATTAAGACAGGATTTGAACACAGGTTTTCAAAAGTAATAGGCTAATGCAGAATTTTGCTGTCTGCCATTTTCAGTGGACCTGCAAACATTGAAGATGTCTTTCTTGGTCTGTTACAAAGCACTGGGGAAAGAGTTGGATGGATCTGCTGCTTTCTGCTGTTCCAGAATGTGTTCAGTCTTGAAATGGCTATTCTTGAATTGTGGGCCTTTTCCATGGCTTTGAATTGCTGCTATGTACCTTTAGAGGGTTGGAATTGCTAGTGGGGATATTGCATCCAAATATGATTCTCTTCCCTGTCTTGTTTCTAGGCATTCACAGTGGTCACCGTCTTTAATTCAATGACTTTTGCTCTAAAAGTAACCCCTTTCTCAGTGAAGTCTCTGTCTGAGGCATCTGTTTCTGTTGACAGATTCAAGGTAAGCAGTTCTTTGGCCTTGTGCTTTTTTCTGTCAGTATGGTGTTGTATGTGTATAATAGATGCTAAGGGGACGCTTTAAAGCCAATGCTGTTTTAATGTCTGAGGAGTTCTTTTTCTTTACACTTACTACTCTAGATTATTATATCCTGCAGAAGGGATACAAATCCAATCAAGGAATATTAGAGGTTTAAGATAATACCAGTGTGGGAAGCAAGATATTCTTGTTTAATGATTGCAGGGTTTTGAGGTTGACCCCTGTAAGAGATGGTATACTGGACTAGATGGCTCACAGTATAATAATTCTTATACTCTTTTAAAACCATCCCCATGAAAAGATGGTGCAGCATGCCTACAATGAAATTTTGTATTTTGCCAGTGAAACTCTTTTTGGAAGTGTCACATGTATTATATTAGCAGGCTTTGTACAAATTAGTACAGTGCTTTACTTGTAGTCACGAAAAACAGTGGTTTTGAGTTTTCAGAGTGGATTAGGTGACTTTAGGTGAAATTCCAACTCATTATATGAATAATATGCAGTTATGATCCAACTAAACAAAATCCAGGGCAGAGAATTATAGTCCAGATGACACGAGTACTCCTATTTCATTCTTCAGTTCCTATGAATAAATACAGTATGTGTAATTAGTATGAACTCAGAGGACAGGCCTTTATTTTGCCTTCTCTTGGAGGCAATAGTGCATTGCAGGGATATTTCCAAATAGGATAGTGACTCCATATGTACAAATATTGACAGGTATATGGATTCCATGTAACGGATTCTTGAAACACATTTGAATATGAGAGGAATAGAATCTGCAGAATGATTGAGAGATCCCATTGCTTTTGAGCATGTTTATTTAATCTTTTGTATGAGTCACCCCAAATCAGGCTTTCTGAAATCCAGTTACACTGAAAGGAGTTTTTGGGGGGAAGAGGAGGAGAGGTGAAATTGTTTACAGTTTAAGACTGTAAACAGTATAATTTGTTTAAGGAGTGTAAGACAAAGTGAGGATACTGTAATGTTGCAAAAACGTAACTGGCTTTCTGGTTCTGTAAATGAATATGAGCTTTCTTATGGACATATGATTCAGGCATAGCAATCGCAAGAGTAAGACTGGATTTGAGATTTCTGTAATTGCAGAAGGCTTTTTAGTTCAAAACATAGGTTATGTAAATGGAAATCATTTTATTTGGTAATTAAATTGTGTGAAAAATCTCTTCCTACTCTGTGTTGATTATAAATACTGATGGATGTGGTGGAGAACATGATACAATGGACTTAATGGCTTAATTATTTTTGTCATGCAGTCCAAGATCATCCAAGTCAGATTACTTTTTCCCAGCAGCAAATGCACCCCTTCCATATAAGGCTGCAGTAAGTCATTCCATCATGTAATGAGCTGGTGCGCAGGGCAAATAAGTCACTTTCCCTCCTGGGGACCTCTGCTCTCTAACCCATGTAATCAGCTCATGTGTTTGGTGCCTGGAAATTACAGAGCTGGAGTCACAAACAGTGTTAGAAGAATAAGCCTCTCTCATACAGCATCCAGAATATTGCAATTCTCTGAAAGTCTTACTGTATCTAAGTGCTTCCACCACATCCAGGAATACCCAGGCCACTTAGCAGGCCTGGAGTTAGTTTACACTAATGAGCTACCTTTTGCTCTTCAGCTTCCTCGCACTGTATAGCCTGATGTGTTTTGCTGCGTGAGTGTGCCATAGGCTTGTCTCCCAGTCTTGACCAGGTGTCTCATCTTTACACCTCTCTCACAACTCCTATCAGAGTTTATTTCTAATGGAAGAGGTTCATATGATAAAGAAAAAACCAGCCAATCCTCACACCGCGATAGAGGTGAAAAATGCTACCTTGGCTTGGGACTTCTCCCACGCCAGCGTCCAGAGCTCACCAAAGTTGACCCCCAAAGTGAAAAAAGACAAGAAAGTCACGAAGGGCAAGAAAGAGAAAATGAAGCTGCAGAATGAGGGACAGCAAGCTGTGCTGGCAGAGCAGAAGGGCCATCTTCTAGTGGACAGTGATGACCATCCTAGCCCTGAAGAGGAGAACAAAATCATCCACCTGGTTAACCTTCGTCTTCAGAGGACTCTCTACAACATTGACTTGGAGATAGAAAAGGTAAGAGAAGAAAGGAGAACTTAATCTGGGCTCTCAAAGGGCCTTCTTTCTTGGCTGTCCCTTGGAATAGAGAACCGTGTATTTTTGCATGAAATGGAGCATATTGCTATTTGTGCACTCCTGTAATATCCATGGCAACTGCAGTAGCTAGGATGCAGTACCTGATCTTGATGTGAACAGCAGTGCCATTTTTTAGCAAACAATCCCTGCAAACAGCCTGTGAAGCGCTGTAGCATGTATAGCTGTCACCCTGTTGCGTTTAACTCGGGATTTTGCCGTTTGTAGCACTCAATACAGTATATGACTGCTGAGCTTAAAGAATCAGTAGGGCAACAGAGATATCAGTAGAGAGTTTATTCCTGCAACCATTTAATAATTTTGTGCGCTTTCACCCATACTCTGGATGAACATTTTAGGTGATTTGGGTGTTCTAACGGAGCATAAAAGTAGATTTTCATTGAAGAATGTGTAGTTAATTCCTCACTGAGAATTTGTGTATAATAGAAGGATACAGAGGGATTTTCAAGAAGTTAAAAGCAGTTGGAGTCCTCATTCCAAGATGCATAAAAGCATGTAAAATGTTGAAGAAAAAGCATTAAATTTAACACATGGCATCTTTTTATTAATACAAAAGTTTTGCAGTCTGGCACTTGGATACTATAGTAACACAATCCATGCAGCTACCAAGATACTTGTAGTTAAACTGCCTCGTGTAGTCATGTGAGTAGAGGGGTAGTCTAAATCCTTAAGAGAGTGTAGCATATATTTTAAAATATTAAATAGCCTTGAAAAAAGAGTACACAGGTACTTGAAAACGTAAAGGCCAACTCATTGTCAGAGGTGAAAAACTTGTAAATGAGAGAGGCCAGCAATGTGTTCCACAAATGTCTATATACTCTTTTTATCCTTTTTACAAAAGGAATAAAAATAGTCTCCATGAATCCCACATAATGTGGATGTCAGTCCACTAATTTTATTACAGATAAATGCTTCAGGTGTTTGGATTTCACCTTTTCCTTGGTCCTTAGCAAACTGCATCTCACAGGCAGGAAGTTTTACTGGATACATATATCCTAAATTCCACTTTTCTTTCAGTCCTTCCCTCTTCATATCTTTCTTTATCACACTGACTGATTATTCTCAATTGGCAATATAAAATTTTGCAATTATCTGTGAATTTGTTAGATTTTTCCAGTTTTCTCCTTATTTGTCTCCTTGTCAAGTTAATACAGATTATTATTATTATTTTTTTTTAGTTGGAGCTCTCGCCCACTGACGGCAGTGGAAAGTCTGCCTTTGGACCAGGGTCTTGAGAGCATCTCGATGCCTTCTGTTGAGAAGGGCCTTGGTGCTTTGGGCCGAGTGCAGCGTTCTCTGGGAGCTGTGCCATGCCCAGCCAGAGGAAACTGATGTTAAAACCCATTGCTTTCCGCCTGTGGCGTTCATTCAGTTTTAGCCCATAAGGGGATAGTGTCCACTGTTGATTTTTCTCAAGTTAAAATATTGATTCAGTCTTGTTTATTTCAATTTGATGTGTCCTTTTTCAGCTGGCATTAACGTCTTACTGTCCCCTCTGAGATACTGTAGGTCATCCAAATTCTGAATAGAATGGAGAATGTAAGTAATGAGTACCATATATATTTTTTTTTTCCTGCCTAGGGAAAACTTGTTGGAATTTGTGGTAGTGTGGGGAGCGGAAAAACGTCACTTATTTCAGCTATTTTAGGACAGGTGAGAAATTCTGTTTTGACTTCTCGTGCTCTTCTCTTTCCTATTTCCTATTTCACTTATTTTGGAAAAGTGAGTTCATTCCTGTTGTACCCTACAGAAGAAAGGCTATTCTAAACATGGAATGGCGTAATTTTAAGGTTTTGTCTTCTGTTCCAGATGACCCTGCTGGAGGGTAGCATTGCAGTAAGTGGAACGTTTGCTTATGTGGCCCAGCAGGCCTGGATTCTCAATGCGACACTTAGAGACAACATTCTGTTTGGAAAGGAGTATGATGAAGAGAGGTTTGTCAGAACTGTTTGCCAATTTTTGTGACAGCTTAGTAATTCTTGACCCAAGTGTGGGAAAATTTAATGTAGCCTACCTCTCCTTTAGAGTTTGCCTTTGAGACTCTACCTCTCCTACGTGCGGTCACTGTGGCTGATGGCTGTCAGTGCTTCTGTCATCACTCGTGTGCAGTGGGGGCTGTAGCTCACGCTGAAGTACTGTCTGGCCTCTGCTTGTAGCAGCTGCTGCAGAGCAGCACTGAAGTGTCATTTGCTCTTGCTGTCCTGGCCTTGCCCTCTCTAAACACAACAACTGCTGCTTGCAACGTGCTGGCACTTTATGTGGCCCTTTCCCAGTGGGGGCCTTCCCTGGGGTCTATGCTAGTTATCTCTGGAAAGAATTTGCCTCCTTACCTACACAGTATTTCAGAAGCAGGTAATGAATTGCTGTCCCCAGTTTCCTGGGAATCCAAGGCAGATCATCTGCTTTAGGCTGCTGGAATGCCTGATATTTGTGTAAAAAATGAGATAATGCTGTGTTAACTAGATGCTTTGGAGAGAGAGAAAAAAAACAAAACTTACTGCTGATCTAACTCATGTTCTTTAGGTATAATACTGTGTTGAATGGTTGCTGTCTGAGGCCTGACCTAGCCATCCTTCCAAATGGGGACCTGACTGAGGTACAGATTTTGTTTGTAATAAACTAATTAGTGGATAGAGAAAAGTAGGATTTTGGCTTGGCAAACCAGACTGGGGTGAGGGGGACATCGATCTCGTATGCATATAAGCCAAGCCGCTGAATGCCTTATTGCACCTTCCTGAGCTTATCAGTGTAGGCCTGGACTATTGAGACTGAGTTGTGTCATGTTTTTGATTTGGAAGTTGATAGTTGGGGAGTTTTTCATTGTGTTGTAAATTTAGTTGCCTTTAGAGGCCCTATTTGAACTTGATTTAAAATAGCTAAGAAAAACATGGCTGTTTAATACAATAAAAGTAAAATAAGCAAAAAAACTACTGTCATATTTGAAGCATATTAGCTTTGAGTTTGTTGATTGTATAATACATTTCACAAAGAAGCGGACACTTAAGACTATAGAGTGCATATAGTACTGTACGGTCCGTTTCACTTCAGTCACCTCACAAGCTCGGTGAATTTTTTTGTGTTGCACGATGTTGTAGAATCAAAATAATGGGTGTGTGTCTGTGCAGATTGGTGAACGAGGGGCTAACCTGAGTGGAGGACAGCGTCAGAGAATCAGTCTGGCTCGAGCACTGTACAGTGATAGGAGCATTTATATCCTTGATGATCCCCTTAGTGCCTTAGATGCTCATGTGGGAAATCACATTTTTAACAGTGCAATAAGGAAGCACCTGAAGTCAAAGACTGTCCTTTTCATCACTCATCAGCTTCAGGTACTAAATCTCTCATACTTTTTCTTGGAGCTTCCTGAAATGCTATTTTAGTCAGTTGTTTTCATACTGAAAATCTCCATGCTCTGACCTGTTACAGCACAACCCTGTTTCTCTAGGATATATGGTTTAGATTTACAAACTAGGTTTGCAAGTATGCACAGAGCACAATCTGATTCTTTAGTTGATACTGGTACATACTTAGCTGATGGGTACTGGTAACACTTAGCTAAAGAAAATTTACCAGAAATACAAATACCTTGTTCAAAAACATTTTTTGCCATAAAGTTGGTTTATCACATCAGAAATTGCTTAGATTTGATATCAGTGATGTATTCTGGGATTTTTTTGCCATCTTCTGTGCATAGAAATATTAATAATTGATATGTCAGAATTTGCAGGGTTTAAATATCCTGAATTCTGTCTTCCATAACAGATTGTCTTTGATAGAACACACAAAATTTTTGTGCATATAGAGTGAGAGTAATTGTGGTACTCTAGTCAATGCAGGACCTTTAAAAAATCAGATGTCTGTTACCTGGAAGGTTTGTTACTTCACCCTGCTCCACACCACCAAATGTCTTTAAATTATGGAAAAAAGCTCATGCAGGCATGTGTCTGATTATCGGACATAATGATAAAGGCTTGTTCTCACTGCCATTTTCTCCAGTATCTTGTTGATTGTGATGAGGTGGTTTTCATGAAAGAAGGCTGCATTACTGAGCGAGGAAGTCACGAGGAACTGATGAATTTAAATGGTGACTATGCAACCATTTTTAATAACCTACAGCTGGGAGAAACACCGCATATTGAGGTACTTGTTTTTCCATTTTAAAGCACTCTGATGACTTTTCTAATGAGATGAACCAAATGGCATAGTTTGAAGAAGACTGGAAAATGGCTTCATGTGTTGATCTGACCCATAGATTTCCTGTAGAGTTTTCCGTGCTTTATTAACACTTTCTGTTTGAAGTCCTAGTTTGTATTTGTATTTGGGGGATGTACAGTAGAGATATCAACTCTGCCAGTGAGCCAAAATGAACATGAAATAAATGTGTTGTTTCCTCTGGTGATGCTCGGAGCAGAGAGCTTCTCCGCTCTTTCAGTATACACCTCATTTTTTAACTTGCCTCCAGATTGGCTCAGACGTAGTCCAACTTTTGTCCAACAAGTTCTTTCTGGATCTTTACCTCTTTTGCACGTAGCACATGATTACTGAGGCACAGCAAACATGACACAACTTGTCCAAAAGTTATTTGCAACTGTATGTTGGAAATTTAACTATGAAAATGCTTTGTTTCTTGGAGTTTTGGGAAAAAATCTTGTTGCTTGAGACTGCTTCTGTTATGAAGCAATTGCTCTAAATGCAAGCCTGGATTTGTGTTTTAGTATTTTAGTCAGTGGATCATCCTTTCATGTTTACAAAATATGTAAATAATGAACTACAAAATAACAAGAACCATTCAGTAGGACGTGCATTTAAAATTTCAACAATTTAATTTTCCCACCCTTTCCTGGCTCGTTTCCTGAAAATATTTTTTAGAGTTAGTAACTTTGCTGCTTTTTTTTTTTTTGGATGATGATTTTAGAACTTTCTCTGCTTAAATTTTGTGTGCATTTTCTCTTGGTAAGAGATTAAAAAGCATACCAGCAGTTTATTTTTTAAGAAGTGAGAGGCTCCTTATTCACAAGTACAGACATAGAAAATAAACGTTTCTCAAAAGGTGACATTGTGATAAATATGCTGATAGAAGGTGCTTGGTAGGATTTTCTCCTGGGAGATGTCAGTGAAAGAAGTGAAGGAATGTAATGTGTTACTCTGCACATCCTTTCTCACGCATGAAGATTATAGTCCTGCCATTCTAAAATTAATGTAATGAGAGTTAACCTAAGATTTTCCAGCCTGCGTGCTTGGCTGACCTTCATTCTCTGTAAGCACTACCACACATGGAAGGAACATTGATTTGGATTCCCTATGGGATTAGAAGAAAGGGATGTTGAAGTTCGATGCTCTGTGGTTTGCTGCGTGTGAGATCTCCCTTCCTGACGTAAAGGGTGGGAAGATGACCCAGAAGATGGTGTGTAGGCGAGTTCAATTAATTGATCTAGACAGTCGCTAAACAGACAGTAATTTTCATTTGTGGGAAGATGGCTGAGCTTAGAGCAGTACTTGTGTGTGCCATTTAGTGTTTGGGCATTTGATTTCTGGAAGTCCAAGTTAACTGACTCTTTAGATACTGCTTGAGCTCTTTTTGGAGCAATGACAGATTTTGGAAGAGAGAAACATTTCATAAGAGATTTTCTGAGAGGAGTTCTAGGGTGTGTGTGTGGGCAGAAAAAAACCCTCTTAATAAAATTGTGAATTATTATTGCCAAGGGGGATTATATCTTTATGTAGGGGGTGGCATTCCTTCAACCTGTACATGCACAGTGTCACTGACCCTGGAATTGCCTTGCAACACTGCCAGTACATCCTGATAGCAGTTCAGGTCAGTAGAGGAGGCAAATTTAATCCACCAGGGCTGGCAGTCATCTCTAATAACAGGCAGAGGAATATCAACCTTCATATAAATGCTAAGCTATTGAGAACATTAGTCCTTCTGAGAAGGCAGCTTATAAAAGTTTGGGTTCAGATATGAATATGTCAGAGAAAGTTATTCCAGTATGTTTAGTGCCATTGTTTTCCTACAGATTAATATAAAGAAGAACACAAACAGTTCACTGAAAAGACCGCAGGATAAAAGTACCAAAGCAGGCTCTGTGAAGAAGGAGAAAGTTGTGAAGAAGGAAGAGGGTAACTATGTGATCAGATTTCTGGCTGTAATTACCTTATACCCCAATAAGTTCAAAACTTTTGCTTTCAAAGCATATTGTGAATGTGCCTCCAAAGTTTCAAAAGCTGTCTGAAGTCCTGGTCGCCCAGTGTGATTGATAGCACACAGGCAGTGATCAGAGAGTATTCGGTAAACGTGAGTGCTTGTACGGTGTTTTTAATCAGGCTAGCACAGGTTGGATGCCATAAGCACAAAGGAACTTCTAGTATCCTGTCTCCACACCACCTCTCCCTCCTATCCCAAGAGGGCAGTGTATATAGCTTGGCACTTGCAGAGTCCTAGGGAGACCCTGCCAGTTTTGTATGAAGAATATGAAGGTCTGACCTCTCTCTTTGCATTCTCTGTATTTAATGTCAGCTTTAAACTTCGGTGGGATTAAAAGAAGCAATGATGGGGTTGATACCAGCCTAGTGCTTGAGTCTGTGCTGACCAAGCTTTTTCAGTCCTACCATGATGCAAATGACTGGGTTGGTGAAATGTGACTTTTAGCAAAAATGTCTGAACCATTAAACTTTGTGTTAAATAATGGCTGGGTTTTTGAAACTATCCTGTAGAGTGTGAAAATTACTTTAGTCCCTCAAATGTTCTCAAACCTGTAGAAGTTTTATGGAACAACTTTCCTTTCCTCACTTCTTCTCCCTTCTCTTTTGTTTCACAGGCCAATTGGTGCAGCTGGAAGAGAAAGGCAAAGGCTCTGTCCCCTGGTCTGTTTATGGCATCTACATTCAGGCAGCTGGAGGCCCCTTTGCGTTTCTCATCATCATGGCACTCTTTGTGCTGAATGTGGGCAGCACAGCTTTTAGCAACTGGTGGCTGAGTTTCTGGATCAAGCAAGGCAGTGGAGTAAGATTAAGAGCATTTCTACTCTCTTATGCATAAGGGACAGGGGGATTTCTCGCCAACACTAATCCCAAGCAGTCCTATGGGACCAAGTGGTACTTCATAATGTAAGCAAATTATAAGGCTCCCCAGAGGTAATCTCCCCAGAGAGAAGTTATCTCCAAGAATGAGAGCTCCGTTTAAAAGAAAGCTGTAACAGCTCATGCATTTTTATACTGCCTCTTGTTCTTTGTCTTGGTTAGTCTAAGAAAAGCAAGGGAAAATGTAAAAGGAGCCAACAAGCTGCAAGAGGAATTATTAATTTTAGTGCTTGCTTTTGTTTGAATGTGACCTTACATATAACAGGATAATCTTTCTTGTCAAAGTATATGGCTTTAAGTCAAATGACTTGTGGGAGTTCCTTTGAAGAATGTGATGACCTGGGATGCTTTGGGATTTTTCCCACCCTAGGGGCTGTGATTGTGAGTCTTGTAGCATTTAAAGATCCAAATTCAACAGAATTAAAGAAAAAAACCCTCAGAGAAGGGATAATGAAGCACAGATGGCCAGCAATGCTTAAATAAACAATAGGATCCTTAAATATACTGAAGGATTAAAAAAAAAAAGAGAGAGAGAGAGAAGATGAGAATGTGTAACAGTGTTCCAGTAAAGAAAATTATGGGCTCCTGGCAGAAAATAACAACAGTATTTGATAAGGAGACAGTGCACAACACATCCAAAGTGAAATAGGAATGGTGGCATGCAAGTATCTGGCACTGTTCAGAAGAGCACAAGAAATAACAGGCATGAAATGGAAGGTTAGGAATCAGATATAGTGATCTTTTAGGGAGCTGTTGATACCACAGCAATTGAAGGAAGAAAGTGGAAGAAAGTGCCTACTGCAGTAGTATTTTCAAAGATATTCTAGGAAAAAGGCTGAGGGCTACAAATCTGCAAGTCAAGTATTTCTGCTAGGGAGAGCTTTCTGAAATATTCATGGATCATTGAAGTGTATACTGGAAAAGCATGGTTCTGTTCAATGGATGTGAATGGCATAGATCTGTGAAAGATAAATTATACCAAATGATCTGACATGATTGTTAAATGAAAAAATGACTTACCTGAAATATAGTTTAAAGAGGGATTGAGCAGTCAATATGAATATTAAAAGTATTGAGAGTTTTAGCACTTAATGTAGGAAATTTGGAAAATGAAAAAAATGTGCTTTAGGATTTGAGCTATTTCTAACTACTAGGGTTTAAGGTATGACCTTTATTGCAGAGCTGATTGTCCCACATCCACGTACTGTGGAAATTTTGCACCTTCTGCTTTTGCAGTGCCTGATTGCTGGCCCTGTTTAAAGGCAGAATACAGAGTCGGAGACACCACAGATCTGACCTTACTGGCAATTTCTATGTAAAGGGAGAAGGCTGATTTAATAGTTGATACAGTTTCACAAGAAAAATTGCTATGTAATCACTCTAAATAACCAGCTGGCTAATGAATTAATGACAGAGGTGGTTGGAATTAGTATGCTGCTGTCTGTCAAATGTATTCTAGTCAGCACCTGCCACTTGGGGTTGTCTCCTCTAAAAGATGCCTGGTGAAATCAGTTCTTGAATTAGCCTGCAGCGTTTCGTGGGAGAGAAGCCTCCCACCACTTGAAAGTGATTGGGGCTGCCCTGGGTTCAGAGTGCTGTGAGCATGAGACAGGGATACCCTTTTATAGGACCACCAGTCCCTTAGGAAAGGGCTACCTGTGATTTGACAGCCATCTTGAAATTCCCCTAATACCACATCGATCTTTGAGGGAAAGTAGAATGCGTCTAATATACCAAAGTGCAAGAGGTGGAAAAAGAGTGTAAATGCTGCTAAATTAGCTAACAGTGGAGAAAAGTGTCTGGGTCTATTCATGATTCTGCTCTTAAATACTGAATTTGTGTGCAGCTGCATTAAACATGAAAGGGGCTATGTGTCTAAGTCAAGAGTGGCGTTTCCTCTGGGGTCTATGCAGTAGCTAGCATAATGGGACACAGTGTGAGACTCATTGAAACTGAGGTGAGAAGTCACATCAACAAAGTGTACACAGACAGAAAAATGGCCCTAACAAGACCTAGTTAGTACCTAGGAATAGCAGACCACTCTTCTCTGAGGGACTTCAAGAAGATTTCAAATTTGGAATGTTTCTGAGTTCTGTTACTCTAGAATGGCAACAGATTTTCATGCATAATTTAAAATAAAAAGTAAAGAGCTTACTTTAAAGAAATATCAAAAATAATGAGGGGGCGACAGTTAAATTCCACCACGTGTAAAGAGTACGTGCTTAATCCTTATCTTAACCACCTATTCACTGAACCCTTGAATTTCCCACAGAACACCACTGTGAATTTGGGAAATGACACTGTCATAAGCAACAGTATGAAAGATAACCCTCACATGCATTACTATGCTGGCATCTATGCTCTGTCTATGGCAGTCATGTTGATCCTGAAGGCTGTTCGCGGCGTTGTCTTTGTAAAGGTAGGTGCCAGCACCACCTATTGGTTTTCTTCTGCTCCTTCTCTCTCCCTTCCCCCCAACTTCTGCTGTCACTGTGGTGGTTCATTGGGTCACCTCACAGAGAGATTTCTGAACCTGAGGAAGTCAGATTGTGGCTTGCAAGATTTCCATCAAGTCATCTCTTGGGGCTGCATCATGTTTACTGTTAAGCATCTGCTTGAATTAATAGCTTCCTTCCACTGGTTGGAAGCCCAGAATGCAAGAAAAAAGCTGTACTTACAGTTCGAGAGAGAATATCAGTGGAATGTTTTGTTGCCCAGGGGAAGGGCAGTGATGTGAAGGCAAACATGGGAGGCAAACACTCTTTGGTAGTACTGTAATGTTTGCTGTGTTACCAGGGAACTCTCAGAGCATCTTCAAGGCTACACGATGAGCTTTTCCGACGGATTCTGCGTAGCCCCATGAAATTCTTTGACACTACACCAACTGGACGGATTCTCAACAGATTTTCCAAAGACATGGATGAAGGTTTGTCTTTCTCAATGTTGTTAGACAGTCCCACATTCAGACCTCCCGGTTAACTCCCTAACGCTCTACAATCTTACTGTTGGGGTGAGGATACCCTATATCTATGCAAGCGTTTATTTCAAATAGACAAAGTGGGAATTGGGACATACCAGGGTTACACTTGTAGGAAGCAGCTGATATCCCAAGTCACATGTCTGACTGTTCTCTTAAAGAAGAAATGTACTTTCATGGCTACAGGCTGCACATAGACCCTTAGCAGTTAATGCAGAGGGGAACCTAGAGCATCAGGGTGAAGCTGATGCACAGTAAAGCTGGTAATTAGGTCAGAGTGGCATCAGTGCTATTTCTTGCAAATGGGCATAATTAGAAAGATTACTAGCATTTCAGAAGATAAAAACACCCCTAATGATAATGTATGTTTCACATTTAAATAAGCCATAGGCAGCTATTGTCCTTGTCAGTGATGCTATACTGTTGGACTGAATTACTTTATTTAGGTTGTTTTAGCCTTCTGTTCTCAAGACCCTCCCTCTTTTCCTTCCATCTTTTCCAGTTGATGTTCGTTTGCCATTTCAAGCTGAAATGTTCATCCAGAATGTCATTCTTGTGTTCTTCTGTGTGGGGGTGATTTCTGGAGTTTTTCCCTGGTTCCTGGTGGCAGTGGGGCCCCTCATTATCCTGTTCACAGTTCTGCATGTTGTGTCTAGGTAAGTGTACCAACTGCTTTAACTAACAGTAGAGATGCTTTGACCTGTCAGCAGGGACATGTGGTTCTTCAAGTATACACACATCAGTATAGTGGTTGCATATGACGGTTGTACATGTTGCTTAAAACTGTTTCTTTTCTTCCAGAGTCTTTATTCGAGAGCTGAAGCGTCTGGACAACATCACACAATCTCCATTCCTGTCTCACATCACATCTAGCATACAGGGTCTCTCCACCATCCATGCCTATCACAAAGGACAAGAATTCCTGCACAGGTCAGTCCAGATAGTCAGCTAAGAGCACTGGTGCACAAAGCACTGAGAGAGGTTTACTTGCAGAAAAATTTATTAGCAGGGTCTGTAGTTGACAGCATACATCGACTCTAATGGTGAAAGTTACTTTTAGAGAAAAATGGAGAGAGAGAGAGAGAAGGGAAAGAGAAAACTCCCCAGTGGTCAACCCAGAAGAGTAGTGGCAGGGTCTCATGTGAATGGCCTCCTCTGGGGGTTCTCTCCAGTGCAGCAGGTAGTTATGATGAGGGCAACTCTTTAGCCATGGGTTTCTCATAGTACTATACGCATTTTCATCAGGACCTGCTCATACTCCTTTTTGGTTGTTTCTGCGTGTAATGCTATTAGCATTTGTGGGAGCATGCTAATTAAGCCTCAGTATTGGTATCGATGAGTTGTTAGGTCTCTATGCACCTGTATAATTGGATAGTATTTATCAAGTGTTTAAGTGACTGTTATCTACCTTGTGCATTGTGCTCGGTTTTCTCTAGTATAAATCAAAATCTGCAAAACAAGAAGGGAAGGAAAGTGAGGGGTTTCTCAGGCCAATGGTGGTTGCTTCCCATGAGAATGCGCCATAACAGTATCAGAGTTTTGCAGGTGCAAGGTCATCAGAACACTAGCATGGGAACACAGGGAAAACTGCCACAGCAGCTTAGATAGAAGGTTACAGAGTTGCAAATAGCTGTCCCTTAGCATAGCTGATGCTAGGTACTAAGGCCCTTCAGGCGTTTGTGCAACTGTGGCTGGTGTGAAGCTGTGTTGCAGGATCAGAAAAGCTGGTTTGCTGGCTTTGTAAATCTCTCAAACCATCTCCCTTTAAATGTACTTTCTCAGCTTTACAGGGTCAGGATTGTAAATCAAATGGTTATTAATGTGTTTTAATTGGTGTCAATACTCCTATCATGTTTACTGTAATTTTACTTTTACACTTGTGTGTAAAAAGCACATACTCTGTTCCTACTCCACTGCTGCTTTTGTGTGTGGAGTAATTTCTAGCTATTGAGTGTCCTCGGAAAAATCTTGCATAGGTTGCATGGTGAAAGCGTCTGTAATGTCCCTAAATTCTAATTCACCTCTAATAACTTGTTGTACACAGAAACTTATTTCTGAGAGTTTGAAATAACTAGATATCCTGCATTATTCAGGAGTGTTTGTAAATACATTTGTGACTTGGCTTGAGACTTTTTGCTAAAGACTGACTAGTCTTCCCGCTCCAAATTCTGATGCTGGAGCAGGGGTGAAAGCAGCTGTGCTATTTGTAGAATTTCAGGCTTTTGGCAGTCTACTAATATCTCCCGTTTTACTCCAGGTATCAGGAGCTGCTAGATGACAATCAGGCACCATTTTACCTGTTCAGCTGTGCAATGCGCTGGCTGGCTGTACGACTGGACATTATCAGCATTGCTCTCATTACAACCACTGGCCTTATGATTGTCTTAATGCATGGCCAGATTCCTCCTGCCTATGCTGGGCTGGCTATCTCATATGCTGTGCAGGTGAGTTTGTTCATATACTGTAATATATAATGTCTGAATTTAATGTAATTAACACTAATCAAGACCTCATGGAAACTTTCCTTAATGCACTGTAATGGAAAAAGATACTGTTAGATCTTTTTGGTAATGGGGGGAGGGAAGCGATTCAGGGTCAGAACCTTTCGCTAGCAGT
This sequence comes from Apteryx mantelli, assembly GCF_036417845.1. Classification (NCBI taxonomy): domain Eukaryota; kingdom Metazoa; phylum Chordata; class Aves; order Apterygiformes; family Apterygidae; genus Apteryx; species Apteryx mantelli. The sequence continues at coordinate 11,824,962 of NC_089986.1, forward strand.
CAGTGACAAATGAGGAGGAGCTAGGTACTTCAGGTTATTGTTTTGGGGAGCTGCCTCTTTCTAAATGCTGAAGTAGGAAGCATGTGAGGCTCTTTATAGCATGCTGCACACTTTTCCTGGATATTTCCGGTGTTTAGATTCATGGTCCATTAGGCATCTGCCCAGCTGATGTCTTAAGGCATTCTGGTGTATTGCTTGTGATATAACTACACAGCACACAACATCCAGTACCTCAGCCCTGTGGGATTTAACACTTTGGGGCTCAGTATGCCTGAATTAGATCCGTTGTTTGGCCTTTTCTGCCTCCTGGTGGTAATAAGGAGAAATTGCAAAACATAGGTTGCTAATATTCTAAGCTATTTCTTGTGGGAAACTGTTCTAAGCTGCTGGCTTTCCAAATGATTCATAAATTATCGTTATTTTAAAGCTGTTTCAACTTAAGCTGCCTAAAGAAAGACTACTTTGCATCAAGGCATCCAAGTTATATCAAGTACTGATTAGATTAGTCTCTTTATACAATAATAAATCCCATCACAGCTCTCTAAACTTTGGTCTCTTTCTTCCCATCACCCCAGTTAACAGGGTTATTCCAGTTTACAGTCAGACTTGCTTCAGAAACAGAAGCTCGCTTCACCTCAGTGGAGAGAATTGATCACTACATCAAGGTACGACAATGATGCCTTTGACTGCTTGTTGTAAAATTTCTTGTTGCTATTTATGTTGCTGGCATAAGGTAAAAGGAAGTTGGCTGTGGTCTGCCTTCGTACAGAAAGTATGTTTCTGATCTTACACTACAGGCAAAAGCGTTTGCAACACTGTAGAGTGGATTTGTTCTATGAAGTGTGTATATAGGCACTGACAGGGTCAATGGCACAAGAGTTGGTTGGTTGGTAACTAAGCTGACAGGGGTTTTGCCTGGCATTACTGAAGTTAAATGTGGATATTGAAAGTTTGCAGACATCCTCGAGAAAGAGTGGGGTTCGTGCGTGAAAGGGGTAACTGGGAATTAAATACAGTATTTTACAATAAAAGAATGGTGTTCTGGCATTTTCACTTAATTCCAAACTGAATGGAACTACTTTGCTTAAATACAGTTAACTGTTAACTTGTTTTATGTGTAATTCTGGTTCATCCTAATGAGTCTACTACTTTTCACACAGCTGTCTGCTATAACATATTGCTATATTTTTAAAAAAACAAGTCAGGTTAGCCTTTACTTAGCATACTATGTTTGTAAACATGATAAATGTGCTAAGCTAACTGCATAGCAAGTTGTCGTTACCCTGGTTATCTGCAACCCTTTCTCCAGGACTAAGATTTGTGTGTGCAGAAGTGGGTATGGATGAACAAAGTTGTCTTCAGTAAGGAAAGAGTTAGTATCATGGGAAAGTCTAGCCAGGAGAAAGCCATATACTGGGTCTGATCTGTAAGGTGGAAGGCTTTTCAGCCTCCCACATGTATACACTCCTGAACTCCAGAGGGAGATGTATCCATTTGGTAAATCTGGGCTTTTTAGTAGTCAATACTTATACAAGTTTTCTTAGACTGTGCATTTAATAGAGAATAAAACATAAATTTAATTTTAAACATTGCAGCCTTTCAGTGGCAAAATTGATAGCTGTAGGCTGTTTTACCATCTGTGATTGTGGCTTTCTTATTAAGCAACACTTTCCATGATTTTTCTTATTTTGGTGTCTAGACAGCTATTTTATTATGAAACAGTGTAAAACTAGTTTGATTCTAAAATGAAGGGTGGGTCAACAGTGAAACACCCTGCACATTGGGTCTCACCAAGTCCTAGGTTTGGTTTCTTTCACTGTGGCACAGAGACTGCTTTTGTCAGCACCAAGCTCAAAGAATCGGAGTACTGTTGTAAAGGATCAGTGTTTCTGTCAAATCTTTGGAGTGCAATTAATCTGCCTCTAAGTTCGGCTATTGCAGATGTCCACAACTGACAGAGTCCCTGCAGGATCTCCCTATAGTCAGTGTAGGAAATGGCTGCTTCCAGAGGGCAATTCATCTGACCTTTTCTGAATGCTTATATTAGAATGAGGAAAATCACACTCATGAAATGCTAGTTTCTTTATAATGACTATAAAGGAGTTGACAGGCCTGATTTAGGTGGGGGTGCTTACTTTGTAGGTGTGCAAAGTTAATCTCATGCTAGGATTTGTTGTTTGCTCAGAGACAGCTGGTGCCAAATATGGGAAAGTGACCTTGACTCTTTTTAAGTAAGCTGGAGATGCATGTTTGATTTTCAGGCTTTTTTTTTTCCCCTGTTTAATCTGAACTGCTTAACGAGGAACCTATTAAAGGTCAGAGTGTAACTGCAAAAGCAAGCTGTGCAAGGAGCCAAACTGACTCAGTGAGCCAGCAGGACAGGGGACAGTGAGGGAGAGAAGGGGGATAACACTGATACAAAACAACTGCTGTGAAAATGCAACATGTCATGTGGATGCCTATCAGACCTGAGACATGTGACTGTGGCACGGTATAGCAAATGAGGCATAGAAATGCTGCAGATAGTGCCTCCAGAAGCCATTCAGTCTTTGAAACTCCCACAAACTCATAAGAATTGTGCCGATAAATAATAGACTTAAGATAGATTTCAAAATGTATTGCATAAAAACATTGTTGTGAAAGCCAGCGTCGTCATCACAGCAACAGGAGGGGAATAGCAGTGTGTTGAGCGTAACACAGCAAACCAGTAAGAGATTGGGAAATCCCTTCTGACTCACTGGGCTGACATCCAGCCACACTGCTAATCATAAACTGCCATTACACTGACATGGGCAGACTCTGCAGGGAAGAGCTCCTGCTGAAAGCCGCAGCTGATAATTTTTCCTCTCTGGTGTTTTGTTTACTGGAAAGTCGACTTTTATTTTTGTTTTAAAGACTCTTTCCTTGGAAGCTCCGGCTCGAATTAAGAATAAAACTCCTCCTCTGGACTGGCCACAGGAAGGTGAAGTTGTTTTTGAAAATGCAGAGATGCGGTACCGAGAGAACCTCCCTCTAGTGCTGAAGAAAGTGTCCTTTACCATCAAACCAAAGGAAAAGATCGGCATTGTGGGACGGACAGGCTCAGGTGAGGAAAAATACTGGGCAGAATTAAACCACTGACTTTACAGAGTGGTAACAGAGCTGGGCAGTTATAGTGTTTTTTTTCTCTGAGTATCTGAAAGAATTGTTGGATTGATTGTTAACTGCCCAGGAATGGTTCAGCAGTCTGTCAGTGATGGATTCTGTTCACATGCATATATGCAAGCAGGATCCTCATAAGCAATTAAAAAACCCAAGTTTTCATTTAAAGAGGGAAATCCTGCTATGCCTGAGCTAGTATGCTTGTAATACTTAACATCCCAAGCTGTTGATCAGCACAGAACACTATCCACAGTATGCTTACTGCACTTTAGTTGACTTTCTCAAAGTTGTTTATACAGATGCTGTCAGCTACATGTGGCTCTAAGATGTCTTGGAAGTCCATAATGTAAAGAATCAAAAAAACTAGTATGCGAGATGGTGTAAACCAGCTGCAAAGTGGAGTTTCTAAATGAACAATTAATATGGTTTAGAAGTTTAAATGCTGAACCCCCTTTCCTGTCTGGATTACTTACCAGCATTGTTTGCCATCAACTTTATGATGTTTTAAAACACTTTAATGTTTCTTACTCCTCGTGCTTTTAAAATGCTGTCTCATCTCTATTGGCTGCTATGACTAGTATCTTTTCTCCTGTCTCCTCTTCAGGGAAATCTTCTCTTGGAATGGCACTGTTTCGTCTGGTTGAACTGTCTGGAGGCTGCATTAAAATTGATGGAGTGAAAATAAATGACATTGGTTTAGCAGATCTTCGCAGCAAACTCTCAATAATTCCTCAGGAACCTGTGCTGTTCAGTGGCACTGTGAGGTTAGTGAGATCACAAAATAACAAGAAGGACAAAGAGGGCTACCAGCTCATACTGAACTCAAATAGTTGCCTGGTGAGATGTGTTAATTTGGACATAGAACATGGGTGTTCAAGGGCTATCTGCTTCTGTTCTCCGTTTTTGACACAAAAAAGCAGAGGTATATGGTTTAACTGACCCAATGCAGAACTGGGTGTGATCATCTTCTAGGGAACCTTTGCTTTTCCTTTAAGCTTGCTTGATATTTTTGCATCTTTGTCTTCCATTTCTCTACTCTGCTGTTGTTTGACTACTTTAACCCTAATGTACTGGGAGATCTGATTTCCTTGGCAAGGAAATTCTGTTAGTGGAGGGCTAGATGTGAGCTGCCCATGTGGACACACACACACCGCAGTTTTGCCATTCATTGCTGAACCAGTACAAATTCTGGTTATGCTTTCTTCTTCCCTCTCTAGGTCAAACTTGGATCCTTTCAATCAGTACAGTGAGGAACAAATCTGGGATGCTTTGGAAAGGACTCACATGAAGGAATGTGTAAGTATGATGTGCCCTGAGAGAGACATGTTTATGTCTTGGCTTTCAAACATATATGTTCCATTAATAGCTACTTCAGAGACATTCAGATAAAGTTCTTTGCACTTTTTTTCCCCTCACTGGTTATGCTTAATTTTCTAATACTGATACTGTGAACTTTTTGGAGAAGGTACCATATTTTGGATATGTATTTCTTCAGCATCTAGCATAGCAGGGTAGTGCTTTTTCACAGGGACTCCTAAGGTCTGTGATATTTCAGAAGTGATATTTTCCTGGATGTGCCTTTGATAGGGAGGTAGACAGGTGTGCATGCTGTATTTAGATTTGTGAGTGTACACATACACACATATACTGAAATTAAAATCCCTCCTTTGTGAGGACAGATATATCTGCCCTCTGCAGCAAGTCTCACTGCCATGACATTTCCATCTCTTCTTTTTGTGCAAGTTGAATGGCATAAGGCTGTATGTGTGGCTATAGAATGTAGGCTGTAATTTCTGCAGGAACTAGGTTCACTCTTTACTCTCAGTAAGAAAGTTGTTGGCTTTTTTTTGTTTTTTATTAAAGAAATCGAACATTTCGTACTTAAGACTTGAGCAGGTCTAATGTTGTATTGTTGCTCTAGCATTATTTGCTTGCTAATAATTTACCCAACAGAGAAAGGGTGAGATGGACAACAAAGCGTGATGGATATTTTGGAACATGGGCAAAATCAGACTTGGGGGGAGGAAGGAGCAACTATTTGTCTCATGCTGTGGAGATGCAGAAAACCTGTGCAATGCTCTAAGCTTCTCCCCTCTGCTTTCCACACAGGTTGCCCAGCTGCCCATGAAACTTGAATCAGAAGTGATGGAAAACGGGGAAAACTTTTCAGTTGGAGAGAGACAGTTACTGTGCATAGCGAGAGCTCTGCTGCGTCGCTGCAAGGTGAGTATATGGATGGAGGAAATAGCTGGTGATATCAAACGGACAGCGCTGAGCAAAACTCTGTGCCGAGTTTTCATTCCCTCTGTCAGAGGAATCACACCAACAGTTAGTGTGACTCAGAGAAGGGTGTAGGGTTTAGGAAAAGCAGGAAGGCTTAGGTAGCCATCTACCAGCTGCTGTAATGTCCTGCCATCAGAAGGGCATTGCTTGTTAGTGTTAATAACTGTATGTCAGACAGGCCTAGTGATTTAGCTGTAGTGTCTGTCCTGATGCTGATGACCATCAGATTCTTTCCTTCTTCCACCTTTTGTAAATGTCAGCCAAGCACTTTCCTTCTGCTTGGTGTTCCACTAAAATGCAGTTTCCTAGTGGAATTTGGGACCACTCTGTGCCAGTGAAGTTAAAAAGGCTTTTATTGTTTCAGGAGTGGAAGCCAAATAATAACTTCAGTGAAAAAGGACTTTTATTTGGGTTGAGACTTGTCAGGTCTCTGAATTAACCATCCTTTTTTCTTAAAAATGTACCCCATAATATTTTAAGGTTCACTCTGCATCTGTTTTAAAGAACAGTACGGGACAAGCCAGGCTGCTTAGCAGGAGTTAGTTTTACTCTGTCTGTAGTAGGTGCCCAAAACAAGTCTAGCATAGCTTCGACAACACCACCAAAAGCTTTGTCAAGACAATACTCCCAATCAATGTACGTCTGAGTCAGAGAGGAAAGTTAATTCCTTCCAAACTAAGAAAGCTGTTAAGCCTAATTAGTACTGACTGATTCCAGAAGGAACTGTCACCACCGAAGCCGTGTCAGACTAGTTTATCAGCAGCTTAATCTCAAATACAAATTTTACTGAATGTAAAACCCAAAGTTGGTAGAAGCTTGAGGCCCAGGTTAGAACCCATATGTCTTATGGCTGCAGGATGTGACCGTAAAATGCAAGTGTGATCCATAGGGTAACTTTGTGGAATTACCTAAGGAAAGCTAAAAGGATGTGTTATAAAAACTGCCTTTCTGACTACAGGTCTGTAAGGATTGCCAGTTGTGGCAACTCTGTCTTGGTAATTCTGCGCACTCTGCATATTTTTATGTTCAGGGAAGGAAAGAGTTACTATGGAGTAACAGGCAGGATTATCTGCTGCTTTCAGATTTTGATACTGGATGAAGCTACAGCTGCTATGGACACAGAGACCGACTTACTGATTCAGGAGACTATCAGAGAGGCATTTGCAGACTGTACTATGCTGACAATTGCTCATCGCCTGCATACTGTACTGGGCTCCGATCGGATCATGGTGCTAACACAAGGACAGGTAAGCAGAAAAAGTTTGTGGCTGCAGTTCCTGGTGCTATTTGGTGGTGCCATATATGTAAGCTGAGCTAAAGGAATAGCTGGTATCGCACTGTAGAAAATCCTGCGTGCTCATTCACATTCTTGGCAATAATTCTCCATCAGAATCAATGATTATCTTATTGCGACAAGATCAAAGAGGGCAAAATTTGGTTTACACTATGAAGAAGTACCTTTGAGAAACAGTCTCTTTTAAACGATTTTAAAAACACCCTGAGTAGATTAATAATGTAAGCATCTCTGCTGGGGCTCAGTGGCAGTCTCCCATTATTTTCGTGACGTATGCCTATCAAACAGGCATATGAGAGGTACATCTCCCCCCTTTTCAGGCTTCCATGTGGGGGCTATAAACAGTTAAATCAAGTGTAGGAAATTTGGCAAGCCTCTTGAGGGTAGTGAAGGCAGACAAGGAAAAGTCCATAGCATCTGCCTCAGTCTGTTTGCCAGAGCCACTGGAGGCTGCTTCCTGCTGGATAGTCCCAGTGTTTGTCTGATCTAATTTGAAGCATCGCAGGTATAGTATGTATGCATAAACACACACTTTTACTGCCTGTTGTCTCATCTAAACAAGACTTTGTCTCAGGAAGCATTTTTCTGAAATACAGTCTGGATGTTCTTAATGTCCCTCATTCTTGGCGATTATAGCCTGAGCTTTCTTGGTTCCTTCTTGCTGTTTGTATTCTACTGGCATGCAGAGACTTACCATGCTGTAATAAGAAGACACAAATTTACTCTTGCATCCTAAGTCAGTAGGAAACTAGGAGCATTAATCCTTTTTCATACTCTGGTTGATGCTGGGAGCCAGTCAGGAGCCATCTTCAGTTTTCCAAGGCTAGAGGGAGAGGAATTGAATTATTTACTAATGAGGGAATTTCTTAACTTCTCCTAATTGTCCCCATGTGTATTTGTAGAGTGACATAGTGCTCTTTAGAACATGCTTCTTCCTTTATTTTAAATTAGAAAAAAATTCTCGGTATGCTAATAAAATTACAAGACAACCAAAGCAGGTTCCTTGGTCCCCCAAAACAGCATAGGTTTCCAGGGCAAAAGCCTATTGCAGCCTGAAGCCAGACTCTAAATGAGCTTAGGATATTGTCCACTATATTTTGGCTTCTCTACTGCAGTGTCACAAGTCCAAGGGTGGGAACACATTTTCTGCTGGATTTTACTAATGAACTTTACCTGCCTTGTTTGCTTTTAGGTAGTGGAATTCGACACGCCGTCTGCCCTTCTGGCCAATGAGAACTCACGCTTCTATGCTATGTTTGCTGCTGCGGAGAACAAGGTTGCTGTCAAGGGCTAAAATTCAGGGCAAAGTCACTTTTATTTTGGAGGGCTCCACTCCCTGCCTGTGGCAGGCCAGCTCTTCTTCCTCTTTCTCCTCCAAGCAGATTATTGCCTTTTCATTTTTTAAGTTTTAGCACAATGTGTCAAGCCAGAGAGTTTTTAAAACCCTGTCAGAAGAAGAATTCTTCATGGTTTTATTACTGTATTTATTCCATAATCATAATACTAAATTTTTTGTTATTAAATGCACTCTACAAATGGCTCAGGGAGCCATAGTTATAAATGTATCAGAGGCCTATAATGAAGCTTTATACATGTAGCTATATCTATACATAATTCTGTATATAGCCTATATTTACAGTGGAAATGTAAGCTGTTTATTTTATATTAAAATAAGCACTGTATTAATAACAGTGCATATTCTTTTCTATCATTTTTGTACAGTTTATGGTACCAGAGATCTGGCTTTGTTATCAGACTGTATCAGACACCATTTTGTCTCTTACAGTTGGTCTTTTCCTAGTGCCAGATTTTCTGCGTGTCTGAGTGGAAGTGAAGCTTTGCAATAGTGTCTTTTATTGTCCCATCATTGTCGTCTAGCGCAGAGGAGAAGAGCTCTGTGGTGTAACTCTATTGCATTGTAATTTATCAAAGCTATTTGGAGCATTGCTAATGTTCACCACGGCAGCAGCTGCTGCCTCCCATGATGCTTTCCCAAAGCAGGGTTTTGGTGATCTCTTGAGTGGTTTGGGGAGAGAACCACTTCTGGGTCACATTAAGGCCTCATTTTCTCAGTGTCCTGATACGGTATTTCTTACTGTATCAGCAGGGTTTATTTTCATACAAGAGAACCCAAGCTTTTCCTGCTTCGCTGATCTAACACGCAACCAGAATCTAAATGTTCATGGAATGATCTAACAAATTAATCATAAGGTTCAAATCTATATCCTGTATGCTAGCAGGAAAGCCTTTTCAGAGTTGCTCCAGCTGACTGCCTCCTTTATCTTGAATCTGCTAATGCTGCTCAGAGATTTAGGTTGGCTTTCATTGGCATGGGTGACACTAATCTGTTGTTCTGCTCACTTATACTAAGGTTAAATTACATCAATATTTCCTGTTTCTTTATTGCACACTTGTTAAGGAAACAGTCCCCCACCCCAAGTCTTCTGGAACTTTAAACAGGTTCCTGCTGATCAGGATGTAACACTGGTGTAGGACGTTGTTTTCTTACTGTAAAGAGACCTACCTCAGGTTACTGGGTCCTGTGTAGTACGTTACCATGAATCACTGTACACCATCCCTGTTTTATGGGACCTGTGGCCCAGGTGGGCACGGTTGCTACTATAATAGCTGTGACTTATTGAATGGTCAGCGTTGCATGTCTTTGTCAACTTGGACATTTTGTAGCCTTAGCATGTTTGCAAAATGTCTCGTCGAGGCAAAAATCTGAAAGGTAAATAAAACTATTTTGGGTTTTGTAAATTTTATTGGCTTAAGTGGTTTATTTTGGGCACATAAATCACTTCTCACCTTTCTGAGCCCTGGGGGGCAGTTTTTACAGGCTGGGTTTTTTCCTTGTCTATGTACTTGGACTTAATTTTTTTCTTCAGAGTAGAAGTGTTTCTTTTAAAGTGTGGGGGGTTATTTTTGTGCCCTCTGAGATGAGGGTGGCTTGCAATATGTGTATGTTTAAGTGTTGGGAAGGGCATGGGGTGATAGCTTATAGTGCAAGTACTCAAGCCAAGTAGCAAGAGGGAGGTCAGATGGAATGAAGAAGGTCCTCCTTAGGTCCAGGTTTTTCCACTTTCTTTACCTAGAGCTGTTACTGTTTATATTATGACATGTCTGCAAACTTGCAGTAACAAGTGTAATATTGGAGATCCTGATGGCAACCATTTCTACCTACTGATTCCCCAGGCACATCGAGGTGTTAACAGACCTCGGGCTGTGGCTTGAAGATAGCAGTGCATGAAGCATCACTTGTTTGTAGTTATCTTTTACTCAGCCTTGTCCCAAGGAAGAACTAACTAGCATAAATCTTACCTTGCTTGTGGGCCTGGCACCAAGTTTACTCTGTGTGTCAGGGACCAGCCACTGTTTTTCTCAGTGTTGCTCCATTCAAGGAGCAGAGTGACTGTATGTTGCAGTTAGGAAAGGGACAAGTAATAGTCTACCTGCAAAGAACACCCAGCTAAAGGGCAGTTCTTGTTTGAATAAGAACTTGAGGACAAAAAGATGCTGGAAGGAAGCATGAGGGAGCGGGGGTAACAGGCCAAAGAGGTAGAGTCCTGCTTCTTCCCTAAAGGCTGAGCTTTGAATTTGAGGCTAAAGTCTGAATACCCTAAGCAGAGGGAGAGAACATGAGGTGTCTCTGCCTCAGTCTGAAGTTAAAACAGTTCAGTCATCATTAGCAGCTGTGCCAAGGACAAGACTGTCTTGGGCCCTGCAGAACTGAGCTCACAAACTTCAGTATTTCCCTGGAAAAAGGAAGGGGCTAAAGTACCCATTGCTCAAGTGCTGCTGTGGTTAGAGGGTGGCTTCATTTGCAGCTAACCTGAGCTAATGGAAATCCAGGCAAAAAGGAGCCATCCTGATCTTGTCCTCCTTCTCCTTCCAGGCTGGGAGTTTCTTCCGCTTCCCCGATGCCAGCACTGGCTCTTGCCTGGTCCTGCACTGACCCAGTTCAGAAAGCTAACTGGCAGAAAATTCACCCTCCAAAAGCAGGAATGCTGTACAAAGAAGGGGACAGGAATGCACACCTGGAAGGGAGAAGTGGGGCTGCTCTTTCCAGTAGGTGCTAGCTCTGACACTGGCATAGCTGTGACATGAAACTGTGCTCAGGATTCAGTGCGCCAAATTGCTGCTTCCCAGTTGCACTCTCCCAAAGAAAAGGAATAGTTTTCTTCTGGTTCAGCAAGCTGAAATGGCTCAAGAAGATGTCAAACAAATGCTGGAGATGGAGCAAGCAAACAGTCCCCTGTGGGCAGCATGGATTAGCTCAACCATTTCATTAAACTTTAGCTGCCGCATTGTTGCTTTGGATATAAGGAGAGAGCTTGCCAGAGGAAAATGTTATGTGTGGTGTAATCTCTAACCAACTTTAGCACTTATCTCGCATAGATGGTACAGAAGTATTGTTTCTCCCAAGGTAGCAGTTATTTTTTACTGGTTTTTGTCCTGAATCTTGGGAGTAAGCTGAGGCCTGGCCCAGGGCCTTGTGATTGAAGTGGAAGGAAGAAACATCAATATTTACAATGAGACTGAAATATGTTTATCTTTGAAGCATTCTACAAGGGGTTGATGACGATGGGAACTATCAGGAATTGGATCCTCCTTTAGGATTATAGCATGGTGCCCTGGAGAAGACTTCATCCTGCAAGGGACAGAATGAGACCGTAGGATCGGGCCAGGGCGTTTCCTTAATGAGACCCTACCCAGAATAGCATCATTCTTAGTATATAGCAAAGGACATGGACCAAGACCAACAGATGTGCAGCTTGAGAAAGATGCGGTACTGCTCCTGCCCTTGGGAATTTAGTTGCATCAGTTTTGCTTATTCTGTCCACCTGCAGTGAGTGCAACTGATCCTGATTTGTTATCATAAGCTTAGAAACTCTTTACTTAAAGCGACTGTATTCCTGCTTATCTGATCTATTTGATGAGTGGAAACATTGCACTTGCTTGGGACTTCAATCAGAATGCCAGTAGGATTCTTCTAAAATTACCCAGTGGAGTTAATGCGCATTTAGATCAGTATAATTAAGTCCAAAGTCGTACCCTGAAGTTGTGCTAGCTTGAACATCTGAGGGACTTCACCTTTATCTGTGGTGAAGATCGCACAAGGTCAGGTCCAAAAGGCCTGTGGCTGTGGTCTGCATATTATCCCTGGATGAAACCCAGAGGGAGATCAAGTGGTCTTAGTACATTGCTGGGAACAGAATAACTGGGAAAAGTGCAGTTACTTCAGAAAGTGAATGGGTACAACTGAGATCTAAGGAAGGAGTATTGGGAGGGAAGGAGAAATGGAGAGAATTGGATTTGTAAAAGGAGAATTTGGAGAGAAAAGATGGCAGAACAGAAAGAGTTCTTATTATGTAGAAGGGGATTGAGTGAGGACAACAAATTGCTTCTTGAAGATGCTTCAAAAGAGCCAAGTGAGATGATGCGGGGTGGCTGCAATGCCATCGTCAGCCAAATTAGCCTGAATGTCGCCTTGTACTGAGTCATTTTTTAGTGCAACCGCAGCATGTGTTCTACTATAAGCAATCACACAAAGGTTTTCCTCGTAGTCCCAGCTTCAGGTTGGTTTAGGATAATACTGTTTTGTCCTGGTTTTGCCCTTGGTTCAGCTGGAGTCAGCAGCTGCATTGTGCTGCTGCCACAGTTTCTGCCTCGAGTATGATGATACAGTGGAAACTCAACTGGAAAACGATGCAGCTGCTGCTGTCGCTGGTGTTAGACTTGAGAGGCTTTTTGAATGTACCACTGCAGGTTCATTAAACCCACAACCAGCTAATAATTGTTCCTGTGTCACCCAAAAGATGGGCCTTGGAGACTCACTGTGGGGCTGAGGTAGGCATAGTGTAACCGTGAAAATAACTTGCTGAACAGAAGTGTCGGTGCAGGGTGCAGAGCTTTCCTGTACGCTGTCCTTGGGCTGCGCAGGGTTCAAATCACGCTTGGTTCCAGCAAACCTCCTTCCTTCCAGATTACTGTCTCCTCATGTTACCACACAGAGAAACAAGCAGCCCTATAAAGCTGATATTTTTGTGGTTTCTGTCTTCTTCCGATTTAGGAAGGCAGTTGTGGATGGTGTGTGACTGTTTGCCTTTAAGAGGAGGAGGTTTGGGGAAAAGTACGGTATGTCTGAGATGGGATCTGAGGGCAGGATGAAGCAAGTGTTGGAGACGGGCAGCAATGGGCAGCCAAAGCGGGAGAGGAGTTCAGAAAGGGGCTACAGGAGGTGCTGGGTGGAGGGAGGCTCTTTGCAGCTGGGTGTGAGGCAGGTGTGAAGAGTGTGAGCAGGGGCAGGATGAGCTGGCAGAAGCTGGGGAAGGGGCATTTTGCAGGGAGCAGCTGGACGGAGAAGCCTGGAAGAGGCCCCGGTTGGCGCAAGGGCGGCAGGCGCTAGCGCTGCGGGGAGCCGTGGGGCGGAGGGCTGGGGCTGTTTGGCTTGGAGCTGGGGTGAGGGAAGGCGAAAACGAAGCATTCAGGCTGCGCCCGGAGGAAGCCGGCGAGGGCCAGGCTGAACTGAGCAGGGCATTGTAGCCGTGCCAGGGGCTGGCGCAGGCGCGGGAGCAGCGGGGACCCGTGTGCCCAGCAGGGCCGGGGAACAGAGCAGTGCTTGTGGCAGGAGCCCTGGGCAGGGGGAGAGGGGAGGGCCGGGCAGCGCGCCATGAGTCGGGGCAGGCAAGAGGGCGTGCAGAGAGCTGCGAGTGTGCACGGCTGCATGCCCGGGCTGCCTGGGTGCACAGTGTGAACACGTGTGAGCGCGGCCTGGGTGCCCTGCATGTGGGATGGCACATGCCTGCTTGTGCTGGAGGGGTGCGAGCTGTTTGTGTGTATGTGCGTGTGGTGGAGGAGTGTGCAACCTGCGTGTGCATGCATGTCTGCAGGGCACATGACCTGGGTATATGTGCATGTGCATGGATGTAGTGTATGTGACTGGGTGCAGGGTGTGTGACCTGGGTGTATACGTGTGTTTGTGTGTGTGCCAGGAGGGGGCATGTGCAGGGGGGCTGTATAGATGAGGGTGAGGTGTGCATACAAGGGGGATGCAGGCTCTGCTTTACATGCAGGGTACCAAGCCCCAAGCGTGCACGTAGCAGGGGTGTGTGTATGTGTGGGCACAGGCACGCATGCGTGGGGGATGACCCACTTGTACATGCCTGCAGAAGATGGGAGGGGGTGCGCAAGGTGCACGCCTAGGCATAGGTGTGCTGGCACAAATTGTGCGAGAACCACAGCCGACCACAGGTATGCAGGCACGGGGGAGCGGGGTTGCGGCACGGTGTGTGCGGGCAGCACACCTGGCCGGGGGCGCGCACGCACAGGTGCTGCAGCGCGGGGGCGCGCGCGCAGGGGCGCACGCGCGGCGCGGGGGTGCGCGCCCCCGGTGCGTGCGCAGCAGGCGGGCGGGGCGGCGCGGCGCTGCCCTCCAGCGCCCCCCGCTGGCGCCGCGCCGCGCCGCCTGGCGGCCGTGGCCCGCGGTGGCTGTTCCGGGCCCGGGCCCTGCGCTCCCCTTGGCCGGTGCCGCGCGGGGCCTGCGCGGCCCCTTCCCCCCTCCCCGCCCCGGTCCCTCCGGCCGCCGGGGCCTCCCTCCTCCCCGCCCGCCCATGGATTTCACATAGCAGCAGCAGCGGCCGCCGCCTCCGCCGCCGCCGCTCCATGGCGGCTCCGGCTCCCCGGCCGCCCGGCCTGTGCTGCTGCCGCAAGGGGTCCCCGGCCGGACCGGAGGCGCCGCCGGCCCCGCCGCCGCCGCCTGAGCCGCCGCCGGACGTGGCGTCGGCCTCCAGCTCGCAGCTCTTCAGCCTCCGCCACCTGCACCTGGGGCTGGAGCTGCGACCCGAGGCGCGGGCGCTGGCGGGCTGCCTGGTGCTGGAGCTCTGCGCCCTGCGGCCGCAGCCCCGCGCCCTGGTGCTGGACGTCCACCCGGCCTTGCACGTCCTCTCGGCCGCCTACCGCCGCGCCGCGGCCGGGGAAGCGCCCTGCTCCTTCGCCTTCTCGCCCGCCGAGGCCGCCGCCGCTGCCACCGCCGCCGCCCCGGCCCCGCTGCCCCCGCCGCCCTGCCCGTCGCCGGCGCCGCCGCCTTGCGCGCCGCCCTGCGCCGCCAACCCGCCCTCCACCACCACCTTCCTCTCGGCGCCCTGCATCGCCGCCGGCCCGCTGCCCGCCGCCGCCCCGGGGGAGCCGCCCGCCAGCCCCCCGCCCGCCGCCGACCCGCCGCCGCCGCTGCCCCTCTTCGCCCAGCCGCCGAGCGCCGCCTGCCCGCTCGGCTTCAGGGTGGACCCCTTCACCGACTACGGCTCGTCCCTCACCGTCTCGCTGCCCGCCGCCCTCCAGCCGCACCAGCCCTTCCAGATCATCGTCCGCTACACCACCGCCGACGGCCCCGCCGTGAGTGCCGCGCCTCACCGCGCCGCAGGCAGCGCCCCGCGCCGACATGGCGGGAGCCCGGCCCGCCTCAGGCGAGCGCCGCCGCCGCCCTCCGCGGCCGCCGCCCTCAGGGCTCCCCGCCGCCCTCCGCGGCCGCCGCCCTCAGGGCTCCCCGCGCCCCTCAGGGCTCCCCGCCGCCCTCCGCGGCCGCCGCCCTCAGGGCTCCCCGCCGCCCTCCGCGGCCGCCGCCCTCGGGGGCCGCCGCCGCCTCCCTCAGAGCCGCGGGTTCCCTCGGGGGCCGCCGCCCTCCGCGGGGCTCGGGGCCTGGCGAGGCCCCGGCGGCTCCCCGGGTGCGAGGGCCGCAGCCGGGGGCAGAGGGGGGGCTCGGGCCTGGCCGGGCCCCGCGGAGGGGAAGGGGGCCGCGGCGCGGCGCGGGTGTGGGGGGCGAAGCAGGCCGCGGTGCCCTTGCGTGTCACCCGCCAGCGTTGGCTGGTTTTCGCGGCGTGCTGCGATACGCCGTCCGGGAAGCACCTTGGCTCCGCGGCAAAGGCCGCACTAAATATTTCGCTGTTGGGTTTCTCCTTATACGCCCCCCGTCCCCTCTGCTCCCCTCTGTGCCCTCCTCGCTTGACAGCCAGGCTTGTGCTTGTAAAGCAACATCTGTCCCCTTCCCGCTGCTGCCGCCGTGCTCGCTCCGCGGGGCCCGTCTGTCGTCTGCGACCTCTCTGCTCGCTGAGCGAGGAAGTGCAGCGCCTCGCAGCCCTGCGTGGTCGGAGCCTCCTTTAGAAGCGATGCTTGGGCCGACTAAGCCACTCGCCCTTCTTTCTCTGTCCCCGGGGCCCTCCAGACCATTTGTCGCTGATCAGGACGGTCGTGTCAAAGTTTCCTGTCCTTTAAGCGCGTTGTAGTTGTTGGCAAGGAACGTGAAATTTTTAAATCTCCTGCCCCATCTGAATTCTTCAGAACAAGTTACATAATCTGCAAATAAATCAGTTTTCCTGTTTTTTTTTGCCAGATGATTACAAAATCAGGCCTTATGCACCTCGGTTTACATTCTAACGAGTAACAGTCAGAAGCTTTTAGAAGAGCAGAGGGAGGTTCCATTTATTTCTACAAGTTATCCATGGAAAAAAGATGAGAAGAGGCCCAAAACACCCATCTAGACGTGGCCCTGGGAGGTGCTTACTTGTCTCTGTTGATTAGCCTTTTTCAGTAGTGACATATTTTATAAATTCTGTTGCTTACTTTAAATCCCTGATACTTAGAAACACTTTACTCCTGATCTTTTTAGATACTGTCTGGTGGATCTTGAGTTTTTAAGAGGTTATGACAGCAAAAATATAAAAGTAAGCACTGGAATGTCAGCTCTTTTTGTTGCTGTATGGTCTGTTCTGGTTGGGAATTAAACTAAAATGAGCTGGTTGTGTGGTTCGTGAATCTCTTTCAGGAAACATCATTCCTTTTGCAGACTTTTGCAGCTTTGATAGCTCTATCTTACCTAATGAAATTGACTGTCAGCCCGCTGGTTTGGTATTACCATTGCATTGGTCCAAACCAGCAAACGTGTATTTTGCTTAAGGAGGGCAAGAACTGAACATTTCAGTATCATGTCGAGTAACCAAATAGCCTGTATATACTAGGCCATGAATTTATGAAAAGAAAAGGCTGCTGAATAGAATGAGTTTGCCAGATCTTTTTCTGTCTAACTTTAATATTATGTTGAAATCCACAAAAGTAATTTAATCTTCAGAATTATCTGGACAGTTTTAATACATTGGCTCAGTTGGAATAGTGATTCCACAGGCAATTTTTTATTGATAAACATTTCCTTTTGTTATAAATACGTTGACCTTTAAAATGCTGGTCCTTCCTTAAAAAAGGAAAAATGTGATGAAATTCTGGCACCTTTATAATTATAACCTACTGAGGATATTGTTTCTTTTTACCTCTGTAGAACTCCTTGTCTTATTGTTTTCTTGTACAGTGCTTTGCTGTAGTTTCTCTGCACTGAAGAGAAATATTGGAGCTGTCTTTCAGGGACCACAGTGCACTCAGAAGGTTCTGTTCTTTATTCTTGCACAATTTTCTGGAGAAGCCTGCTTGTTTTGCCATCTCAGTGTTTTGTTTATGGTGGAAGGCTTTAAAGTTGGATGTAGCTGTGCACTGTAGAATCATTCTTGGTCTGGCTGAGCTGAACCTCCTGCAGTACCTAATACTGTACTGCCCTCCTCTTGAACGGGTTGTTTTATTTTAGACTGGCCTGTGTTTTCTCCTGGGTTTTGCCAGCTCTATTGACGATTGTCCTGCTGTTTGTATCGAGAAATGATCTCAGATGTAACTGAAGCCTGATCTGAGACTTTGCTTTAGAAAAGCAAAGATCTGAAAACCACTGGAAGTGCAGAGCACTGATGTGGCGTTCATTTAGTCTCACCTTGCTTCAATATGCTGTCTCCTTGACCCTGGACACAATCCAGTGTGAAGGTTACGTATTTGAGGATGCTGGGAGCAGAGCATTTTTTCCATTCCCACTGTTGTTTGTCTTGCTTCCCCTGGATCAAATGTGAGCTAGCTATTCTTCATCCTGTCTTTCAAAGTCTTTATTGTACCTTTAATGGCACGTACTGCTTCAGTTGAAATGAAGCTACAAGGACTAGTGTCAAAAGATTATTGATGATTACAAAGTCAGGGGCATGCACTGCCCTTTTCAAGTGATACTGAAAAGGAGAGGCAGGCATGCTCGCTGACATAAATTGGGCCACGTTTTCTAGCTTGCACATGTTATTGTAGATACTGGCAAAATATTTGTTCTTGAGTAGCACCTGTTCTAGCCCTTAATGTTTCTTTGAGCACTTTGAGCTATCTTTTTGGTTCCAAAGCTTTTTGGTGCTATGGTAGTGCTATTTGTCATTGCTGTTTTTTCAGCCTAGTGTTGCCCTTCAATAGGTATGAGTAACCCACGTGTGTGTAAGGGTGGACTGGTTTATATTCACACCTAGGATATTTCCTCACAGACTTTTTTCTCTGTGCAAGTGAAGCAACTTTGGAGTGTCAGACCTCTCTCCTACAAGTTCTATCTTCTTGGGCCTTTCTCTGAATATGATCTTTTTATGTCAGGGTTTGTTTTCTTTGGGACCCTTAGCATACTTGTGGGACCTATAAAACAGTAAATTAATGTCCAGTAAAGACGTTACTGGCAGCAAGATCACTAGAGCGCATAGTAGTCTGTTTAAAATTGGAACCCTGTTGCCTTGATAAACTTGGTTTGAGCCATGTGGATATGTTACTGGACTGCCCATTATTTCTCATGTAGAGGAAGGAGCCAAGATCTTTGGTGTTTGATGGACACTGAGAGACAGCTGAGAGATTAAATCTGCCTTTCACAGAGCATTCCAGCTCCCTATGCTGTTAGGAAACCACATGCTCTGTACATCACCTTTTCACTTCAGAAGACTGTCTTAAACATTGTGTATATCTCACGGTGTGGGCTGAAGGCACACGCTGATCAGGTGTGTCAGTGAGAGTAGCCCAGCTCCTCCTTCCTCTCCCCTGCCTCTTACTTCTCAGTACTGCAGATATTCTTTCATAAGATTTTTTTCCTTACCCAGAGAGAAAAATCTGTATGTCTCTCTTCTCCCACTGTGTCGTGCCTCTGATTTGGCAGTGGATTTATTAACACCAGTGCTATTTTCTTTCCATGACAACCTTAAATGCAAACCCTGGCCTGTTCTGGGATGAAAAGTGATAGCATTTCCTCATCTTTATGATTTAGCAAGAAGGACAGTCCTTTCTGCAGGGCTGGAAGCTTCCCTGTTGTTCCATTAGAGTTGTCCTGATTCCTCAGTCCTCCCAGAATGACTTGCTCTCTAGGTTTGCCTTTTTTGTCACATCCTCTGCATCTCACATGTTTAGTTTACTTTGTAATCAGGTGGAATGGTCTGTTGTTTTTCACTGGAGTAGAAGCTGTGGCATTGCCTCTCTTCTGAGGAGCTTGATTCATAATACACGGGTAGTAACAAGGAGAGATTTTAAAATTGAAAGGAGCTCAGCCAGTTGCCTTTGGCATTTGTCAGATTTGCATAAAAGGTTATAATCTAAGTCAATAAAAAGTGATGTTCTAGGTTGGTGCATTATAAATTGTGTGCTGCTTTGCAGTTCCTGGGCAGGGGGAAACCTGGACTGTCCAAAGCCACCTTTTTTTCAGTAGAGGGACTAAGAGGCAGTTGTTACCTAGCTGTTCTCATGGGGTATTTTAACATTTGAAACATCTGCTCTTCTGTATATGTGAAAAACTATATGAAAATGACAAACATTATGATGTGTTCCTAAGGGGGACACAGGAGGGATCTGGATTTGGAGTAGATGATATGACCTCAGGTACTGCTTTACCCCCCTGAGCAATTCCTGCTAGCTGTACTCCTTTCGGAGACACTGCTTCTACTCATTTTCCCCAGTCCATAGTCCTGCCTCTGTCCGGCAGCATAGCCTGGTCTATTTATATTGCAGGTTTATTTATATTGTTTCAGGATAACTTTCATCGTTGTTCCAAGTGCATCTGGAAAGAGAGACTGAGGCTTGCTATATAGCAGAAGACATTAGGAAACGGGGAAAAAATACTTCATCCTCTGCAAAGCTTTTTTCCTCTTGGCCCGGGGGACTGAGACTGGTGCTTCGTTTAACTTCAACCAAATGTCAAATAAAGGGTGACTGGTTGAAAAGAAATTGTCCCTAATTTATGGAGTTTCTTGTAAACAAGAATCAACTTCTCAGTTCCCTTTTGCTTCCTGCTTATGTTTTCTTCCTGCGCTGCTCAGAGAGAACTTCCCCTTTATCTCTCTGCTTTAAAGACAGCGTCTGTCAATCCTTTTTCCTTCCTGCTTTAGTGTTGCAACTTAGTTCTAGTGACATCTTATCTCTGTTTTCTTTGTTAGCCTTTTCTGTCTCTCAAAAAGCAAAGGAAACAGAACCTTTTGAAGGTGAGTGTTCAGCAAAGCCAACAAAACAAATTGTAAATGGTGATGTGAGCACAAAACGGCTGATCAGAGGAGTGTTTCTAAAAGTTGGCAAGGGGGCAGATCGTTAACCTCGTATTTTCAGAGCTTCCTTCCTGGATCCTCAGCTTTCATGGTGTAAGTGAGGCATAATGTCTGGCCTGCAGGATTGAAACAGAAGGAGTTATCTTGAAACAAATTCCAAGTAGAGAATGTTGCTCTGAGATTATTTTTACTTTTAGATAAAGTTTTTAAATTTTGTTGGTGCCTCTCACCCCAAAGAAAACACTTTCCAGTGGAAGTGTACACAGAAATTGCATTTTATGTGAATATGTGTTCTGGGCGGAAGCTTTTAGTTTCAAACAGGTGATTTTAATGAGGCATTTGTCCCCAAATGGCCTGTGGAATAGCCAACTCCAGCTCCACAATGTCATATCATAGAGAAGATGCTCATTGCCATGAAATGTGGGTATCTGTGGAGTGGAAGGTGGTAGCTATGCAGGGCAACTCAGCTATGATGTAGGGATTTGGCCAGTGACACGCTGAAATACAGCACGTGGGTTTGAATAGTCTCATAGTCCTAGCTCTCACGTGTAAGTGAGGCAAGGTACGTCAGGAGAAGGGATGCTTTAAACAGGCCCGTTTCTGGTCTGCAGGGTTGAACCGAAGGGGTAATTTTAAAACAAATTCCAAGCTGAGAATGATGCTCTGAGATTAATTTTGCTTTTAGATAAATGTTTTAAATTATGTTGGTGCCTCTCACTCCTAAAAAGCCATTTCCAAGTGGAAGTGTGAGTCTCTATATGAAGAACTGAAAGCTGCTGAAAGTAGATTTCCTTTCCATACCTTTTACTGATCCCCAGGGTTTCTGCTGAAACAGATGATTTGGGAGGGGACCACAGTGGCATCTGAGAAGAAGGGTCTAAAGGCAAGGGAAGAAGATAAAGCAGAATAACCTCGTAGGATAGAGGAAGAGAGAGAAGCCTCTGACTTTTAGAACAGCAGAGGTTAACTGGGGATAGTAGGAGACAGAACTGTAATATGCCATTAAACCAGAAGCAGAGATAATATCCAGGCTTCTCTTTCTAAGTATTTCATTGCTTTCTCTTGCGAATCAGAACTGAACTAGTGTCTGTGCTAACTGCTGTTCCTTAAATTCAGATTTATTGGCTACTTTGATCTGAGAATTTAGCAGACTCAAAAGCTTTATTCTTTGTGCTTGACTGTTCCTAAGACTTCTAGTGGTTCCAACTTTATGGGAAGTTTCATAATAGTTGATATTTTCCATAAAAGTTCAGCTCCAGAGTTGTAGGATTACAAGAAAAATCCTTCTTTAAAATTGTTCCTACACTTCAAAGTTGGGGGCAGGGAGCAAGTGAAAGCACAAATACTACATATGAAATAGAAAAACACAAAAGGCAAATAACTGCACTTTTTCATATTATTCTTAATCTCTTCTAATGGTTTGCTGAGGGCCCAACTGATTATTTATTTGCTGTTTGATACTGAAAATAAAGACATGCTCAGTTTTTTTTTTTTTTTTTTTGTGACCACCCAGAATCTCCTTATCTGTTCTGTAGAAAGAGGCCTCCAGTGTCACTGACCAGATGTTTCTTACATATGCTGCCTCTTTTGCCTAGTGTCAAAATGTTTGGTGCTTCAGCCAGAAGGGCACTGTCAGGGTCAGAGATAATGTTGTGTACACTGTTCAGCCTGCACTACCTGACCCCTACTACTGCTCTTCGTGTTGAATAATAACATGAAGGTATTCAGGGTACTCCTTCGGAGAAGAAAGGTGCATGGATGTTTGTTAGGGACTTGTTATTAATCAAGCAAATCAATATAACAGAAATAGTGAGGCCAGGCCTGAAAGATGTTATGTTGTGCAGTACCACTGAGTGTTCAGACAGTGAAAAACTACTCTGAGCAGTCATGGTGAATACACAGGAGTAGGAAGGTGGCTTCTTAGAAATGGAAGTGTGCCCTGTGCTAGGTATGCATCTGGGGAACTAATGGTTAGCTAAACAGTTGGGGAGTCTGTCCTCCCTAGCAATCCTCTTGATTTCAGTTTTTTTTTTTTTTTTTTTGACAGTTCATCCTTTCCACCTTTTCATTTTGTGCCTTTCCCTCACCTCTTCTTCATACAATGTTCCAACAGATTTGGTGGCTGGATCCAGAACTGACGTATGGCAATGCCAAGCCATTTGTCTTCACGCAGGGCCACTCAGTGTGTAACCGGTCTTTCTTCCCTTGCTTTGACACACCAGCAGTGAAATGTACCTATTCAGCTACTGTTAAGGTAAGTGACTGAATTGATATAAATGGTTAATTGGGCCCTTTGCTGGACTTATTTTGTGAAAGCATAGTTATGTTTTGTATATATATATATTATAGAAAATATTGTATTAGTTATGATATATAGTGATTAAAAATATGGGATTTTTAGATCCCATAGTCTGGTTCTCCAAACAAAACCACAGTAGTGTTACGAAAGCGACTGTGTTGCCTATCGCACTTGAGTCTTGCATTCTCAGAACTCCACACTGGAAGAATAACCCTCAAATGGATAATATGAAAGAGAGAATTTGGTTGGCTACTTCCAGTAGTGTTTTTTGCTGACAATACTCAAATTTTAAACAATTGTTTAAATTATGTATTTAAACAGTTCTTGAAAGGATAAAACACATTTTTATGAAAGCAGCATCAAATAATATTGCATTTTGGGTAGATGAAATCATTTGATATGAGTGCCCATACAACTAAGCAGTAATATGTTTGGCTGGTACATTTTCACTGGGGATAGATTGTGGTACAAAAAATACAGAAGTCTTCCGTTTTACGTTATCTAAGTGATCGTTTTTTCATCCATTCCTAAAAGGATGTACATAAAAAAAGAGATCTATGGTATAGTTCCTCAGCTGTGATCATCTGGTGAGTTGGTGTGTATGATGTTGGTTTTTCAGGCTCCAGCAGGCATCCAGGTATTGATGAGTGCCACTCAAAGTAGCTACTTAGAAGAGGAAGGTGTATACCAGTTTTACATGGAATATCCAGTTCCTGCCTACCTAGTGGCCCTGGTGGCAGGAGATCTTATACATGCAGACATAGGTCCAAGGTAAGATTTGCAGCCAGTTGATTCTGCTTTTTGGGTCCCTGTGGGGTTCTGTGAGGCTATTTGGGGTAAATTCTTTGAGTCATTGATAAGGGAATAGTTGGGACCAAGAGCTGTGACCCTTCAGAGAGCTTGAGCTTTATTTGGATGTAAAGAATTTTACAACATTGCACTGTAAGGTGACAGAGATTACTCTTTCATAGATATTTCTTATTGCCCCCCCCCAGTCAATATAGCTACTTGCCTTATTGCCTTCAGGCAATTCAAATGATCTTTGAATCAATGATCATCTTTTGCCATGTATCCCCAGAGCGTTAGCCTAAAGAAGGCCTGACTGAGGTGAGACCTCTTAGCAATATTGTCATCCATAGAAGTTTGGTAAGAAGACAGGCTATTCTGTATGAGAGAGAATTTGGTTCATGGAAGTATCACGTGATGTTTTCTGTTTTCTGACAGGAGCAGAGTGTGGGCAGAGCCTTGCCTGCTGCCAACAGCCATCAGCAAGCTTTCTGGCATGGTAGAGCGCTGGTTGAGCGCTGCAGAGAGTCTCTATGGCCCATATATATGGGGAAGGTGAGTTTAACAAGTCTCCCAGGAATGTGTAATGGGAACAAAATAAAGCAATCTAAGAAATGATAGTGCTTCTGCCCTACGTTGGCAATAGCAGGAAAATCAGCCTCTCATTGGTGACACTGTAGCAGTCAGAAACAAACTCTGGAGTTTTGGCTCTCCGTTTGGCAGAGGGGAGCATGGAAGCAGCGTGGTGGCCTGCTGGGTATGGTGGGCAGAAATTGGAGGTTTCTAAACACTGCATCTTTCCTGAGGAGGGAAGTGTGGTGTTTTTTTTTTTTTAAACTATAGTGTTTTGTGATGTAGATCCAACACTGGGCTGAACATGATTTAAAGGGTATAGTGGCTTTATTTATTTATTTTTAGCTTTGATCCTTCCATTTGATACTTGACATGTGATATGAAGTATCCCTGAGGATGCTGAAAACTTGACTCAATACAGATTCATTGACAGTCTTAATACCTAAAAATGATGTTCATAGGTTCTGAAGTTAAGCCTGACTGTGATTTGATAACCTTAAAAGAGCGTGTTTTTGAGAGAATTTTTTCAATCTTTGGATGGGAGAAAATGTTTATAAAGGCTTCCTATATTTCTTTCCTAAGGGTGAGCAGGAAAAAAGTGTGTGTGGCGGGGTTTTTTTTTGTTGGCTTTTTTAACCCCAAAAAACAAAAACAAAACCCACAAAATGTTGTCTGAAATAGTCTGAGAATAAGGCACAGCATGCCAGTGCCTATCACTGGTGGAGAAATTTAGAAAATGAAGTGAACAGGATTGTTATATTCCGAACCAGGTGGACTAGAATCATTGTGGTGACCCTACGGGCCCACCAGATCTGTTCAACCACTCTATAGCTGCCCAGCTTCTTTTTTTGCTGGGAGCCTCTGGGGATGGGCAAGGATCTGTGTATGTATATGGGCAGTGCATGTAGAGTAAACGTGGTGGTTCTGGCTATTAGACATACAAATTGTGATCAGTTTGCATACATGAAGGCAGCCTGATGCTTTTGGTAACTGTTGGACCTGCTGCACATGAAGAGAATGTCTAGTCTTATGTCCAAAGCTGTGCAGCTCCTTGGTCAACAAAATAAAGTCTGTGATCCCCTGATCAGAGGAATTAGGCACCACTGGCCTAGAAGGTTTGTTTCTGGAATCACAAAAACTGTCAGAAGAGCTTTCCCTAAGGAAAAAAAAAAAGTTTCTGTGTATGTCTTTTGAAATAGCTGTAACTTACCTATCTTCTCTCTCCCTCTTTTTCTCTCTCTCTCTCTCTCTCTCTCCCCCCCTAATTTTAGATATGACATTGTTTTTCTTCCTCCGTCCTTCCCTATTGTTGCCATGGAAAACCCATGCCTGACCTTCATCATCTCTTCCATTCTGGAGAGCGATGAATTTCTAATTATTGATGTCATTCATGAAGTTGCCCACAGCTGGTTTGGAAACGCAGTCACCAATGCTACTTGGGAAGAGATGTGGCTGAGCGAGGGGCTAGCCACATATGCCCAGCGCCGGATCACCACTGAGACCTATGGTATAGCTGCAGAAGTGTTTTTCCTTATGATGTGCCTAATCAGTAACTGAGAGTTGGTTGCATAGAATACTTGCCTTGGGAGCTCGGAGTCTGTAGGAAGCTGTTTTTCTTTGTTGTTCTGGAACATGCATGGCCCTAGATTTTGCATTGACCATCTTGGATGCTTAGGATATGAGGTTTGTTTGGCTTTAGGTGGATTCAATACTTGATATATAATAGAGGGGTTAGTTGAAATGTGTACAGTGTTATAAGAAGGTTTGTAGGAACTTTGGAATTACTGATACCAGGCAGGAGTTCATCTGTCAGACCAAGGTGAGTAGAGGATGCTTCAGAGAAGATGTAAGAAATCTTATTATAGTTACATTGTGAAATAACTATCCTCTGAACAAGTATCTTTCTAATACTGGTCAGCTAGTGGTTAGCTGCTGTTGGAAAGAATGATGGTATCAAATAAAAGGTACACATCTGCCTAGCTAACTCTTTATCCATCTGAGGCTCTCTGTAGAGTTGTAGAACCCAGCCTTTTACAGCTTGTATCAGTGAATTGACAGGTCAGTTGTGTGGCAGTGTCTTTAGACTGTATAAATCATTCTTACTGCTTTTCAGCTTAATTGGACTTTTCTTGAAGTGATTAATAGGAATGTACATTTTTCTTATTTGTCCTGGCATTCTCTTAAAAGTCTGTGCCACGCGTATTCTTATGTGTTTTCTTAAATGATCTTATTCTATTCATCTTCCTGAAAATCTTGGCAGCAGGAGTGTTTAGAAGGATGCCTTTGTTTATTCATGTATATTGTTTTTGGAGATAAGATGATGATACTGAAATTGTAGGGAAAGAAGTGCTGTGAGTATATATGGAGGCATTACGAAGTATAGCCTTTGAAAGCTGTTGTATGCTGAGTGATTCCCAATGTTTAGGATTCTCTTCTATTAAGTCACGTTATGTTATATGTGACAATGATATGAATAGGTTGAAAGATATCTTTGGGTACACATCCTCTATCCCATCTTAGTCTCTCTCTGGCATAAGATGTGATCCTTGCTGATTTTGGTCTGTTCTCTTGATTTGGAACTGGTTGTTTCAAAAAGCAATTGTTCAGGAAACTGAGAACTGCCTCTTCCTGTGCCATTCTTTATTTAACTTTTTTCTGCAATCTGTTTTGTTTCTAGGACGATCCTATGATCTAAATCCTACCCTTTCTGAAGTCATTTCTGGAGTATCTTTTGCTGCTAATAGAAAGGCATCTTTGTAATGGCATTGTTTACAGAAATGGGAGTCTAGTGACCACCACAGTTTTTGGATCCTACCTAATCCTCCTCCCTATTTCTAGCTTGAAATAATTGCCCTGAATACTGTCTTGGTACTTGCTTCCTCCTATGAGGCAGATCTGCCCCTTTCTCCCCCAAACAGATTCTTCTACCTTACAGACATATCCTGGTTCTTCATTCCCATTCTGTTTATATCAACTTCTTATATATACAGTGAGACTCTGAGATTGTACCTATGTAACAAGCCCTATCAGTGAAGTTGAAGACTTAGCAAAGAAAGCTGTGTTAATGGTCCCGGATGTTAGGTATCTTCTAAATCTGAATCCATTTCCCGCACCTTTCTACATCTGCAAGAGTATAATAAAGATCTTCTTGACTTACCAATGAAGTACAGCTAGTTTGGCTTGAAAGCAGAAACACTTTTAGCAGCATGGAACATTCTACAGTGCAGTTAGAAGAGGAAGAGTAGCCAACCCAGTTGCAGCTACTAAAAAAATCCTAATGAGTGGAAGGTGAAAACTGTGTGATACAAGATGGCCAGGATGCTAGATAAAGCTTCAGAAAGATCTGCAGGATCTTTAATAGACTTGCTAAATCTAAATCCTTTTCTGTTTGCACCTAAGAGGTGACATTCCCTAAGTAGTATCCCTGACACTGAAAACAGAATCATAAGAGAAATATCTACTATTGTACAACTGACATTACTTTTTATAGCACATGGTTGCCCCTTGAAAGTTACCAATACAATAGTTATTCCAATGCTGTTCTGCTTATCTTGCAAGAATTGATAAGATGATATCAAGGATGTAAATTTTAGCATAATTTTCATGCTGCTTAATTCGTTCAGTACAGGCTGCTGCATAATCAGAATGAGTACGTACACTGTTTCAGGTTCTGACTTCCATTGCAAATCGCAAGGAAATTTTACAGTCAGTTTCCCTGCCATTACATTTGTGATTCTCTCTTGCCATTGTCTTTTACATTTTCAGTAGTCAGTATTTTGTACGTGTGGCAGTTCAGCAGTCATTTTTCCACAACTAACCTGTTTCTTTCTGGGATAGGAGCTGCCTTCACGTGCTTGGAGACTGCATTCCGCCTTGATGCTCTCCACAGACAGATGAAGCTCCTTGGAGAAGACAACCCTGTCAGCAAGCTTCAGGTTAAACTGGAGCCAGGTATTGCTTTTGCTGGAGCTACAGTACACAGAATTTCTATATACAGATGCTGGAATAGGGACCAAAAAAAGACTAATTTTTACATATCCTTTGTAAAAGAAAGAAAAATGAAATTATAGTTAGTAAAACAGTCTAAAAGTAAATGAGGGAACTTGCCTTCAGTGAGCTGCATGTTCTGACCTTCAGTTTTCAAAATATGGATGAAGTTTTCTTCAAACTTTGCTAACTCACCTATATGAATATTCTGTTTAAAAATAAAATGTACAGACTCCTTGGGCAGAAATGAAGTGTGAAAAACTTCTGCCTTGAAAGCTGAGTAGCTCTGAACCTCTGAATGTGTAAACTTAAGTAGTTTATAATGAAAATACTTGGAAACATCAGATAATTTTGTTTTATTAAATGTTCCTCTTTTTATGTGTTTGTGTAAGTAATAACTACAGATGTAAGCATAAACATAGAAACATATGTACTTGCTTTCCTGTTGAGTCAACTATGCAGTGTTAGAGGCTGTTTGGTTATCTCCTGAGCCAAATATGCTCTTGCATTCTAGCGCTATGTGCCTCTTTGTTGATAGTTCTCTAATTTTATCATTATCTGTTTCATTGAAACTGGACATGGAGCTCCACTCCGTGAAGCTGTCTTCACTCTAGATACATAAAATAACCTAAAATGCACGTAGGGATATCACTGGCACTAAGTGGAATGGAAGAGCAAATGGTTAGTGTGTTGGAAGTCTCCAAAAAAGGAATATGTAATGCTTTCCTTATATTGAAATCTGTGGTGATTCTCCAAGTTTGGGGCTGAAAAAAGTTTTGTTTTCAAATTCCAGGTGTGCTTTCAATGTCTTCTCATTTGAAGTGACTTGTTCCATAGGGAATTAATATTTAGCCTACAGTCATTGATTTTTTCAGTTGTATGCTTGGACTGCTTCTCAGATGACACTGAGCAGTAAATTAAATGTACTGATAACAGGCTTGTTTTGTTTTTAAGTCACTGCACCTCAACTATGAGATCTCTAGGGGGTCTGCACATTTAGAAGGGTTGGAAACTAGTGTCCTCATTAAACAGTGTCTTGTAACGTTGTTGTTTTCTCCTTTCAGGTGTAAATCCTAGTAATTTAATGAACCTCTTCACCTATGAGAAAGGCTACTGCTTTGTTTACTACCTATCCCAGCTCTGTGGAGACCCAAGACACTTTGACTCCTTCCTAAGAGTTAGTGTGAATATGTACCTACAATGCCTAAAACATGTGCTTCTCTTGAGATTTAGAATTGCTTTGGTTTCAGGTTTTGTCACTGTGACTAATTGTCATGGTGATTAAGGGTAAAATAGAAAACAAGGATGTCTGAGATGGAAGAATAGTGTGGCCCCTTCTGCCATGCTGGGATGATTCTCTCAATGTTTTTTTGTGAGTTTTCTCTTAAGTGTATGTGCCCATGCTCTTCTTCCATTTCAGATTCTGAGCTTATGAGGTTGCCAAATACAGAGGAGTAATATATATATTTTTTATCTCTTGTTCTGTGCTCCAAATAATTAAAAAGGTGTTCCAGCATGGATTAGTTATGACTGGAATGATGTGACTTTATTCAATACTAAAAGTTCTCAGCATTTGCTTTTTAAGCCAGAGTGACTGGAAAACCAACTCCTTGCAGAAGGCATGGTTTCCTATATTTGGGGACAGGTTTGGTATCTTGGAGCACATTTGCAAAATTCTATAGAAAATTATGTCAGCTATTGACTTCTTTTTGTAAAGTGACACAACTCAGTGCTTTTTCTGCATACATTTTCTCTTTCTTCTCCTCTTCCCATCCATCCCCCGTTCTGTCTTTCTCTCCTGTATAGTTATATCAGTATGACTTCAGTCCATAGTCTCAGTGAATAATAGGGTAGCCAGCTGTGCTCCTTTCACAAGTGTGAAGTATGAGGAAACCTTCCTGCCCTTGGTATGTTAGTGTGTCAGTGATCTGGATCAGAAAAAACGGTACTCAGCTGTCAGTATCTTTGCAGCTACCCTATTCTTTCTTGTTAGGGTGCTTTCCTTGTCTTATGGTGGGGGGGAACATTTTCTTGATTTAAACCCTCGCCTGCCTTCCAAATACCTGTTCTCACTCTTCTATCTATTTTTTATTGGATGCAGTGGTTCTCCATCAATTGAAAGCTGTCTTTCTTCTAACCATAATTTATCCTTTATGCTGTTTCAGGCCTACATTGAGAAGTACAAGTTTACCAGTGTTGTGGCTCAAGATCTTCTGGATTCCTTCCTGAATTTTTTTCCAGAGCTGAAAGAGCAATGTGTTGAGAGCAAAGCAGGTAGGGAGGAATTTTTTTTAGCTAACTGCAGAAACTATAGAAACTCTGGATGATAAATTTTGTGTTTGCTTAGAGAATGCACGAGCAAATGCTAAGTCTGAGGCATACAAAACCCTTTGGTAGGAGCCAGATGTTCATGTTAAAATTGGTTGTGATGATTTAGTGTTACTGCCTCTGTGTTGGGGAATGAGAATGTCTTAAATTGCCACACAGTTTCAGCCTTAATCATCTGAATGCCCCTTGGTTAATGTTCTGATTAACTCATCTGTCACTCTGCAGACAGTGTGATCAGTGTATATGACATTTACACATGTTCAAATGGAAATCATCATGATTACAGGGAGAGGACAATGAGAACTTACACTGAAATTCCATGTATTTTAATTACAGGAAGCATACTTTGAAAACTGTAATGTTCCCAAGATCCTTTATGCATGTAAACTGTCTTCCACAATGTTTCCTCTCTTGTCATCCTCTCCTTATAACCTCTCCTTGCTGGTGGATTTGCAAAGATCTGTAGTCTACTAGATCAGTAGACATTAGCCTGTTTTCTTAAAGAAATGAGACTACTGTGATCACACCATGTGTCCATCCTTGCAAATAACCATCAAACCCACTTGGTCAGTTTAAACCAAATCAGCAGTGGAGTACAGCTCTGCTAAGTTTCTACAAGCTTTGTGGAAGCTGCCTGCAGAGACATGTAAATTAGTGCTCCTACTGTGGGAAAGGCTGCAGCATGAGCTCAGCACTTCTGTGTTTTGTTTGGCCCCCTAGTTGGCTAATGAGGGAACCACAGTCTGCTGACTCTGCTTGGTTAGTATTCAGGGGATGCAGGAGAGAGGAGTTTTAGGGGAGATGGTGTGGAACTGCAGGTGTTGCCAAGGGTAGGAAAGCGCTGAGGTGGTAGAGGGTCAAGGAGGGGCAGCTCTGTTGGAAAACAGGCTCTGTTAGTTGTCACTTGTTGAGAAACTTTTTCGGTTTTACTTACTGATGGTATAAATGAATCTAAAGTTGCTTATGTTTTCACTGGTTGGGGTAGAAGGGGTTTAATCAGCCCTCTCGCCTCCTTTTCTTACAAAGCAAAATTTCCCCGTTTTTTTTTGGAATCATAGACATTTGTCTGCCTAGCAATCTTGATAGCACATGTTTCTCAAGAACTTATCATTGCAGTGAGTAAGTACTAGATAACGTCACGGTTAAATTTGGCAGAGATTTTGCTGGCACTCT
This sequence comes from Apteryx mantelli, assembly GCF_036417845.1. NCBI lineage: Eukaryota > Metazoa > Chordata > Aves > Apterygiformes > Apterygidae > Apteryx > Apteryx mantelli. The sequence goes on from NC_089986.1 coordinate 11,856,232, forward strand.
CCCACGTGTAGCGTAGGCTACCCTGATGAATCTGCCAAGACTGATTGGGACACTCTCAAGATCTTGCTTCTGGTATGTCACTATAACTATAGGTTGGTCTGATTTGCTATTGTTAGAACCTCTCTAAAGTGTGCTAGAAGCAGTTCTGAACCTTGAGACTGCCAAGCCACCTATAGAAGACTGCTTGACACGTTTTGGTGCTCCTTATTCCAGGACTGGAGTTTGAACGTTGGCTCAATGCTACAGGACCTCCGTTAGCTGAGCCAGATTTATCTCAGGGATCCAGTCTGACCAGGCCAGTGGAGAATCTCTTCAAACTCTGGACCACCGAGCCTCTGGATTCTGCTGCTGCTGCCAGCAGTGTTGACCTCACTAAATGGAGAACGTTTCAAACCGTGCTTTTTTTGGACAGATTGCTGGATGGGTCACCACTGCCACATGGTGGGTACTCTGTCAGGATGGTAGAAAAGTATTTTTGGAATGAAGACTTGAATTCTTTAGTTTATTTTGTTCAACTATCACCAAAAAAAAAAAAAAAGAAAGAAAAGAAAAGCCCCACCCCAAGTTGAGTTTATCATTCATTATTCTCTAATGACCCTCAAACATGACAAAATATGTCTAGTAATATGTTCTTTCTCTGTGTATCTGCTCTCTTCAGCGGTGATAAAAAAGCTTTCGGAATGTTACTCCTCTCAGCTGGACTCCATGAATGCAGAGATCCGTATCCGCTGGTTGCAGATTGTAGTCCGAAATGACTATTATCCAGACCTTTACAAAGTCCGTCGCTTCTTGGAAAACCAGGTACTAACTGCTGGATTAAAATCACTGCACCTCTCAGTGCATGAGACATGTGCATGAGACATGCGACGTGAAAGACCTTGGAACTTCTGCTTCCTGGCCAAGTGTAGACCAGGTGTGTTGCAAAGGGGCCGAGCATGGCTCACCTGCTAGCGGGTGGGGAGGAACGGGCAGATGTAATTTGAATTGCCTACCAATAATCTCTGCTTTTCTAGCCTAACTCAATACCCTCGTCTCAGCTCTGCCCAATGCATTTTTTGTGTTGCTTTGTAGCAGCCCTAGCTTTTCTAGAGCAGAATTTTTCACAATACTAAATCATGTGATTTTTTTTTTTTTTCCTGTGAATATTTACACTTCAGGCAAGGCTAGGGCTCATCAAATTCCTTTCAATAGCTGTTTTATTGTGCAGGAGCAAAAGGTTAATGCAGGCATTTGCCGTGGCCTGTTCTCCTTGGCCTTTTAAGTAATTCTGTTATTTGTGGAAATAGTTCAGTCTTAGAGAACAAGTGTGTTATTTTTTATTTTTTTATCATTTGTAAAAAAAAATCTTTGTATTAAATTGATTTAGAATAGGCTTGGCTATGTTGTGAAGAAATGTGATGTTTGTCTCCAACCTGAAGTCATTTAGGGCTGTCTGAGCAGTTGTAGAATGGTTGAACCTCTTGCCTTTCACTGAAGTGGTATTATCCAGTTTTCCTTTTTTGCAGATGTCTCGGATGTACACAATTCCACTTTATGAGGACCTTTGCACTGGCACCCTGAAGTCTTTTGCCTTAGAAATTTTTTACCAGACCCAAAACCAGCTGCACCCCAATTTGCGGAAAACCATCCAGCAGATCTTATCACAGGGCTTGAATCCACTTCCTGCCATAGACACTACAGCAGTCACTACAGACACACCAGCAATGGTGCTTGAGGACAAAGTCTCAGAGGCCACTAATGGTGCCATTTCACTCAGGGATGTTAATGTGTCTGCTTAGATCACCAGCTCATGCCAGCCATGAAGCTTGAAAATGGGGACAGGAACAGAGGAAAGATACAAAGTGTCGCCTCCTTTCCCTCAGCCCTGCAGCTGCAGTGTATTGTTGTAACTGGATTTCTTTTCCCAAAACACAAAGCAAATGTGCCTTCAAGTACCCAGCGTGTGACACTGCCAGGCTTCAGAGATCTCCTTCAGCTGTGGGATGGATATTTTGATTCATTTTATACAGAGCAGGGACTCCTGGGCAGTTGCTTCTCCAGGGAAAGTGGATAGTTCTCTTTCCTGAGGCTCTTCTGGATGATTTCTCTGAGTTTCTTTAGTTTGAGGCCACTGAGGCACATCCGACTTGCTGTGTGTATGTTGCTGGGGAGTGTATATGTATCCAGCTGCCATTATCCTGATATTTGGGCCAGAGTTCTGCAAAGGAGAGACTCAGGAATTTTAAGTGGCAGGAAAATGTTTTCATGTTATGCTCCTTACTGTGACAGAAGTGTTGTGATTTGGGAGGTAGGGGACTAATGCGTAAATAATTGAGAAACTAATTTTAAATAGTGCCTGGGTTTTTTCCCCAGTTGGATAAATAATAATGCTTTATATGTATATATATCTATATATATGAATATATAGATGTGTATATATATTCATATATATATGAAGAGCAGGGAAATCTTATGATGGATTTGAAATCCCTCCCTAGTTAATCCTACCCTCAGTTTTTCCTTTGCACTCATTGGGACAAGCAATAATGAAACATTTAGGCTGAAATTTTCAGAAAAAGTTAAGTTAGGTGCCCAAATGCCATCAATTCTGGTAGTGGCTGGATGCCTAAATCTTTTTAACTGTTTTGATAAGTCTAGCTGCAACCCTTGTTAGTGTCTAAGGATTTGTAGCATGTGCATTCTTCAGATGCACTGTGGGTTTTCCATTCTGTCTTTTTGGAAGAATTAACAGGACCTTTTATTTAATTTTTTAAAAGATCCTTAGCATGTGTTGGGCCTGTAAGTCAACCATGGAGATATCCATGCTAAAATTTTATTGCCTTGAATAACAATTGCCTGAATAACAGTTACTCAGTCATATGATAGTCTGAGGGAAGCACCCTCTTTCTTGATGTGAAACTTTTAAGCCCCGCTTTACCCGAGTCTGTTCTCTGACTCATGGAGGTGGGAAGATGCCAATTCATTTACACAGCATGCTATTTCTCTTGATCACTAGCCAGGCACGGAGGACGGAGAGATCCTCTCCTCTCTTCTGTGCCATCTGGTCTCAAAAATGCTGAGGGCAAAGCATTGTCGGGGTTGCTGTTGCAACCCGAGGGAATTACACAGTACAGGTGATGGTTCTTAGACTCTGTGCCACATTCTTTAAAATGTGGGTCATTTGTGTGCCTCTTGGTGAGCTCCCAGTAATGGTCTCTGAGCTGATGTATGACCATGATAGTTCGAATAAAAGGTCAAACCTTTGGAAGAGGCTCAGCTAAAGGACGTGTGAGAGAGAATCCGTTGCGTCCTTTTGGGCAAATTTTAGCGCTGCTATGAGGATCTCTATAGCACAGGAAGAAGGGACACTCGGGAGATTTTTTCACCAAAAAATCTGTTTACACCCATGTGTGGATGGGGACTTAGGTGCTGTTACTGGATCTGCGTTTTCTGGCTTTAAATTAATTTGGACTTCACTGTAGCCTTAGCCTGGGCTGAACTGGGATAAAGCAATAATAAACTCAGGCCTCCTTAGTATTTCGTTAGGTTTCAGAATGGGCCATCTGCATTGTTGGGCTTGAGAACTCCAAGCTCTGCTCTTTACTCCTTGAATGGGATTATCTTTTTTGTTCTGTTTTGTTTTCCCAAAGGGGATGGAGAATGATGTTTTCTGTACAAATCTCTTTCCTTTTTATTTGTTGCTCTGTTGAAAGAGATTCGTGCAAACTGACTTTCCACTTCCTGAGTTGCCACTGTTGGTGCTGCGTCTTCTAGACCCCACTGCCAGCAGTGGCAGCCTGGCCAAGACCAGTGACCACTAGCATCATTTGGAATCACAGGCCTCCATTTTAACATGTTTTATTTTGTGGGAGAATGTATGTGACCCTGGTGGGAATTTTTAATTTACATGGATGCCTTATGATGATTGTCAAATTAAACTAAGCTTTGTGACAAGTCTAGCCTTTCTGGCTGTTTTTTAGTGTCCCTGCTATAGACATATGGAAGAGCTAACTTGGTACGTTGTCTTTGTTTTGTTCTTTTCTGGAGTACAGCACATAAGGAGTTTGGAAGCTACTTAAAAGCTGCACAGCAAAAAGTTGGAGAGGAGGCAAAAGAAAATAATCAAAAGTAAATATTATTTGTTGTATTACAACTGTCTGAAGTACATCAGATCAGTTGTGTGTTTGCATATACGTGCATCAGAACAGGGAAATGCTGGCTGAACCTAACAGACTATTTCCTGATTAAAGAATGCAAGATTTAAGTTAGCATTTCTGTTCTCATCTCTGTGAGATCCCATCAGATGGCTATTTTCATAAGACTTGTCCTCTGAAACACAGAAGCAGAGCTGGATTTGTTGAAACTATTCCATGCTTCTTTCTTCAGGTACTTTAGCTCTTCCTGTGAACAAGGAGTGCATTTTTATTTTGAAGAGAGGAAAAAATTGGAAGCGTGTTTGTGGAGATAAGCCTTCCTTTTGTTGATACAAAATAAATTAACGCTTCAGGCAACTTTCTATCATGATCTGTCATAGACTTTGTTGACTGGAAAATTAGACTGAGATTAAATAGAAACTGTTTATGGGCCCTATCTTTGCTAGGTTCATTTCTGATATGTTAAAGTAAAATTAATACAGCAAATCAGTTTTATTTAAGCAGATACCAAGAAATACAGTTATCTTCCTTTTTCTGAAAATCAAAGCTATTATTTACCTTGTTTATTTCATTGTGGCCTTGAGCAGGGTGATATGGGATCTAGAAATATCACTTGTGGAAAAGCTCTGAAGAGCTAAATGCTTTAATAAAATGGAATATTGCTAACTTTATCTTTTTAGCATTTCATAGTCATGTTGGCTAATACATTAAGTATAATTCCTGTTAGCTGCACATATTACTCTGCCAAACTTGTATCAGTAATTATGCTGCCATGGTTAGATTACGAAATCCTAACTGTGCACTCTCTATTAACCAAGAGCAATTCTAGCAAGCATCTCAAACATTATGATTTAACCAAAGTTTTGTCACATTCTCACACTACAGTGACCTTGGCCATTGCCTTTTTTGGATAACAGGCAACCTTCTGTACTTCTAGGCTAAGCACACTTACTGCACAATTCACTTAGGTCAAGCACACTTCTTCACTCTGTTTTCTGTGCTTGTATTTGTCCAAAGTTAAAATACCTCAATACAAGCAACACTTTTAAATCACTGGACACTTGTTTTCACACTTTTTATCATAGATTAGTAACAACTTAAAGTCATTATGACCACAATATCAGACTTTCTGTATAAAACAAGCCACAGCAGAAATCACAGTGTGGGATTTATGGAACCACTAATGCCTGAGATACAGAATTATTTTTCTGTTCTGAAGACCAAATTTAAATGACACTGAATGTGCTGAAGCCCTGGCTAAATTGTTCTAGTTGTTAATTATATGCCCTCCTAAAAATATCTACCTAATTTCTAGTTTGGATTTGTCTAGTTTCAGCTTCCAGGTCTTGAAGCTACTGCCTTGTTTGACAAACACTGGAACTGTTTACTGATAGTAACCTTTTTCCCATGTAAGTACCTCTTGATTCTCAGAGAAGACAAATTGAGTTGTTTAGTCTCTTGCTGCAAGGTATATTTTCCACACTTCATGTATTGCTTTAGTTCTCGTGTGGAGCATGATGTTTCAGCATCCTTTTAAAGTGGAATCGCCAGAACTGCATACTGTTTCTCAAAAATTACCTCGAATGCTGCTGTCTGTATATTCTGCACCAACTTAAAAAGAGATTTTTATTAATGTTGTTGGACGTATCCTGTTCTTTCAGTAATTACGATAGTAATTTGGGTACCGCCTAGAACATGTCATATATTGACATGGTAACCTTTTCTCTAATACCTGAGGGCTGTAGAGAGAAGTTATTCCATACTCTGGAGGTGACTCTTTTTTTTTTTTTTTTTTTCATTGTCTACAGAGGAAGACTAGCTAGTTGAGTTAAATTATTGTCCTGGTTTGAATACCGCCCACCACTCCTTCACCATGTGCATGCACCTTCTGCACTTGAAAACTCCTATCTCTGATCTCTTGTTGAGAGCTAGGATTGTGATAAACATGGCATGCTCTGTGCCCCACAAAGACGATGTTTTACTATAGTAAAGAGAAGTCTCTCTTTAAAATTTAAGAAATGGCATTAATAGGTTTTGCAGAGTATTGGATCCCTTTCCAAAAGCATACTTACTGAGATGCTGGGTCTTAAGGAAGAGTGGGAGGTGACATGTAAGGATGGGAGACTGGAGTGTTCTTCATGCCTCTGTGATTTGGAGGAAAGTGGCACAGGGATTAATGAGCCCAAGACGTGTGGTTGACATTCTGCATATGATCTATGGAAGCATCAGCTTCTTGCATTGTTTTAATTTTGGTATCTTGTATCATGTTGTTCTTGGGCACTGTTGTAACCAGCATGGAAGCCTGGAGCTGTGTTCTGCCTCATGGTGCATCTGAGGTCATGGTGCAAGTCTTTGTCTAGCAGTGGGAGTCTTCCTCAGGCTGAGCAACCCCATCTTTCTAGAAGAAGAGTGAGTCTTCCCACTAGCTGAAGAGAATACTGTATTACCAAGCTGCTTCAGGCTGTCTGAAGACCATCAGGGACTTCTTCCACGCTCTCCTGAGCATAAAACTCAAATCCCCTCTCTAAAATCTCCCTTAAGCTGCAGAGTGAGATTCTGCGCTATCCCTCTGACCCAGCACTGGCCACTGTCAGCCTAGGGGTATTGCAGGGACTAATAAAGCTCCAAGGACTTTGTGCCTTCCTGATCTTGGTATTAGGATCTAAAGGATTGGAGGAGTTCCCCTGTGTAATTTAAGGATCCTCTATGTGTCAGAGTTTGCCTGGGTGGTGAGGAGGGAATCTTAGGCCTCATCCATGGGCCAAGTGAATCTTCCTTTTTAGAAGACAGAGGTGAGAATGTGTGTAAACGGCATTGCTCAGATCACTTTTTACCTCTCTACCTGTCCTGGAACCGTCTGCAGTTGGAGACAAATGACCAATGTGAACACAAGGTTGATGAAACCCAAGGACTGTGGAAAATGATCATGAAAATATCATCAAATACATATCTAACAAAGGATGGTCTTCACATTGAAATTAGCTTGCTACTTAACCACATGCAAATTCCTTTCAACTGTTTCAATTCCCACAGAAACGACTCAACCTCTTGGTGTCTGTTCTCTTCTCTTTTACAAGGAAATATGAAGCACCTATGTGAAGTGTGTTGAGAAACTGACATAAAGGCAAGTGTCATTTTGTCTTAAAATATCCCCTTCAGGACTTGCTGTCTAAATATACTTGTGTTTCTGTCTTCAGGAATAGGTGAATCCAGTAGGATTGCCAGGAGGGCAACAGAGAAATTTTTCTGCTGCCTTTGTTCTGAAGAGCTTTGGGGTTGGTAGAAATAAAACACTGCCTGCTGCATAATGGATGAATTTCACTGCCCATTGCCAGCTTTGCAGTCAGGGCAAGCAAAGTATATCACTTATCTAAGAGACCAAGAAACTTCCATCTCTTTCCTTCTTCTAACAGAATCATAGATAAATACAGGTAGATGTTTAACTAGTTCACTGTTCCAGACAGGATCTACTATATTTACAATATTAGAGTTCAGCATTCATACTACTTCCTATAATCTGCCCTTTAATGGATTTTTTACAATTGTGCTCTGTGATTGCTGTTTCCAGATGAAAGCAGCGAGGGTGAAATCACACAGATGACAGCCTCACTGTTTCTGAGACAGAGCTCTTTTTTTCCTTTCCCTCCCCCAACAGAGACCTATCCTGTGTCAGGACAGCCCATGCAGCTGCCTGAGCATGAGACAGAGGGGTCCTTATTCTTACTGACGGCAATGTTCCCTTTGCTCCCCAAAGGGTCAAAACTCAAATGTGAGAAGTCTTGTTTGTTGATCAGATTTGCTGAACGCAGTGCAGAAGCCCTGTGTCTGTAAAACGGGTGTATGTAAGGAGCAGAGAGTGTGTTTCTGCATCAATCACTGTCATTGGACAACTGTTGGATCATCTGTTAGTTACCTGCTAGTGTTTCCATTCCTTTAAGGCTGAAGTTTGAGAGACGAAGTTGAGTCATTTCTTTCAGAAACGAATGCAGAAGACTACAGCGCGCTCTGTAGATCTCTCTTCTTAAGAGAACCTCTCTACGCAAGGATCAGGTGATAAAGCCCTTTGGCCTGCTTCAGTATGCCTTTGACCCACCTGAGAGCTCAGAACTAGTGGTGGGGTTAGTGAAGGGTGGCCTGGAGGGGGCCTCTTATTCCTGTATTTTATTTATTTTCCCTTTTTTATTTTATTAGACAGTGGTATCTATCAAAGTATGGGAATCACCATGCTCCTTTGTCAGCTCAGCCCTTTGACTATTATTTTGTGATAAACTCTCTCAGATATTATCTATGCCAGTATCTTTGGAAATCACTTCAACAGTGAAGACCAAGAGCTTCTACATCTGTTGGCCCTGCTTTTATTCCGAAGGATCATAGACATTTGTCTGCCTGGGTTTGTTTTCCTCTGAGTCCAAGAGATGTTCAGGTGAACGTTAATCTTTTCTTCTTCACCTGTGCTCCAGAGAATTTCCACTTTCCTTCCAGGTTATCACTGAATATGAAATACCAGGGGGGCTGATGGTGGCCCCTTCCCACCCCAGAACCTTGTAAACTCCGTGCCTCAAACCAGCTCAGGAATGGCTCTAGGAGCAGAGAATTCTTTCCCGTAATTTTAAATATTTTTGTAGGCTTGTTTGGGTGAAAGTTCCAGACTCTGAGGAGTACTTTCCTGAGTGGGTCCGGGACAGCTGCGTGAGCATGTTAAGGCAGAAGGTAGGCGCAATGCACAGGCTGGAGCTGAGCGAGCGGTGTGGGAAGGGGGTTATCGCCGCGCGGAGACGCCAGGCCCCGCGTCTGGAGCGTCCCTGCTCTGCTCTGTCTCCAGCCTTGTTTTTGCTCTCCAGCTCCTGCCTCTTCCAAGCCGCCCTTTCTCTGCTTCTGGAGAAACGCTTCACCTCTGCGGCATAAACAGGATCACTAGATCCTGACTGCCACGGGGACCCGAGGGGGGCGATGTGGGGCGCCCCCTCCCCCCCCATAACTCCCCTCGGCGCTGAGCTCCGCACGAATGCGGGATTTCGGGTGCGCCCCGGGCCTGCCCCGGCGCCCGCGCCCGCCGCGGGGCATGCTGGGACTTGTTGTTCCCTTGGTCCGCAGGGTGCGGCGGCGCCTCTCGGCTGACGGCTGCGGATTGGTCGTGCGGCACCACGTGCCGGCGTGCCGCCTCTTCATTGGCTGGGGGCCCGACCGTTACCTGTGGGCCGGGCGGGAGGTGGCGCGCGCTGGGCGGAGGGTGTCCGGCGTTGCTGCGGTGACGGCCGGCCGGCCGCCCCGGGCATGGCGGCGGGGCGCGCCCCGCGGTGAGGAGGGGGCCGAGAGTGCGGAGGAAGGGGTCGGGGGAAGGGGCGGCCTCGTGGGGGAGAGTGTGTGGGGAGGGGGCCTTGTGGGGGCGGTGGTGGGGGAGGGGAGGGTCGTGTGGGGAAGGGGTCTGAGCGGGCTCCTGGGTGTCGGGTCGGAGCAGGTCACCCGCCTGCTGGGGCCTGGGTGCGCCCCGCAGTGCCACGGGAGGGTCCCCGGAGCCACCTCTGGGCCCTCTGACACCCTTCTCTTTTCTAGCAGAGCGGGGAATTTCAAGGGTAGTCTCTGATGCCGAAAGAAACCAGCAATGGCATGGTGCAAGGCGCTACCTGGAAAAAGTGAGGGGCTTTCTATCTGTAAACCTTTCCCTCTTGTTTATTTGTTTCTCAGTTACAATTCCGGATTAATGCACGTTTATGTTGTAGGTTGGAGCTTGGAAATATAAAGTCTTGGAAATAGCCAGCAGAGGTACTTGGGATTGTGCTGAAAATGCTGGGAGAGAAAAAGCAATTAACTGTGAAAAGAGACCTTTATGCAGACCCCACATTTCCAGCCAATGATACCTCTATATATTTTAATTATTGCACCCCACTTGCACAGTTCAGAGGCGAGATCTCATGGTTGAGACCACAGGTGAGTTTTAAGGTAAAAAAAACCCTGAGATTTTAGCAGGACTGGACTTAAAGATAGTAGCTGGTAGCATTGAGTCATAGCTTTTGACTGTTTTTATTATTTCAAAATGTAGAGATGATAAAAGCAGTGCATGTCAGTATTAGCAATATAAGTTACAGTTTTTAAGTTTGCATACTTGTTTGTAAGTTTGATTTAAATTCTGATGTGGAACTTTTGAATTCCATGGCATTAATAGCAATTCAGATACTTTATCATAAATGTATTTCATTATGCAAATTATATACATACCAAGTTAAAAGCAGCATTATGTCATTCCCTACTTTTCAGTATATTGCATAACTGTCTTGAAAGCAGATAGTTGGATTTTAAAAATTGTCAGAAAGATATTGTTTTTTGCCATTGCTGGGGAATACTGTGCTTCAATAACAAGAAAATTGTATGTTTCTGTTAAGTTTATTACCTGTAGTATTGCTTTTAAACTATTACTGCTGGGTTTCAGAGGAAGCCATACGAGAGCTGAAAAGTTAAGAATGCATTTCTGCAGTACGTTCTTTGAAAGTGAAATATTTATGATACGGCCTTAGATGCGTAGAAAAAAATTTAAGTCTGTAAAAATGTAATGGGAAGAAAATGTATGCTGTCTCTAGCTGTATTATTTTTCTCCCCTACCTCTGCTGATGGCGGTAGAGCAGTGATGGAGCCGCTGGCGTACATGTATTGATTAATGGAACAATAGGCAGCAGAACTATTGAAGAAAAATTAAGCTAATTTTTCTGGTCTCAGTGTGGATCTCATAATTGGATATTCTGAGCGAAATATTTTTTTTTCAAGCTTTTTTATTTGGCCAGATAGAAATAACAAACAAATGACTTCACAGAGCTCAGCGTGCAACTTTCTGCTTTTCTGCCTTACACCTTGATCACTATTGAGGACTGATAAGTTAATCTCCATCTCTTGTAGTATTTACAGATGTGCGTTGTTCAGGACTTTGCATTTGAAATCATCTTTCACTGCCAAGTAATCTATTTTTTATTTGTCCTAGAAACTGTTGTTCTCTTACGGGAATTTTGAGATTTTTTTAGCTTGTGATGTGCAGTGCCATGTGAATGACCTCTATTCTGTCACTTTGATCTCTAACAAGGAGCTGATTAATTAATGTTGTGTTTTACTTACTGACCTCTCTGTTGAGGTTGCTCTTGATAGTGGCATCTGTGTACTAAAATCTCAGGGAACCAGACTTACCTCTCATAAAGCACTGGCGAAATAGCCACAAGGCAGTAATTTTGTTGTTGCCTGCTTAGGCTGTGCCTAAAGAAGAAGTGTTCTAGAGGTAAAAACTCCCTTCTTTTGTGAGGAGTCTCTGGAGCCTTCCTGTTCCCTGAAACACAGTCTTGCTTACACTGTCATGTAGGACTCAGCTTTAAGTCCCCTTTTTTTCATTTTAGGAAATTTGTTCTACTCCTCGGTTATTTTCAGACAAGCCACAGGATGTGCAAGTGAAACAAGGGATTTTGGGAGACTGTTGGTTCCTGTGTGCCTGTATAGCTCTGCAAAAGAGTAAATACCTACTAAATAAGGTACATAGAAGTTTCTTGTTCTGCATTTCAGAAGTTTTCTTCATCTGATTTACATTTGTATGTTCTTGAATCCATAGCATCCATTTGAACCTAAATTTTCTTATGCTCAGCTTTTACTACTTCTGTTGTGATATTTTTCTTTCTATGCTTTATTCCAAATGTTCAGTACGTTTTTGAGCGTCAGTTTCCTTAAAAAATAAAAATAAATAAATCACTATTTGTCTTGACTTTGGCTTGTGTCATCTTTTTCTCCAGGTAATCCCTCCAGGTCAGCCTAGCTGGACAGATGAGTCATATCAAGGCTGTTTCACTTGTCGAGTCTGGCAGTTTGGACACTGGGTGGAAGTAACCATTGATGACCGCTTGCCTTGCCTGGGTGGTAAACTCTGCTTTTCCCAGTGTCAGACAGAAGATTTGTTTTGGCTTCCACTACTGGAAAAAGCTTATGCAAAGTATGTGAACACTGTTACAGGGGAAAGTAAAGGGAGGTAGAATACCAGTTTACCTTATCTTTCCCTCACTTATTTTATCTGACTGTTTTGGGGATATTTAGATTTGCATATAATTCACTATAAAGTACAATGGTTGCCAGTTTTTCCATGCTGGGGTGTTTAGAGGTCTCTCTTTAAACTGTAAATCTGCAAGATGTGTTTCTAACTGCCTGTAAAGTAAGATACTTTTACTGAGAGAACTAGGGTGAAAAGTAAGAGCTGAAACTAATTATCACTTGTGGATTCAAATGATGGTCATTAAGTCACTATCCGTTGGTCATCTAATTTATGAAAGTCAAAGATTTTACTAATGCAGTATTTGAGAGCAACTGAGGGCTTAGTGAAAAGCAGTCAGTCAGCATGTAAATATTTTCACTGAAAGCAACAACATTACACTAGTTTATGCTAATCAAGGCTCTGGTTGTGAGTGTTTCACTGCTGCTTTTGCTTGTTTGGCTTGTTTTTTTCTTATTTGACAGAAGTTTATTATTTTGAAAAAAACCATGTTATTAACATGTTTGATAATGTAGCCATTTGATATTTTGTGAAATCTCTAGCAAAATGCTGATATTAGTCCAGACAGACAAAACGATTTGAAGACAAAACATGCTGGTGAGATAGGCACCAAGTGTCCAACAGGACTTGAAAGTAAGTTTGGGGCTGCCAGTAGAGGGCAGAAAAAAACTTTAAATATGAAGTAATTTCTTTAGCTGTAGATACGGTGAGCCTAAGCTGCAAAGCAGGTATAGCATGTTAAAGCTTCTCTGTATTGTAAGTTTGAAAGGTAATATTGTTTATTTGCTTGTTTTCTCTAGAATCATACCATTCTGTCTTGGTGGTCTTTCTCTGATCTATTTTGCTCTGTTTTGCATCAGATAGAATAGTCTCTTGATTTACTTAAACTTTTAGAAGGAAATGCAAGTTTGGTTGTTTGTGCAGAGTGAACAAAGAATATTTTAGGAAGAGGAAGAACTGTTATTTACTTATACAAAATGCAATTATATCATGAAAGATGGTGTTTTACACAGATTATAAGGTACAAGTGACTAGAGCTATGAGCAGTTTCTATATAGGAAGGACTAAATTTTAATTGCTTGAAGGGAAGTTTATTAAATGTCTGATGGCTTACATATTCTTTAGATGTTATGCTATAAATAAAATAGTATTTACTTTCTTTTGCCTGGTAGGGGATGAGGTAGGGTACAGTCACGACTGGAGTATGGAGCAGAATTGAAAATATACAAGAACCAAATTTATTTAGTTGTGCTGTTTGCAGAAACTCTTCTTTTCTTTTCTTTTTTTTTTTTTTAAAGACTGCATGGATCTTATGAACAATTATGGGCAGGACAGGTGGCAGATGCGTTAGTTGATTTGACTGGAGGTATTGCTGAAAGATGGACCCTGAAAGACTCTGGAAGAAACATGGAGAAAGAGAGGACTGGTATGGTTTTGGAGAAGACAGTGTTTAGGAGATTAATGAATCTGAAGGAACAGTGTGTAATAAGCTGCTCAGTCCTCAATTCCAGACAAGGTAATAGTAAAGTTCTAGACATTTTTAAGCTAAATTCTCAATTTAGCAGTGTTCAGAGCACCAGGCTGCCAGCAATTGTGTAGTGCTGATTCTGCTGCCATATGAGCTTCATGGTGCAATTATATCTAGCCCTATATAAATAAAGAATTAAGGATACTGTTAAGGCTGGGGCAGGGGTTATACAAGATGACTGGAAGCTAATGCGGTCAATTCTCCAATTAAAAAAATTAATTTCAGCCCCAAGAATTTGTAGAAGTTTGAAGTCAACAAGTAATTGCATTTAAAAATTTTAAAGTATTCTATTTCTATGTGGTCGCAAATAAAATGAGCTGTTTGGTTTTTTTTAATGCTGTTTTTATACTGATTTAATCACTTTAGCTTAAAATTGCTTTCTTTCACAAGAAAGTTTAACAGCTTTCATTGGAAAATATTGAGTAGGTTCTTTTGTTTGCCTTCTAATGCTATGTTATTTTTCTCTTCAGGGGCAAGTGAACTAGGAGAATTTCATGCCTTTATTGTGATAGACATGTTGAATCTTTCGAAAGTGTCAGGCAAGGAAATCTTCCTATTACGGATACGAAATCCTTGGGGTAGGCGATGCTGGAAAGGTCCCTGGTGTGAGGGGTGAGTAGGTTTATTTTTATTTGGAAAGTCATTTGTGAAAGAGTTCTGAAGCACAAAGCATATCTATGTATTGCAAAGGTGAATTTTGCTAATATTCTATAGTGGAGGGGAGAGACTTCAGTTTATATGTATTTGTTTTGAGAATTCAATAAGTCATACAACTCTTTGGTTGTAAGGCTAATCATTTTGATCCATTAGTTCTGGTAATCTAAATTTTTAATATTGAATAGCTTTTATTTACCAAAGCATCATACCTTTTTTTAAGAGGTAAACTTACAGGCTTAATATGTTAGTTTTATTTTCTTCTGTCTCCCATTTTTGTTGGGCATTTTTTGTCTTTTTTGCTCTGCAGTTGGTCTAAGGATCTTTGCTCAAAAGATGTTTGTGACTTGTAGTCACTCAGCCTTGCTCGGATCTTCTCATTTGATCTTGTCTCGGAGTTGCCAAAGATAAAGAAGGGTGTATGTATGAAACACAAAATGCAGCAGAAGGAAGGATGCTTGTGTGTTCTCAAGCTATTGCTGCAGATTAATATGAGTAGAAAAAGCTGGAATTGGTGCAAAGTACATATAAAGAAGAGATACATTTTAAAGGACATGCAGAACTGTATTTAGTAGTCAGATAGCTTGCAATAACAAGAATGAAGGGGCAGGCATTATTGGTTTGTTTAAAAAGTGTTAAGGTATTTAGACTGTACAAAAGAACATACAGTTCCTGACCCAAGGACCTTTCAGCATTAAAATATGGTAATACGATCACAGTAATAAGCAATTTAGAAAATTAGTTTTTTGCTGGCTTTAAAAGATAGTTTAATCATGTTAACTGAGACTTAATGTGTTCTGGTTGAGTTTTTTTATACACTCAGTCTCCTGTAGTAGTTTGTTTGCCGAACAGGAACTTGCCAAACAGTTGTGAGAGGATTGCATTTCACTGAGCAGCCTTAGAGCCCAGTCTTAATCAAGTGCAGAGCTCTACTTCATTGTTAGTAAAGCAAATAAAAATGTTGAAAGTGCTAGTTCTTAGTGGGCCCTGAATAATTAGTTGTTTATATTCTTGATTTATCATGGCTCAGCTAGCAGACTTGTAGGGATGCCTTCTGCTTGCTTCATACAGTGTTTCTTGATGTTCGCTGTACAGCATTAAAAGTCTTTCAGAACAGTCACTGTGCAGCTTGGTTCACTTCTTTCCTCATAGTTTTTAACAACCATTACAAGTCATTATTTCGGCTCATGCACTTTGGACACTGTACTGTCTGTTGTAAGCAAAGTAGCTACTTCTCGTGAGAGTATGCTACTCTAGTCCATCTGGTGTTGGGTTGGTTTGTTTCTAAGTTTTCTTTCAGATGTTGTGATTCATACTTTCTATTGTCCATCTCACTCACTAGCAGTGTGTATACAGGAAATATTGTATGCAAGTATTTGACAATAAAATGAAGAAACCTGTTTTTATTGTCGTGCTACACAGAATATTTGATAGAAGACTATTATGGAACTTTATGGGCAAAGAATTGACTTTGACTTCTGTCTTACTATGTGCAGTGGTCAAGGATGGAGCCAGCTGGATCCGGTAGTTGCCTCAGAACTGCTCTCTCAGATCCAAGAGGGAGAATTCTGGGTTGATGAAGAGGAATTTTTTAGGGAATTTGATGAGATTACCATGGGCTTTCCAATCAATGAGGAAGGACAACTTCAGAGCCTCCTTACAGGTATGGTATACGAAAAGATCTTTCTTGTACAAATAATTTTATTTCAATGGGAAAGACTGATTTGAATTGGAAATGTTGTAACTAGACCATAATTTCTCTTTCCCAGTCTCTCCCTCTGCTCCTGACCTGTATGCCTTTTTTGTCTTTGCTGCTGGGAGGAAAAGAGGGACAAGGAAATTGCAGATCTTCAGAGGAGTCTTTAATTTTTTGCTGAGATCTAGTTACTTGCTAGTGTGAGAGATTAGTGTTCTCTATCTAGAAGGCTGCTGTTTTGGAAAGCCTTGTGTTTTTTATTTTTTTGTTTTGAGGTGAAAGATAAACTTCAGATTGCTAAAAACAGCTTGCTTGTTACCTCTAAAAATCATGTCCTCAATCCACCATTACCAGTTGTGACAGCCATTCTCATTCCTCTCAAATCCTGATCATGAATATCTGCTTGGAGAAAGTGTCAGGGTTATTGCAGCATTTCTTCCTGGGGAATGTCTACCAAAATTCTGTTATATAAAATTAAATCATCTCCAGTGGCTGAGGTCTGCATCATGTTGTGTTTTTTTTTTTTTTTTTTTTTTTTTCTTGTTAGAGAAAGTGCTGTTTCACTCTCAGAATCTTTTTGGATCCTGGGTGAGAGGCCAGTCTGCAGGTGGTTGCCGTAACAACAGCAGCTTCCCTACCAATCCTAAATTCTGGCTGAGAGTCTGCGAGAAGAGTGAGGTGTGCATTGCTCTGCTGCAGAAGCACAGGAAATACAGTCCTGACTGGGCTGGAAGAATTCAAAATCTGACTCACTTAGCAGAGGAAAATCTATCTTTGGCTGAAGGCATACAAAGAAAGAATTACCAGGCTGTGGGACTACATGTCTGGAAGGTAATATGAAAGTGACATTTTTCTTTTTGCAAATGGAAGTTTTAAAACATTACTGAAATATCTGACTAAATTCTTCATTTTCTCTGACAGTGATATGATTCAACTGTTCAGATGTTTTACATCTCTGATTTATGTTAGAACGATCCTATTTATCTTGTAGAGCAGTTACTGTCTGTACAACCTATTAGTGGACTAGTACTTTGTTCTCATCTTTGAGTGCCAAGTAGCAGAACTTTTAGGACTGTTCCAAATTAGTGCATGACATTTCAGCTTAACTATTCAATGACGATTCCTGAATTTCCTTGTCCTGAATGTTAACTTTTTTTTGTTCCCTCTGATGTTCAGCTTGTTTGCTGATACTCTCTTCCTTACTTGTTCCTTCTTGTACAAGTCTGCATGTTTAAAAATGGTTTAAACAATATTCGATCATGTTCAATTTTATACAAGGTCATAATTTTTCCTAAATCACCATGCATTATTATGCATCTATTCTAGGTGGAGAAGAAGCGATTTAACCTTCCAAAGACCCTGTCTGCTCCTCCAGTTGTAGGTACCGTCTGCCATTCCTATGATAGAGAAGTGCATGTATGCTGTGACCTTTCCCCTGGGTATTATCTTGTTGTTCCCAGCACTTTTCTGAAGGATGAAGTAGGGCGTTTCTTGCTTCGTGTATTTTCAACGGGAAGGATCTCTCTCAGGTAGGTTTTAACAGAAATGGAAAATTTCATAAAATTCTTGGCGTGAACACATACATGAATTATGGCACTATGTGTAAGTGTTCAAAATGATTTGAAAGTTGTGCAGGGTACTAAATAACAGCATTGTTTTATCTCTGAATTCAGGTAAGTAGTCGCTATCTCCTTGTTTTTTGCATGAAGCTGCTATTACCCTTTGTTAAACACCTCTGAGTACCTCAGGGAGCTGGAAGTAGTCAGATGAGTTGCATCTTGACTCTAGCAATTGTAGCCTAGTATTTTGAGAAAGTGCATATTTCCTAAAGGAACTGAGTAACTTTCTGCAGAGCATATCTCTCAATGTGTGGAAGTTCTTAGTGTAGGGAAAAATTGAGATGTACCACAGGAGTTAAAAGCTGCTGTTATTAGTACAATCAGTGACAGAAAAGGAAAACAGTAAGTATATTATCATGTACGCTGAAAAAAATCTTGGCACATATACTAACAAAAAAGTGCCCGACACACAACATTGTTGACAGTGAGCAGTAAAGCTTCAAATGCAAATGGAGTGTCAGCAGTGGACATAGATGCCATGATATTCTCAGCTCATCTTTGCAGGAGAGGCGTGGAAAATAGCACTGACCTTTACGCTGTCTTCTTTAGTTGAATGAAGAATTGGATTTTGAATTAAAGCATTCAACACTGACAATACAGCTGAACTTCCTAATTGTGAATGTGTGAAGAAGTTTATCAACATTATGATAAAATGCTTGGAAGGATCACTGCATATTATGTCCTGTCCAATCTTTCCTCATACCTTGTAACACAAAATAGGCTTTTATAATGGACTCGGGATGGTCTTTCTGTATAACAATGCTTGCTGATCCAGCAGGAGACATGAGCAATGTCAACCAAATAGCTTCTGGTTGATTCTAATTTTTTTGACTGTAGCAGACTACAGAGCTATCTCAGCACTTTTAAGTCAATTATTCATGAGCAATTATATGCTGGTGACCATAGCCTTGAAGTAAATACTTAAGAAGATACAGTGATGAGTATTTGTGTGGAATAAGCAAAGTTATACCTTCTTCCAATAAAACTGAAAAAATCTGAGGTTATCTAGCAGCTTGCTAGGGAAATGCTGCTTCTAGGAAGGCTGATCATGTGAAGTAATGCATTATTGCATGATTATACAAAAATCTATGTGGCTTTAGGGTGGAGTTTGTGTATGCTATGTTGTTCTCTTGGAGTTCTGTGAATTAGCTGAGGACTCGGAGTTTTATGGTTCTTTTGCGGGAATTGGAAGTTCAGTGTTTTCATGTAAGCTTATGCAATACTAGTTCATTTTCTGTGAGCTGGGTGCCTAGATTTGTGGTTTGAAGTTGCACACATTGTACATTTAGTTCCTTTTTCTCTTTTACATTTGATAGTGAGATAAAACCACCACCCACCGATGCTACCTTCTGTGAAGAATTCCCAGCAGGTGAATGGGAGACAGTGCAGCTGCAGGGATGCTGGAAAAATGGTCAAAGTGCTGGAGGTAGCAGGAACTTCCCCTCCTTCCATATCAATCCCTGCTTTCCCCTCTCCATTCCTGCAGGACCAGGAAAAAGCAGTGTGAAAGTTACCCTCCGTCAGCACTGTCAAGATAGCAAGTGTCGTCCAATAGGTTTCCATATTTTCCAGGTAAGGCTTCTGGTCAGTTTGATTGCTCATTTGTCAAGTATAAAGGTAAACCTGTCAGCTCATTGCCTCTTGCCCTGGGCAAGGGAAATGCTGCTGCTAGGAAAAATGCAGGCTGATCATGTGAAGTAATGCATGTGAAAATAGCTTCATGCTGATTGTAACCAGATATCTGATTCCATCGAATCCTTCCAAAATCCTAAATTAGTTTAGAAATGATGAACTCTTGGAGATGGCTTTTAGGATTAATGCTATAGCTAGCTAACCTTGAATAAAACTATGCAGACAATTTAAAAAAGGTTTTGTTTTGTTTTTTCAGTTTTTGCACAGATGCAAAGTATTCTCAGTGTCTTAGGACTGAGGACCAAACTTTTTGGTAACTCTATAAAAAACTTAATTTCTTCATCTCTAATGATTATTTGCTTGTCCGTTGGCAAGTGATGTTGAACCTACAGACAAGATCAGGATTCAAAAGGACTTTGGTAGGTTGAAAAGATGATCTGAAACAAAACTAGGCGTGATCTAGTGTGGACAAGTGCAGGTTCTGTGTGTGTGTGCAACCCCCTAAATATAGACTGGGAAACATTGGGTTAGGTGGCTGTTTTGCCAGGAAAAATCTATAGGCTGTAGTGGAGCATGAACTTGGAATGAATTGATGATATGAGGCTTGGTAAGAAATCAACAAAGATGAAGAAGAAACTTGCATCTAAAACAAGTGATTTTCTTTCTTTTTTTTTCTTCTTCTTTCTTTTTGCTTTACACAGCAGAGGTCTAAATTCAGCTAGCTTTATTTTCAGAAAATGTGTTTCAAAAAAAGATGTTGCCCAAGCAGAGAGACTGGAGTTGAGCAAGAATGATCGTATGTCTAGAATATTATATAAGTGAAGAAAGATTGAAAGAATGGCATTTTTTATAAGAGACTGAACAGAAGTATAATAAAAGTTTTTAGTACAGGAAATGCAACTGGAAAGAGGAAGAACACAGTTTGTTCACCTGACACATGAGGTGGAAGGTAAGGGCATTAGGGTGCAGCAAGGAAGAGTGAGGTTAAACATTTGAAAAAAGCTTTAGAGCTATATGGATAGTGTGTTGTATAAGCTGCATACAAGCATGTTAAGAATGATTTTGCTTTATTTATTACTGCCTTATGACAGGGAGCGTGAACTAGAAGATTTCTTGAAGGTTTTCCCGCTCCCCCCCTCCTTGTTTTCTATAGTTCTGTATGTAAGGGTGAGCATTTGGCTTGGAACAGATGTGGAACATAACACTATAAACTTGTGAGATCTGAAATATTTAAAAAGATGTGTGTGTTTTTTGTTCTTTTTTGCAGGTACCTAACAGCAATTGGAAACCTCATACTTCCTCTTTTTTACACTTGGAACCACTGGTTAGCTGTGTACCTCACTGCTATTCGCAGGAAGTAAGCCAGCTTTGCAGGCTTCCTGCAGGAAGTTATGTAGTTATACCTTCTACGTACTTGCCAAATACAGAAGGCAATTTTACAGTAGTCATAGCAACCAAGATAGACAGGTAAAAATATGTTGCCTTCTGTTTGCGTTTATAGTATTTTTAAGTGCTCATACTGCAGAATGTTGGGGTACAGTAACTGTAGTAATGTGTTCTCGCTTTTTATAGAAACGCTTTTTAGTCTTTGTATTGCTGTTTCGTTCACAAGCACCACTTAAGCTTTGACTGTGTTGGAAGAATGACTAAAAAAGTATTTGTTAATCTTGCATCAGTTGCTGAGTAACAGGTGCCTAGTGCTGGAGAAGATGGCACTGAAGCAGCAGAGTATCAGCTGTATCCAGATATTAGGATTTATGTCAAAATTTTACTATGTTTTTTAATAAACAGGGTTGTTTTTGAGAAATTGTAATAAGTTGCAAGCCTTATTGCAGGTAGTTCCTCCTGATGTAATAATAGGTCCGAATCAGAGTTAGTAGGTTCCCTAACATTCCTTGTGGGTAAGGTTGTGGAGCAAAGCCTAGCTTAACATTCTCTTCTTTTTGAAGTGGGATAAAGTGATTGATGTTTGCAAAATCTCCCAATACTTTGAGTTGAAATAAGTGCGTTTTTGGATTTTGACAGGAAACGCATTCAGAGCCGGGAGACACTTGGACAAGTATTGCAAGAGGTGAGTGATTCATTTGTTCAGTTGCTCTAAAGGTGATGCAGAGGCATCATCAAGGCTTACGTATTAATTAATATTGAGAGTCATGCACTAGCAGACAGGACTTTAAAAGTTTTCTTCTACTTGTTGCACACTGGTAATCAGTAAAGCAGTTAATCTTTGTTTTTCTTGGTTTCTCAAACAGCAAAATAGCAGTTGTTAGCAACTAACGGACTTTGTCTTCTCACACTATTCAGATATGTGGAAGCTTCTCTTTGACTATTTTCTAAAGTCGTTATTTTCTCCTTTGATTCCTTCCTCAGCACCTACCTCTGCTGTAATGTCTGTGAGAAATTGGATAATTAGTGATGAGTACATGGTAGTACTTGAAATTTTCATTTGCTTTCAAAAGAATAAACACTCTATGTGTTTGGGTATAATTTGATGTATTCGTTCTTCTTTGTGTCACCATAAATCTACTTGCTTTAGTTATATGTTGTGTTCTTCCTCCATCTGGTTGACTGATATTGGTTGGGGCTCCTAAGTGTTGGTGTTCAGAAGTTCCAATGATACTGAAACGTTGTAAAGACTCTTAAAAAAAAAAAAAAAAAAAAAAAAAAAAAAAAAAAAAACCACAGCAAAAATAAAAGGGAAAGGACAGTCCAAAGACTAGTTTGCACCATACTGGAGTCTCATATTTTATTTACTTTTTCTCACAAGCCTGCACACAAAGTATCCTATAACTGTAATCCTCATTGGTGTGTGAACTATTTTGATAAAGTTAACATAACCTATTTAACATTTTGATGATGATATTTTGCCCTTTTAGATGTGCATGTGTCCTTAAAGGGTTGAATGCGAGTTCTGACTTGTTAACATTTATAGTATTTTTACTTGGTGGAAAGGAGAGCTTTGAATGCATTATTTTACCAACTGTTTAAAGATATCTGATTTGGTTGGTGGATCAAAGCATGGTCTTGATAATACTCTTTGCTTATTATGTGAGATCAGGACCATCTAGGTACTTGGCCCTTTCTCTCTGAGGCTTTGACCAAAACAAAACAAAATCTTAGGAAAAACTCTCCTCACTCAAGATTAGAATTGGCTTATTAATTCTCCTGTTCTAGGTCATGTTGGCCAGTGATTACATTTTGTTCTTAAAACCACACAAACAGTATGGATTTTGTGTGCTTCATGGAAACTGGCAAAGACCTGTACGTACTTTTCTCATGGTGCCTGTTTTAGTATTTAGAAGCTAAAGTATGTGATGAATCCTTTATTACTGTTGTTTTGGAAACAAAATGTTGCAAGGCTATTATTACAGAAAGAAGGATATATGCAAAGATATTTTCTTATATTAGTCCATAAAAGTGGTTGGATTTGGGAAAATGGTGCTTGCTGAAATCAAGGGAACAAACAATTCAGGATTCTTCAGGTCTTGGAGAATTTGGAAATGACAGTTGTCCTTGTCAGTGACAGATCTTGTTGATCCCTGAATCTAATCTCCAAAAGGATAGGGCTTTTCTAAAGACTGGATTTTAAATCATTTAATGCCTTCAGAGGTTTAACTTCTGAAGGGTTTAGGCAGTCTGCCTTACTGGGAAGATGGGCTATCAATGTGCATCAGAGCAGAGCTGGATGTCAGTGGATTTTTCTATAAGTTTGTCTATGTGACTTCTAACTACTGAAGTGATGGGATTTGAGTTTTGGGTTTTTTAAAGTTGTTTCACAGAAAGAGCTTGCATGATGTTATTTCGCCTTAATTTCTAAGTCTTCTCTGTTTTACTTTAATTCTTTATGAAATTCTTTTCTTTCTTGACATCTAAAAAAAGTTAGCTCGTGTAATAGCTTTTTTTTTTTCTGCCTTGTTCATTTTCTTGTAGGTCTCCTTTACAACTGTGATGAAAAAGTAATCTGGAATTCTCAACTGTCATTTTGGGAAACATTGAAAAGCTGAGGAATGCCTCACCTTTTGCTGTTTTCAGTTTTAAATGGAGTGACAAGAAGACTAATCTTAACCCAGTTTTTCACTGGTACCAACTGTCAGGCCTACAGTGACTTCTCTGTGTAAAAAAAAAACAAAAAACCAAAAAACAGAAAACAAAAAAACAAAACCCACCCTCCATAATCATATGCACTCTGAATATTTGTTCTTTCTGTACTTCTTAGAACCAGCATTGTACAGCAGGTCTTCATAAGGTACCTCAATTCTTCACAAATGCAAGTGGAGAATATGTGCATGTTTTAATCCAAGCTACGGTTTTAGAAGAAAAAACATAAAAATGTATGTGCATAATGAAATAATATATGGGAAAAAATATTTGAGCTTACAGAGTAACTTCAGGAGACCAAAGTGGGAACACAGAGGAAAGAAACTGGAGTTTCTGTTTCCGGTAGGACATACCTCAAGAACCATCACAATGCACTGGAGTAGAGAAAGTTCAAGTTGGTATCCTACACTGCCAGTCATGCTGCTGAGCACTTTATCACGGGCCCTTTGCTAACTGTGCAACTGGTAGGTTGAGAAGGAAGATTTTTGGTGAGTTTTTCTTTAATGAGCCACCACAAAGGAAAAATATCAGACTTGAAAACTTTTGTTTATGAACTATGATGTGGGACTGCTTTTATAAATCTCTAAGAATGGTGTTTTATGCGAGATTTGCCCTCATTGTAAGAAAAACAAAGTTTAAAAGATTTTTTTCTTAATTTCTGTTAGAAAGTATTTCTTACTCAAGAAGGGTTTTTTAGATGTTATATTTTCCTCAATAAAAATGGAGTAATGTTATGAACTTTTAAAATGTCTTTTATTAAAAAGGTGAAAACTGCCAGTGATGTTTTTGTTTTGTGATAGTAAACTTTGCAATGTGTTGGAGCATTGGTGTTTTTACCAAATGGGAGATGAACACTGGAAATAGAAGACTTGATTCTCCTCTCTAATATTACTAATATTCTACTTTCACTTTTAACTACACCCCAGCATAATTTGCTCTTGGTCCCGTTGAACTTTGAAAGCTGAAAGCATCTTGCAGCTGAATTTTAAGTTGTCAGATCTTTCCACATCTGTTGTGGAAGGATGAGGCAACAAAAGGAAAGACCAGGAGTACCAGATCTCTAATGTGCAAAGAACTGTATCTGGTGCTTGCTTTAACAAATATTGGCATCTTTTACTATCTTCATTTCTTGAAAGGCTGTTATTCTCGCTTTCAAATAGTAAATCATTGAAACAATAGTGTTTCTCAGTAGAAGGTAGTCTAGTAAAAGAAGAAAACCTTTGTAAGAAAAGCACCTGGATCCAAGAGAGGTGGTAAAATAGGAAACGGATACTGAAGAAGTAGTTGAAAGGTTTTCTAAATGAACTGTCATTATAATAGGCCCTATTTTGCAAACACTTATGCATGTGCTGAAGCTTCTCACAATACATAATGCTCCCAGGGAGTGTGAAAGGAAAAGGAGTCAAAACTGAGTGTATGTACACTGGTAACTTCTGCAAAAAGATGCAAGAAAAGAGCTGTGAAGAAAAGAACTTTTATGAACACAGAGTAGTGAATAACAGCATGCTGAAATAAAATTTTAATTTTTGCATCCTTGCTGCATCAGAACAGTTCTGCTATTTTAAGATAGTCTGGTATCTGATTGAGCACACATGCAGAAAACTCTGCTTGATACAGATCACTTCTCTAAAATACTACATTGAACTCTTTGCTACTGTGAGTATGTAAATGCTTTATTATTTTTTTCCTAACATATTATTGTGTACTTTTATATACCTAAGACATGATTATATGACCTTTAGCAAGTACATTTAATTTCAAAAAGCTCAAATGTACAAGGTCAGACCTCCTAAATAAAACACTTCCATATTAATTTGCTATACTGAGCTACCTAAATGTGAATTCAAATGAGATAGATATTTTAAAAAACATATATCTCTGTGATTATTGACTGACAGCAGTGCCTCTGCTTTGTAGAATGTTGCAGACTAGCGTGGAATAGCACAGAGTTTATATGAATGTGGCTGCAATATTGCACCCAAAATATACTCCAAATCGATTTCTTTTACTCCCTCAGGGATCTGGAATGAGAACGCCCGAAGCAGGTTGGTAAAGAAGATGAACAGTTCAACCTGTGCCATCTGTTCCCCCAAACACACACGGTGCCCTGTAGAAGATAGGGAAAGGGAGTTGTGTAAAGCTAAGTTTTGAAAAAGAACTTCAGAAAAAATTCTACTGAGCTCCATAAATTCTGTTGATTTAAGTTAATTTTTCTCTCATATAAAGAGAGAAGATGCTTTTGGGGAGGAATATTTACTTTTATTTAATTGAGAAACTATGTCTTTGGTGATGCCAACATCCTTTTTTTTTCTTCTTCTTTTTTTTCTTTTCTGGAGCATATATAAGATTCTTCCTTTTCATTTTTGCTTCTTGTTCTCTCTGTGTTGTGTTCTGTGACAACCATGAAGAGCTTCTCAGTTAAGGAGCCAGTTTTTAAAAGGCTTTGTATATAGTAGAGGCTTGTCTTTGGGAGTTGAGGGGCAAGAACCGGAACATTATGGGATACAGTTCTGAAGATAAATAGAAAGATGTAATTAGGCTTATTCCCATGTTATTAGAAAGTAACAACTGCTGGATTTGGCCCACATAGCACAGTATCTTCTCTCTGCCCAGGAGCAGATATTTGAAGTAAGGGAGTGAAACCTAGGCATATACAGAGCGATGTATAGACTCAATGACTCATTTTGGCATATCGTTTTCACAGTGTATTTCAGCATTCACAGATTTTATAAACAGAACCACGACCAAAGCAAGTAAAAAGGAAAATTTCCTATGCCCTGGTTAAAATGGTAACTTAAATTAGTTGTCTTCATGTAAACTGGTGGAGGAGGTAAGATGCTAAGTTATTTTGCAAATATGGTTTTCGGGTTTACAGGCAAATCGGGCAGATGGTTTTGAAAATTGGATTCACTATGTTTAACCTCACTGCTTTGTACATTGTTTAGTGTAGTAATTGCTTTTTTTTATCTGCAATAAATGAACAGTAGTATAATCTTTCACTGTAACATAAAAAGTTCTCAGCTAACATTGGTTTTGGGAGTAAATATGCTTCCAGTGTTTTTATTGTTTAATTTTTATATTTAAATTTTCAGGAAATAATGCCAGCTTCCTGTGTTGTGCTGCTTTTCCTTAAAATCTGATTATTGGAGAGGCTGATGAGAATACTCTCCAGGCTATGTTTTGTTCTGCTTTTCACTTTTTTTTTTTCCCCTTTGCCTTGTATCATTGCATTGTAAGTTAGGTATTTCTTATTGAACACCACAGTATTGCTTTTGAAAAGTTTGATTTTTTTTCTGATTACAAAATGATATTCTACTGAAAAGACTGGATGTTTCTAGTTTTCTGGAGATACTGGAGAACCTGTTCCTAGACTATTAGTATAGGTTTTGGGAGACAGAGGTTCAGTTTCCTGCCTTATCACATATTTCCTGTGTATATTTTTGACAAGATGTGTTACTGTGGTTTTTGGGTTCCCCATTTGTAATGTGAGAATAAATCCATTTCCTGATCTGAGGGTCTTAAGAGGATTCAACAGATTAAGAACTATGGGAAGCTCAGATATCCTGATAGTGGGGGCCATACATATACCAAGAAGATAGCATTATGTCTCCTAGTCATAAATGTCCTCTGTTCAAACGTATACAGACATAAAATGCAAGATAATATTTGTGGCCCTTGCAGTAGAACACCTGACTTTAAATTTTGTGTCAAACATACTTTTATAAAAGTGTGTTTCTGAAGTTGTAGAACTGAGATATTTAGAAACAGATTAATATTTTTAGTTCTTCCTCCAAGACACAGTGAACAAGATTAAAATGTCAGGACATTACCTGCTGAGAAAGGGAAGAATGCTTCTTTATTTACAAAGTTGCCATCCAAATCAAGGAAATGATCTGGACTGAACTTCCAAGAGGTCTCCCAGTGCTCAGAGTCATACACAACAGAGTGCAAATTTGGCAATACAAGTGTGCCCTGCAAAAAGAAGCAGAGACTGTATTTTCCATGTGTGATTGAATCCTTGTTGGCTTTTCCTTCTCTGTAGTAGATAATATGCCATCCTGCGCCTGGAGCCCAGTGTTTGGATTCTGCTTTGCCTTTTCCTATAGCCTGTACATCCAGGCAGAATGAACCATTGTATCTTCTGTTTGGTGTAAGGTGTTACATGTTTGGCTTTGTCTATATGTTATCTCCTGTCAGGGCTACTTAAGTTTCTTCCTGTCTGAGCCAGATTGCAGCTTGGATCACTTTAGATACTCATCGGACTAATCATATCAGGTTCCTTTTTTTGTACTTCTCACTGTGTCTTTCATTTCCAGCACAACAAATTCATGCTAACTGTCTTTAGGACACTTATATCATCTCATTGTGTCTCTTGGATCTGTGGCGGTGTACTGAGCTGTCGTTATCTTAAGCGTATGGTTTTATGTGTGTGGTTTTTTTTTTTTTTGGTCAGGGATGATCATTGGTAGCTGCAGGTAACATGTAACAGTTAACTAGCTTGAAATTCATTAAACCCCTCGTCTTCATCACTCCTTAAAACACATCCTCTGCTTTTATACCCAGACACCAACCCTATTTGGCTACTAGGAAAGGAGACTTCAGTTTTTGTGTTCATTGTTTGCTCCTTGTGCCGTTAGCCTTCTCCCAAACTTTCTTTTGCCTGTCATTGTGTAGACTTATCCTTCATTCAGGGCAGTCAGCTTTGTTTCCTGTCCGTGACATGCTACCACATGCTTCCAAAGCCAAGTTAGGAATTGCAGATGATAATGTGAGATAAATACTAAATATTAATAAGTGAAAGCCATAAGAAATATGAATAGGCACTCCATACCTTATTAATGTGATGGCCCAGCAAAGTTGTATTTCTCACACATTGTCGAGGGACCCCAACAGAAGTAACATTGCTGTACTGCAAGGTTTCATGAATCACAGCATTTGTGTATGGCTGTTTTTTACAGTCTTCATAGCTGATCAGTTGGGAGGGTTCCAGAACAGCTTCTATCTCTCTTTGAACCCTTTCTGCAGAGGAATGAAAATATTTTACTTTGTTCCCAGCAGTTTTCTGAATGTGATCCATGATTGGGGAAAAAAGAAATTGTGTTGCCATAAAATGCCTTGGCATGGGGTTTGACTGCTGTGTCGGTTTCCGTTCAAGAAAGGGCACATCCCCAGAGTACAAGGTGATCTCTGACTTAAGACACATCCCGCTTGGTGATGAATGTGTTTCCAAAAACACATTTATCCCAAAACTTTGAAATGACAGATGTCATTCTTCTTTATAAATACCTATCAGACGGTGCTTTTTTAAAGCTTGTCCTCTTTGAAGGTTAGGAAGAGTCTTGGTTACATACAAAATTATGTCTTTAGCTTGCTATTCTGCCTTTGTTTTATCTCACTAGAAGGGGATGATAGTGGCTTCTGTAAACTCCTGTTTGTGTTGCTTCTTAGAAAGCTGGTGGGGAAAATTCATGTTTGTTTCATTGATTAAACTTTAATTTCTTAGATCTCAATTACTGACATGTTACCATTTGTGTTATTCATTATTAACAGTTAATTTTGATGTATTTCTAAATGGCTGAACTACTGCTTACGCTGTAGTGATGTTCACTATGATGTAATGTTGAATGCAGTTCTCTCTGACAATGCGTTTTGCTCACCTTGTATTTCTGGGTATTTTACCATATACAGCAGAGCCCAGAGAAGGGTGGTACTTGTTGTTTCTGTCCCTCCCAGCAAAAGATCAACCGCAGTCTGAACCATGTTGTCTGTATTAAAAGTAGAGGTAGGGTCATCTTTGGTCTGTAGGGAATATTCACAAGAAGTGGATGATTTTAGACAGACTACTGGTCATGTGGGAACTGGCATTGCTTGATGAAAACAGTGAGCAGTCCACCAAAACATCTGTGCCAAACAAATGAAGTATGCATGTAAAAATTCTATAGCAGGATTTGAACAGCAGCTATTTGTAGTAGGCACTAGAGCCAAGGAGGGGTTAGTGTGATAAACAGATACTTACTTTTGCTATTTGAGCAAGGTAGAAGTCAATGAGATCCTGTGGATCACCTGCATTCTGTCTCTCTTGAATGTGGACCTCATTCATAACTAAATTGTGCATGAAATGATTGTACGCAAACACTTCCTGATGAGGTCCTGGGAAATGATGCATAAGCCATGGAAAAGCATCATACATCTGTGATTTTGAACAGAAAGGAAAAAACATGAGCTTTTTTAAATTGAGAAGCCAGTTCTGATTTCTGATAATGGCGTGGAATTGCTGCAATGCATGGGCTTCTAATTAGGATGAGAGGCAACAGACGTGAGTTGGGGCACGGGAAATTCTAAGTAGACGTAAGGGCTTTTATTTATTTAACCATGAGAGTGGTTGTATACTGGAACAGGTTGCCCAGAGAGGCTGTGTGGAATCTCCATCCATGGAGGTGTTCAAGACTTGACTAAAAAAGCCCCTGAGCAACCTCATCTAGTTGGACCTGCTTTGAGCAGGCTGTTGATGACCTTCAGAGGTACCTTCCAACCTAAATTAGTCTATGTTTCTAATGGGGATTATGAAACCTTTACATTGCCCTGTAAGTAAACTGGCATTGAAGAAAACTTGTTTGAGATTTATTAATGACCTTTTGATAATATTCTGTAGTCTAATTTGTAGTGATTATGTTTAAGGTCAATATCCAATTGCCAAACTTTTTATCCTTAATAGAGAGGTTGGAGACTGAATAGTTGTATGGAAGCTGACCTGACCTCTCAATCTTAGAAGGGTTTCCTCTAAGAGAGACTGGCAGGTGTATTTGTTAGGGAAAAGCATTTTTTTTTCCATTTGTTTGTATGGTGTATGTTTTGTTGTGGATGGGCTTCAGTCTCTAGGACTATTGACAAAACCTTTGTTTTATTTATGCCTGTGATGAGGAATCTATTGGCCAGCGCAAACCACGTAACTTGTCCTTCCCCATCACGACTGAAGTGTCAACACCATGTGATGAGTGGAACTTCAAACCTTTTTTGATTTGTGGACCCCATAAGCTTTCCAGGAGAGGTTTGTACTTTTGTGTGGCAAAGTTTAATTTAAAAAGAGGCTTACTTTTCTTAGTTGCTATTCACCGACTTTTTTGATGTAATTCGTGGACTACGGTAAGTTACTTTGAAAAATGTGGGAATCTTCACCACTGGAAAACAAACAGTAATGGCATAGTTCCAGTGTTCTGGGACAAGATGATGGATTTAGATAGTCTCTTCAGGCCTCCTTTCAGATCTTTTTTTTTTTTTTCTTCTCTCTTTGATTCACTTGGGACAGGACATCTCATTTTGCATATTTTTCTTATTAGCCCATATGATATATTGGATTTTTAAACTGATCAGGAACCTGGTAATGTTATTTTATATCTTCAAGTCAGTATGGGAGATTAATGGAGTTTTTACAATTTATAAGTTGTCTATTTTAAACTTTTATCATAATTTCTCTGAGCAGGCATGCTGAATTCTGTGAGCCGCAGTTTCCAGCTCAAGTCTTTTCAGCAAAATCAGGGCTGTTGATCAGACTCAGTGTGCAGTGTGGTCATGAAATATAAAAGTTTAATGCCATCTAGATGGACTCCCTAAGAACTCAACTCCTCTGAACCTCTTCAAACAACTGTCTGAGAGCTACAGGTATGGTCATTCATTTCACTTTGTTTTCTGATGGGTTTGATTTCTGGCTGGTTAATAGAGCAATGTGTCAGTTGTATAGCGTCGTGCGTTGTTTAGTCTTGAAAAATGAGTAGACAAAGATTCCTCTTTTATGTTGGCTTTAGTGAATTTTAATGTTAGGTTCAAGCAGGAAGATAGGAGGAGAGTTTCATGGGGCTGCAGATAACCAAGCATTTGCTTGCTTTACTCCTCTGAGCAGGCTTGACTTCTCCTTGCAATAACATGCAGCTCTTCTGCTTTAGTGGACTGCATGTGCAGATCCCTCACTTGGAGAGAGCATGGAAGTGGAGCAGCCTTTAGAGGGGAAGGAATGTGCTTCTGTACTTTTTTATTTGTTTCTTTAGTTTTAAGGAGGGAGAAATTGAAATGGAAAAGGTTAAGCAGCAACATTTTCATCAGCCTGGTTCTATGAGTCTTGCATTTGAAGAGTTAAACATTCAAAAGTTTGTAAGGAGCAATTTGAAATTAAATACTTCTTAGGACTTTATCAGCCAGTCCTAACAGTTCCAGGATAACTCTTATTTTTGCCAAAGATTGCAGTGTTACTGAGTTTCCTTACCGAGCAGTCTTACATCTGCCGCATTCTTCAGATTTAGATGCTGTCTGGGTCTTTAAAATGAGTAACTTGATGAAATCATCCAACTCACCTGACTTACTGGTTGTGTTCATCAGAGTTTTATTTCTTTATTTTAGTATGTTTTTTTTCTCCTTTTCATCCAGCTAAACCACTGTGGTTAAAAGAAAGTGAGCTGCAGTCTATTTCTGTTTGCTTGTGAACTTAATTGTTTGCAGAGTTTCTAAAGACTGCAACCGTGAAAGACCACTGAAGGCTGTTCATGGCATGCCTGTGTCAATGAGAATATGATCTGTAGACTTCAAAATTACCAGAATTAAACTGAACTGACTCTTGAAAATATCTATTAATAATAGTTATCATGAGGAAATGTTTTTTAAAAAAAAAAGCCGAGTGTGATTTTCAAATTCTAAGATGAGTTTGCACATTGACAGGTTTAAAAACACAAAACAGCTTATGCTTGATGCTTATGATACTGAACGAGTAGCCGGTTTCATTTTTGAGGAACAGGTTGTTGGTGTTTAATAATAATGGCATTAATGTTGTACACAGTGTAAATGCAGCCTGCAGAGCTCATTGTTTTATATTTGAAGTTAGGATTGTTTTTTTCCCCCTTCACATAACTTGCTCTATAGCTGTCTGTGTTGAATTTTATCTGTTATTTAGCACTCAGCCACTGAGTGTTGCAGAGTTCTTTCAAAGTTCTTCTGCCATTCTCCAGTTAGCCCTTGTCTTTATCATTGTGAATAATTTAGTACCATCAGCAAACTGCAGTCACTGAGCATGCCTTCGTCAGATCAGTTACAGCTCTGTTGGATAGCACTGAACAGACCCCTGCAGAACTTCACTAGTTGGTAACTGAGATTATCAGAAATAAGAAGACAATTTTTAAAAGAAAGTTGCTCACATCCACTTGAGACACATGGAAAGGCTCAAACTCTGGCAAGCTGGAGGTGAAAACACAGTAAGCAGGTCACTGGTCCTGGAAAACTTTTCTTAATCTTTTGAGTTTGAACATTGACCCATTTGCAAAAAGCCTCAGCCAATAATAAAACCTTTTTTCCACATGCACCAGGAGTGGGAAACCCACTGGAGAGTCTGTAACCATGTTAGCCTGCTTTTTTCTTTTTCCAGTTTTCTGTAGTAGGTGGTATGCATTTGCCTTTTATGCTTCTTGAAGTAGTCTTCGGCAGTTTCTAAAAATTGAATCTCAGCATCGTGGCACAGTGTGGCGTTTGCCTAGTTTGCGTGGTGTAGTTGAATTCTCCAATTACTGTGATGTTTCTTGCCCTTGCAGCCCTTCTGATCATTGTTGTAGTAAGTGTTGCCATCTTGCTTGGAGCATGGAGGAGAGATCAGTAACAGATCTAACACTACGTCTTTCATGCTTAGGCCTAGCGTTTTACTTTATTTGGATTAAATTTTTAAGTTATAAATCTGTGTTCTTATTTGCATGATTAGTTTGTTAATCTGACATAAAGCTTTCATTAACATACAGTGTACTCCACTACTGGCATGGTCCACTTTATTTTTTCTGTGTACTTTGTGTCACAGTGGTATGGTGTATCCCACGCCGAGTAGTCCTGCTGTTTGCAAAGTGATCTGATCCTTCTGCCTGTTGTCTGCTCTTCTGGACCTTTTCGCAGGGTAAATCTGGCCCAGTCTGGTGTGGTTTGGCTTTTTGAAACTGTGGGCACTGTGTTCTCCTAGTGATGGGTGAGAGCTGCAAGCATGCTGAGGTCAGGTGAGGCAAGGTTATTTCAGAAAAGTTTAGGATGAAGTTACAAGGAAGCAAAAAGCAGGCAAGTTGTTTTAGGGGAACTCAGTTATTCTAATATCTTTGGCATATGTGAGCAGCTCCTCTCCATGCAAGTCTTGCTCACTCCCATCTAGCACATACTATTGCAAGAGCTCACTGGTAAAGATGATAGAGATTTTAAATCTGATTGTTTTGAACAGGTGAGACATTCTGTTTTTGTAATGAAGTTTTCAGGCCATTGGCGTGGGATGCAAAAGCAACACAGCAGGAGGTAGGGAAAGAACAGCATCATCAGAAATGTGTAAGTGTGGTGTGCAGGAGATGCAAAGGGCTGTGAGGTGGGCCTCTGCCCAAAGTGTGTGGCATCTGCCCTGTTATAAATACCAGGGTTTGTTTTTTGGTGCGGGTTGCAAAGACAGACCCAGTGTGTATTAGAAAACACTGAGTGTTTCCATGTTGTGCATCTATTGCTTGCAAGGTAGTGTTCATTTGCTGCCTGGCCTGCTGACAAGCTAAACATAGCAGATGATGGTTAAGCTCCCCTGCAGGGTTTCCTTCGGTGGAGACACTAATTTAGATTTCTCACCTCAGTTGCTTTTTTTTCTTTTTTTTTTTTTTTGCCCACCAGTAAAACTTCAGCACTTCACAACACAACAAAGGTTTCAGTTGGTCAGTGGAGTCAGAACTCCTCTGTAGGAAGGGACTGACGAAGACGCAGTATGTTCAGACAAGCACCAAGGGAAGAGGGTGAGTGTTGCTTAAAGCACAGAACTAGTGTAAAAAACAGGATGCAAATGTGAGCAAAGAAAACTCTTGTTCTTTCTGTTGTGTTCAGAGAAAGAAAACTTTGCACACATGCATTGTAAATAAGCAAGACAGTGTACTAGTCCCATGATTTGGTTTTGCCTCCTACTCTAAACTGTGTTATTGGGACCTGAATATTGATGAGATTTTGAGGTCACCTATGGGGCAATGGGACTTGAGAGATTCAAAGTTAGTTCGCAAATCTGTTCATAGCTTGTCTATAAATGTGAGGAACTTACTTCATCTCTCTGGGCCTTATCATCCCTGAAGTTCCCTTTTCAAAAGAGCTGTAAGATTCGCCTGATGAAAGGCAAGATGTAGATGGCAGCTGTGACAGTGGCTGATGATGCTGTTTTTTCCCTACCTAGCTTTTGCTTCCCACTCCAGTGGCCTGAAACCTTCATTACAAAATCAAATTTCTTCACCTGACTTAACATCTAACCAAACTTAACATCTCTGTCATCTTTACTGGTGAGCTCTTGCAGTAGTATTTGCCAGATGAGTGAGCAAGACTTGCATAGAGAGGAGCTGCTCGCATATACGAAGATACTAGAATAAGTTGTTCTACAGGAATTCAATTTTTCTTGCTTTTTGCTTCCCTGTAAACTCCTGCCTAACCCTGTTCAATCCCATCATTACTTGGTTTGTATTTTGATCCTTAATTCACAATTCATGCACAAGAACTGAAAGATTCATTTAAATATCATCACTTCAGCATTACAATGAATTGTAACATCCATCGCTTTAACTCTTTCTGCTAGTAATAAGATGTCTAGTCATCCCAAAGTAAAATCAGATGCTACTTGTAATATTAAAGAGATGTACTGAGGTTTTCTCAGCACGGAGTTGTAATTAACTTATTCATTTTCAGGTATATTTCTGAGGATGTAGCAGGCTGAGATAATGTGTGTTATGAGCATGCATTGAGAGCAGGGTCAATGAAAGCTGGAGTGCATATGCCAGGGAGGAAATGCACTGTGGTAACCATTCTTTGTATTTTGGTCTTCCGTTGATTTTTGTAATGCAGTGATGCCTAGGTGGAAGCAAGGCAAACCTTATTCATGTGCTGTGGCACTGTATATTGTAATGGAGTGGGAGCTAGAAAAGTCTAATGCCTTTCCAGTCTCACTGGCCAGGCAAATGCTGCACAGTCTTGGCAGCACTCTGCAGAGTCTGCTGCTGAAGAATTGCAGGGATGCCAGAATTTCATAGGCTAAATTGTCGTGCTTCAAGTCAGTTACCCTATTCTCTCTAATTCATCAGGAAAAAGTCATTAATGTGCAGACAGCCGCCTTCCTGGCATTTCCTAATTTGAGTCAGCTGCAACATTCTTTTTGGTGTTTTTTCTGAGCTGTAACTAGTAGCCTCGATGCTGCATTTGGAATGCCGGAAGTCATGGACAGAACAGAACATTTGAGATAAGATGCTCTGAAATGGGCATTAGAGGGTTCTGTTTTTTTCATGAAAGGGGAGCAGTAACCCTGAGTTCTACAATGATAGTTAAGAAATGCTGCTTGTGCCTCTGCTTTTTGAGACTGCAAAAAAGGTAATGCTGCTCATGCCATTTTCATTCTTATTCAGGAAGAAATCCAGGCTGAAATATTGAAGAGTTTCTGATTGCTGAGGACTGGAAAAGATGCAATCCATTTTCGGCAGTGTGACAGTGCCCCCCAGATAAAACAGCAGCTCACAGAGGTCTACATTGTGAGATAACATTCAGAAAAGCTAGTGTTTGTATGTATCCTTTATAGTTGAGAAAGACAGAGTATGACCTTTCAGGGGAGCTCGTCTAGGAGCAATTGAAAGGAAAATCCCAACTTGTTATTTTTCTGAGACTTGTTTTGTGCTCGATGATGTTATCTTTGATGTTATTTTTCTCCCAGCTATCTTCAGTTCTGTAACTGGATATAACATGGTGAGCAATAGCTGCAGAAGTTCTGAAAAATTGCAGAGTAGAAACTAGGAAATTAAAAACTTGGAGGAAAATGTGAGATTTTTGAATAGTGTTCCTTTTCCTCCTTTCAGTGTTAAAAGAAAATGAAAAAAATCAATATTGAAAGTCTGTAATTGTTTCAAACAACGATCTCGCAAAAATGCTATTTCAAACCTTATGAAATTGAAACAAATTCAAAATATTGGTGATTTTTTTTTCTTTTTATGACCAGTTGCATTGTAACCTACCCTGACTCGATCACCTTTGTGCAGGCATCTTTTACTATGCAGAGAGAGACTCTGCCAGCAGAATATACACAATTTAAAAGTACAAAGCAATTATCTATTGGCTAATATAATAGCTACCTATGATTAAATGCTTCTGGGCTAAACATTAATATCCTTACCACTGCTATTGAGACACTTCATGAGTCTCTGCTCACCAGATAGCCATCAGGTGGGGAAATAAAAGCTCCTGCTGCTCTTTGGATCTAGTTTGTTCTCAGTGTTACTGAGCTGCTGTTTTCCAGTTCTCTGCTTTTTCGGTTTTACTCTTTTCTTGTCAGTACTTTTCCTCGTCAATCCTTGAGCTACTAGCTATTACAAACTCAGCAATTACATTTCTGTTTGTTTTTACTTACTCTGCAGAGTTTCAGCTAATGTACCTTCTCACACCTAATCTTCTCAGTAAAATTGAGCAGAGGTTGCACTGCTGTGCTGTCCTAGATTAGGCCTTGGATAACAGCTGAACTCCTGGACCAAGACTTGCAGCTTGATGGCACACAGAGTGAAGAGAATGGAGGTTAATGTAATTTCCAAGAATGTTTGCTGCTAGCCATGTTGTAGAAAATGCTAGCTTTTGAGACATGAGAGCTACTAATATTCCAGCCTCAAGGCTGCAGTGTTTGCAGGTTGC
Source organism: Apteryx mantelli (assembly GCF_036417845.1). NCBI lineage: Eukaryota > Metazoa > Chordata > Aves > Apterygiformes > Apterygidae > Apteryx > Apteryx mantelli. The sequence goes on from NC_089986.1 coordinate 11,893,286, forward strand.
CTTTCCACTTGCAGAATTCGTATTATAGGAGCATTCAAACTTTGTTTAGGAAAGGGGACATCCTGGTTCAGAGGATGTTGAGTATGTGATTAGCTTTAGAAGTATATTTACAGTCTGTTGATTTAATTGTGACCCATTGTTTAAATGAGCTCTCTGTTCTTTGAACACAGATGCTTTCCAACTGGATCCTCAGTGATAAGTTTGGAGGAAAAAAAAAAACCAAAAAACCCAAAAAACAGAGGTGGGGGATATATGGACTAGAATACTTAAGGTCATGGGTTGAGTTGGCTTACTGGTAGGAAGAACAAGTTATAGACTTGTTCATTACAGAGGATCTGAACTATCTTCCTAATGTTAGATGGAATTTAGGGAAAACATACCTAAAGGGAGTCAATGCTGAAGAGTACTGACCAAAGTGCCATGTGATTTTTCTGAGTTTACTTGGGATGAGTAACGTGCAGAGGTATTACTTTTGAAGCAGGTGCCTTTTTTTCTTCTTGCTGTTAAGGAGAGGTTCAGCCCCTATCTTTCATGGGGGAAGAGAGATTATCACCTGCAGTCTATATCAGCAGGGAGATAGAGAGCTTGGGAAGATTTGCAGAATATTTAAATTCAGAGAATCTGGACTTGGCTGCTCAGGTAGCTATTTCTTTGTACGTGTAAATCCAGTGTTTGTGGGGACAATTGACCATCTCAGCTTTATGTGCAAATGACCACCTTCAATTATTCCTTTAATAAGAACGTCTGCTGGCTTCTGCCATGGATGAGGCATCTAGGTATAGGACTCTGCAGACTCCTAATTAGAGCCAGGTTTTGCTACAGATTTGGTAACTCAAAAACTGCTAAAAATATGTAGTGAAAAGGGCTCTGAGACTAGAAGAAAACATGACACTGAAACAACTGGATATGATAAGCTAGTTAGAAGTTGCAGCACAGTTTTGGGTGTGCAGTTCACACATGGAGTATTTCACTATCTGAGGAAGGCCTGCCTGTTGTCCATCACAGTATTACATTAATGTGACTGTCGCATTTCTGTTCTGACCCATGCAGCTTTGGTGAACTTTCCTTCCCTATACTTGCAATTAGTCATTAAGAAAATTGCTCATCCTATGTGGTTCCACCTCACAATTTTTTCTCCTGAGTTATCTGAAGGAAAAGTACTTGTTCTTTAATTGCAACCATGATTCATATTGCCATAGCATGTTGGAAGAGAAAAGTTTATTGACTATGCTCTAGAGAATAAACTTTCCTAGTAGTCTGGAAGGGTAAAAGGAGGCAGAAAGAGAAGGCAGTGAGATACCTATTAATTCTGTATATGACAGGAACTTTTTCAGAAGTGAACTCTTCAGAGCAGAATAAAGTAGCATCAGATGGTACAGCTGTTGCTTCCCCTGGCAAAGTGCTCTTGTAAAACAAGTGAAATGTTGCCAGTCAGTGAGGCTCTCCTGACTGTACAGCTCCTAAAATTGCCTTGGGCACATAGATGGTTTCCCCTGGAGCTGACCTCATGCCCTATCGCTGGAAGCCTCAAGCAGGTGGAGTTTAATGCTGCTCATGACATTTTCCATACAATCTGAATTCATGAACTAATGAGATGCATGTGAAACCAGTACCATTAGTTGGAATGATAAACTGTTACTGCCAGCTAAAAAAAGAATTTATCCCGACTACTGTAGACCTGAGCATCAACTTCAAGAGACTGTAAAAGCAGGGGGAGATAATGGCATTCTTTCCTCCCCAGTGGCATCTTGGGAAAACCTTATCAGTTATGAAGGGATAAACCACTTTATAGTAAACTGTAAACTGAATTCCTACTCTTTACTCTTACACAGTTGTGCCAAGGATACTTACCTGTTAAGATAGGTACTATGGAAATGCAGACTAAACACATAGTCCCTGTCCCATTGGTGAACCCATGAGGCAGTGTATTGTGTGATGTGGAATCTGAATTTACTCTGATTTGGACTGTGGTATCAGTCACCATGTTGTGTGAGGAGGTTGAAGCAGAAAACACACCCGCACAGCTCTTTAGAATTCTAATTTGCTTTACTCAATTATTTAGTAAAAGATGATACTTTATGTATGCTTGCTGAATTTGCAATAGCAAAATGTGGTGAGTGGCAAATGAAAAAGCATCACTCTTTTCCCTGCTTGGGGGAAGGGGAATTCTCTGGAGTTTAAGTAGTGGCATAGGTCAGGCCTGATGTCCTTGACACAGAATTTAGTTCTGTCAGAGTTGTGTTTTTGGAGAAGAGGAAAAGAAAAAAGGTTTTGCTTTAAAACGCTTTGGAAAATTTGGAGAGAAAAATTTTGCTGATATTGATTGCTCGTTTCATTTTTAATTGATCTAAAGACTGAGTAAGAGAATGAATCATGAAGTAATTCCGTTTTCCAGTTTCTCTTTCTGCTTGGGTTTTTAGGAACCTGGCAACACTGTATGTGTGCATGAATCCTTCAGGTAAACAAAATTCAGCCATCATACCTGGCCAGAAACATGGGAAGAGGAAAATATTGTCCTCCATGTGAAAGTGGAGGTGTAGGAAATGCCCAGCTGTTAGGCAAGTGAAAACTGCCATATGTTGAACTATTGGGCCAAAGTATGCAAAGTCTTCAGCTGTGTTTACAGAAATGGAAACCTGGTCAGAACTAAGAAGTTATTAGATAAAAAGCTGCGAGTGCTTTCAGCCAAGTTTTCTTTTTACATTCTTCCAGATGTGGAAATGAATGTGTCAAATACAGTTGTGAATGTCTGGATATGTAGAACACATCTAAACATTTTTATTGAAACTTTTGATTCTATATCCCTTTGCATTATAGGTCTTATATCAGGATTGCCTATGATGCCTGGCCAGTATTTTATTTTGCGATTAGAGATGAAAGAAAAAAAACAGCATGTTCTTCAGTTGCAATTCTGCTTGCAGACAAAGAAACGATTATGAATCTTCTTTATTAATCAAAGAAGAGGAGGAATAGTCATACTAGAATATAACCTTCATCCTATCAGTAAAGTGGTTTTATTGCTTTTCAGCTAGCTGTAATGAAATGTGAACATCCTTTACTTAAACAAGATTTGTGGCAGGTAGTAGTTGGTTGTATTTGCAAGATAGTGACATATTAAATATCCTTAACAACACATTCACTCAGGAAGGGAGTGAGACTGAATATATCACAAAAAATAAATCATCAGAAATTGGGTTCCTCAACAGGTCCATCCCCATACTACAGCGAAAACTGCTGTCCTGTGGAAAGCAATCTCTCTTTTTTTTTTTTTTTTCCTTCTCTTCCTTCCTTTCTCCCCATTTTGTGGATTTACTCTCCTCCTGTTCAGGATTGTAAGAGGATGCTGAGCGGTATCTCTTTAAAACAGCGGAGAAGTCACACATGGTTAGTAATTTCACAGTGCTTTCAGGGCAGAGATAGCAGACAAGGCTTATCTAAGAAGTGCAGTTGTTTGGACCGTTCTGTTTCTTTATCCCACCTTTTCAGTCTCCCTTTCTCCTACTTTATGCGTCCCCTTGCCCTCACATCTTTAACATAGAAATGGTAGGACATCACCTTCCCTGACAACAGCCTAACCATGAACACCTTGGAGACAAAAGAGATTAGAAGCCCACAGGTGGGGACAGCCTTAATTCTGCATGTACACTGATACAGGTGATGGTAGCCACCGTGACCAAAAGCAACTTGTGGCATCATTCTAATAGTAAATATAGGGACCTGGCAGCCATTCTGAGTCAGGACAAAAATGAGAGGATTCTAGCTGTAACTGTGAAATAGCAAGTAACTTAACAACAACAACAACAAAACCCCCAAAACAACAACAAAAAAACAAACAAAACCCCCCCCAAACCAAACACCCCCTCCCCTTGACAAAAATAAAAAATCCATAAAGATGGGGAAACAAAACTAAGTCTATTCTGACTTCATTTCTTACCTTGAGTTGTTATTCGTAATTGTGAGCCAGAAGAAGCATTTACCAATGTAGGCAGTTGGGTGTATGTCTGTAAAGGTTATTCCACACTTACCATGTAGAAGTCTGAACTCATTTATTGGAGGGGAAATCATGCGACCTCAGATGTGCTGTTCTCAGTTCTGGAAAGTTTATGCAGAACATGGCTTCAGGTCTGTCTATATAGGCTTGGCCTATTTATGGGCATGTGCAGTGTACCCATACATCTTGTTGGGAGCAGAAAACTATTTTAGCAGTTGCAACTCCTGATTGGATTTTTCTGACACATTTGGTGTTGAGGAAACTCAGGCAGGTCTTCAGATTGACCCATTCAGCCTGTGTGGACCAGGTCAGTACAGTTATAATGAAAATGGTCTATGTCTGTCATAAGAGAACTAAGTAAGAAGCAGTTCTGTTGTTGATCACCAAGAGAAGGCTAGGAGCAGATTATGCCTAGAAAGCCAATGTGTTTAGGGTTACCAGTTATGAAGATTTTCAGTTAAAATTTCCTCTCCACTCTTTGCATAAATGAATGATTATGATCTGAAGATAAATGCAAGAAATGGTAGTGACAAAAAACTAGACAGAATGAGAATATAGTAGGCTAAAGATTGCTTAGGTAAGATGGATGGTTTCAACTCAACCAAATATGATGAAATACCTCCCTAAGCTAATCAGAGACTTTGAAGCTGTGCCAGAACCATCAATAACGTTTGTCACCTTTATGAGGGTTTTAAGAGAATGAGTGAGATTTCAGGAGCTAGGAAAGATCAGCCATAGTGACTCTGGCTGAAAATTGAACAGGTAAAACTGGAGAATTGTTAAGAAAAATCACCTGCAGGCTATTCCTGCCCAGCATAGTGCTGGGAAGAGGTGGACAGAAAGAGCATGCAGATATGATATGAATGAGGCTACAACACATAATACAGAAAGAACTTGGGTCTAGCTGTGTTGAGTTCTGATCCGTAACTTAGGTGGCTAAAAGTGATGGGACTTGTGGGTAAACCAATGCGAGTCTCTGAAATAAAAGTGCAGTCCTAAGGTCTCTGAAGATCAGAACTAGCTATTGTGCTTCTGACAGTCCATAGGCTCTGAAAGGAGCATCTATCCACGAATGACTCCTGCTCCTGGAGCCTGTCAGGGGTGCCTTTGTGTATCAGAAGAGTTGGGTAGAGTTTCTTTAGGTATGAAATTACCTGAAAATACACAACAGAGTAGAACCTTTGTTTTCCAGGGCTGAAGAATTTTGTCCACTTTGCCTGATGCAAAGCATAGACAAACATATACCAGTCAGAGCTGAAATGCTCCTGCTAGGCTGAAAGATGTGTAGCAGCTTCAGGGATTAAATTATTTTCCTATAAATGACTTAAAGCTCAACAAGGAGTGCTACAGTGTGCTGTTGTTAAGAATGAGCTGGTGCTGAAGATGTGTTTTTATTCAGAACTTTATCTCATTGCTTACATTATTCTTCTTTGTATGAGTCTTGTACTAAGGTTTCCTGTTAGTTTTCTGAATTATTTTCTTTATCTGCTAATAGGAATAAAACTTTCCCGGGTCAAGTCTGCTTGTGCAGTGATTCTTTTGGTCAGCTGGTAGGCACCAAGAAATGAATGGAGAAAGTGAACCATAGACAAAGACAGTGAGGGTAAGAGCCTGCAGACTGTGGAAATTGCAGAAAGCCTGTGAGAGTACTTTTTCCTGTTTGGATTAGCTTTAAAACATTACTATGACTTGCAGTATTTATTGAGAAGATGTCTTCTGTCTTTTTTTTGTCCTTCTCTGTCAGTCTCTTGTAGCCTGAGGGAGATGTAGTAAAGTTGGAGATTAACATGCTTCTCTGTAAATTAATTCTCTGTGCGCTAGTAACATTACAGAATGCTGCTGCTACATATAGAGAGACGTATTTCTGCTTATTTTGTTGAGTTTATTATAAAGAAAAAAATACTTTGCCCACAAATCTTGGTTTGAATAGCCAGCACTATTACTATAATTTCATAGTGACAAACGTTGATTGTGGCTTTGCACAGTGTTGCAATTCTTGCAAGCTAACTGTGTATGCAATTATTGTTTTGCATACAGAACTATTTCCTGGCAAAAATAGGTAACACTGGAGATTTACACATAATAGCATTGCGATATTTTTCAGCCGTAGAGCTCTGCCTATTTCCAGTTTGATCAGGATCCTCTGCATTGGCTCTGCCTGTCCAAAATAAGAGTCAGGCTATGCTGAGAAATTCATAATCTGAATGCTAGAAAATCAACTAGAGGAAAAGTGTGAAACTGAAGCAACTGGACTTGAAGCACTAACCAGAAATTGCAACACGCTCACAGTCCTGTCAGATGCAGAGTCTGAAGTGAACATGTGGGTACATGCCACTGCTGAACAGTACCCATGCCAAGCCCTGTGGCTGAGCTGTCTGTAACATATCCTCTTACGGGTATGTTTAAACCCCTCCAGTTTATGACACCAGTTAGGCTGAGTGAAAAATGCATATTAATTCATTTTATGCAGATTAATGAATGACAGAGTCATTAGCATATTGCAGCATAGTGATGTATTAAATAAATTCTGGAGGTTAACAGTCCTAGTCTTTTTGGATCAGAGGTGATGAGGATGAGAAGACATGAGAGATGCAGAGACTAAATATAGGAAAATTCTCTTAGGATAGAACAAGTAGAACAAAATAGTGTGTATTCAGCAGTTTTCTCCAGACAGAGGAGTTTCCTAAAATTGGAGGAAAATGGTGACCCTCAGTGAAGTTCTCATCATCTTTGCGTTTTGTCTTCTTATAGTGCAGTTTCTGAAGTTGCAGTGGGCACGCAAACCACTTCCTTCTGGACCAGCGCCACTTCCCTTCATTGGAAATTTCTGGTGTGTATTTGTAAAGGTTGATCACAACTCCCTTGACAAGGTATGTGCTTCCAGACAATTACTTGATGTGATAAGTAGTGCCGTTGTTAGTGGCACAGAACATTATTACCTTTGAAAAACACTTTTAGTTTTGTAAATCTGAAAGCCATCATTAAATATAGATAGGGGGATATCAAACTTCTAGGGGGATATCAAATTTCTAGGGGGATATCAAACTTCTAGGGGGATATCAAAGTACAGGCTTGCAAATAGTTTGAATCTGATCCTTAATGACTTGACATTTTTGAGGTTTCCTGCAACAAACACATTTACCCTGGTTTCTAACTTGTGTGTCTATTTGCTATATTAAATGGATCAGCTTTACATTTGTTCTGTCCTATTATTCATCGGTTTACATGAGAGTTTTTGGTTTTTACTTGGCTGTTTCGACTTCTGGGAATATAAGACCTACAATCCAATCTACTTTGAAAATTTGGCTGGAGCTATGAACAGTGCCGAGTGCTCTTAGAACCTGACTGTGAGAACTGAGATGCGTGGCGAGGGAGAGGGGCTATGTGAGATCTGTTGCTGTTGAACTAAGGGGGAAGTTTCCATTGTACTTTGTGTGTTGAGGGGCTTTGTCCTTGCTCCTTGTCAGTTGCTCTAATGGTGGAAAGGTGGAAATTGTTGGAGGCTTAGTTAAGATTTCCTGATTTAAATATTTTTCTTTTGTATCTGTAAGAATCTCCCACCTGATACCCATAACTGACACTACTATATTTGCCATTCTTTCAAGTTTCTTCAACCCTAGTGTGAAAGACTCATTGGGATTTGCAAAGGCACATGCTGGTATTGATACCTGCTGTGTATCTCTTGTGTCCTGAAGCTGCTGGTGGTGGGGAACTTGGCTTCTCTCTTGGCTGCTGTTGAGTCACAGATCTTGCTATACTGGAACTCGAGAATGCAGTAGAGTGCCCCACCTCCTTGCTAGTCAAAGGGCAAATGAGATGGAAGGCCAAAAAGCAAAGTTCATGTCCACAGTAGGAGATTTGACATGCTTCTTGCAGTAAGTCCTGCAATGTAAAATTTCAAGATCAGGTTCTTTTGTGAGGAAACGAGAGGAAGGATTAAATGTTTGCCTTAGCATATGAAGTTGGCCTCAAGTGGAAGAGCAGTCTCTGTTCTAATCCCTAGCAAATGCTAGTTGAAGACGAAGACTCTGATTTCTTGCTTACTTGTGATAGCTCAGAGAAGAAAGATAAAAGACCCCTGCTTTGACCTATAGTTGGAGTTCAAAAAAGAAATCCTGTGTCATCTCCATGATTCTTGTAATGAAAATTGTTTTAGTCCTATGGAATCCCATGACCATCTGGAACCCCCTGAGATAGGTGCTGTACAAGCAACAGTGAAAATGTGGCCCTTGTCTATCCTTGCTTCCCTGAATAACCCTTTTTCTTACTTGTTTGAAAAAGCAGTTTCTTGTGACTCTAATTAGATTGATGTTTCTCCCATTGGTATTTTTGGGGGACTGATTCAACTTACAGCTGGCAAAAACCTATGGCAACATCTACACCCTGTGGTTGGGACATAGACCTGTAGTGGTGCTTCATGGATTCCAAAACGTGAAGGAGGGTCTGACTACTCATGCAGAAGACATTGCTGGGTGACTAGAGACCCCTGTCTTTCAGCAAATGACAAATAGAAAGGGTAAGGTCTGTTGCTCCACATTGCTCCACGTTTTGAGAAGGGAGGAGGGAAGTCGGAGAGGTGATGGAAGAAATTGTCTCTCCTTCTGTAACAGCCTCTGCCTTCCCTGGTTCAGAAGGAAACACTGAGTGATGTGACAATAAAAAGAAATGGGAAGGAATGGTCTGTTTGTGATGGCTTTTTCCCAGGCATGTGGGCATTTCTTGCTCTTTCCTGTCCTCCATAACAAGAGCTGTGCCTTCTTGTCTTCACATGCCTTCACTGTCCCATATACTGTTCCTCCACTGTGTTAGGGAAGATACACCAACTGAGCAACATCACTATTTAAGTGCTCTCACTTAAATGTCAGTACTGAGAAAGAAGCAGCTTGTGTCTTTCCTGTCCTACATCTAAATGTGGTTCTTTGGGCCTGTTGTGTTCATCCAGTGTACCAAATTCCTACCGAGAGTCAGTGTTACACCAGCCTTCCTATCATTGTTTTCCCATAATCAACTCCAACATTGGTGTTTAAAAGCTGCATTTGGTGTCCAAACTCTTTCACTTTGAGCAGTTTCCTCTTCAGACTCACACTTCCCACTACCAGGTCTGCAGACTTAGGGCCCTGTCACATTTAACCACAAGGTTAAAACATTTCCAGACCAGCCAGTTTGGCACAGTCTTCTGCTAGGATGGAGGTGTGGCAGATAGGAATGTGGGATTAGGCCAAAACATGATACTAAGACATAAAGTGTCTAAGAAGCTGGCAACTGATTATGTCTACTTTCCTGTCTACCGAGGCCATAATTTCCTGTAGAAGGGTAATAAGTTCAAGGGGAAGCCACCAGTCCTTCTATCCTCAGATTGTCTTCTCCATGGGGCTTCATCTCCAATGCCTTGTTCCAGGTCTGGGAAGCTCTCTTGAAGCTGTCCAGATTAAAAAAGAAATTAGGGAGAAAATGTAAGCTTCATTCTCTGACAGAAATGGGGGTATATGACAGGATGGGGTATGCCCTGTGCATGAGTAATGTCCAGTCCTTGTAACAAATGTGTGAGGGACTCTAACGGCATCAAAACTCATGCCAGGAAATATGTAGAAATCGGGGAAATGCAGGCTGGCATGTTTCTAATCAAGAGACTGAGTTCTGGGTGGTGAGTAAAGAAAATGCTATTCCAGAGTATACAACAATGATAAGGATGAATATGGGACAGAGTGATTTAACAAACCCTAAAAAAAAGGGCTTTCATGGGAGGAGAGGAGTATGGAAGGATGCCCAGCAAATTGCTCCAGCAGCAAACTTTTTCAAACCAGGGTGTGCCAAGTTTGTTAAAGGTCCAACTATCTCAAAACTCCCCTACCAATGCACTCATCACCTGGGAACTCAAAGTACAATATATTCCTGTCACTGGGAGAGGTTGGTAAAGCAGCCAAAACCCTGCAGAAACTGGAGACTGAAGATAAAAGCAAAAATGGCAATGAACATGACTCAGCAGTGCAGGAGTTGCTCTCTGCAACACTACCTGTTACACAGAAGGCAAAACTTCACTTGAAGTGTGGGCACACTTGGGCATGATATAGGGAGATACAAACTGGCTGTTAGTTTTCTCTCAAACAGGTGTTTCTTAAACTGCAGTAAAAAATCTTTCAAGGCTGTGCATGAAGAGTACACAAGGTTCTGGTCCTTGGTATCACCAGAAATTGCTTCTTTCTGGAATGAGTGAATGCAGTGTTTCTTGACCTGATTATATGTGGAATGAGCACAGGAGAGATTGTGTTATACCTCAGATGGACAATGAAACCCAAAAGATGGCAAGTTTGTCTGGAATGTGCCACCCAGAGAGAGACACTCAGGAGAAAGAAACAAGCCATAACATGAATATTTTCTTTCAATGCTGGCATTGGTTTGGGGAAGCTGTGGTCATCTCTTGGTATGTAAGCAGTTTCTAGAGTTAGTTATACATGAAGATCTTAAGTAAGTCGCAGTTGGCTATCACATCAAATGCATGTTCATGTCCTGGGGTGTGCCATAAGTTAGGCTAAGGGGTATGTGTGTTGGTATCTGCAATACCCAGGAATAGCCAATATCTGCAAAGTAGGGATTTGTGGTAAAACACATGACTCTCCTCAGCTTCAGAAATCTTCTAGCTAAACAGTTAGCTGAATGGGGCTGTTAGAAACATCCTGGTACTTACCAGCCTGCCTTTTCAAGGAGGTTACAACTTGAATCCTTCTGAACTGGAGAGAGAATTTCAAACCATGTAATTTCTGTTCTGGCAAGGGCACATTTAGTAGAAGAAGAGTTCAGAGGTCTAACGTCACGGCTTTCTCCTTCTCAGCTAACAAATGTAATGTCAGCAAATCCTTTATTCTATTCTTACTTTAGTTTTTATGAATATTAGTGTGAGATGTAACTGATGTTACTGGATGGCTATAGGTATTTTTTTCTGAAAATACCTGGAAGCATGAGAGATGTTTTGCAATTGCGACCCTACGGAAATTAGGAATGGGAAGTAAAGGGATGGAGCGTGGCATACAAGTGGGGGCATGTCACCTGCGGGAGTTCTTCCAGAGCATGAATGGTATGTAAGGTATAAAGCGCTTTTTAGCCTGATGCATGCCACACTCATGCTACGCTTGTCTGTATGACCTTCAGGGTAGCACTGGCTGCTTTTGCTCTGCAAAGGAGCAGCCTTGAGGCCACTAAAGATGCTGGGGTAGCATGAAGGCCTGCTGGGAGAATCAGCAGCATGTATTCTTGAAGCAGCACAATGATTTTCCTCACAAAAGAATGTGCTGTAAAATCTAACAGTTTGGATGTGAAACTTGAGGCTTCAGTCTCCTTTAGTTCTTCGTGAACATCTGTTCAATCTTTATTGTCACTTGTGTCGGCTTGTGGGGGTACTTCATCCTATAACCCAAGCATACAGGGAATATTTGTTGTACTTGGTTGCTGGGACCTGCCTCACTAAAAGGGGGCGCACAGAATGGTAGTGATGAATGCTAATTGCTCTTTTTGCAGGAAAAGCAGTGGACCCTTCTTATCCCATTGTTCTTGCTGTCTCTAATGTGGTCTGCACTGTGGTTTTTGGACATCGCTTCTCCCTAGAGGATGAAACTTTCCACAAGTTGATCAAAGCACTTCATTTTTTGTTGGATTTTGTAAACAGCGCTTCTCAGATGGTGAGCAAACTTCTTTTCTATTCCTCAAATAGAGAAAGGGAAATGCAGGGATTCATACTAGTCCTGACAAGAGACTTCTTATTCTTACCACTGTATTCCTGGGGTAGCAAGCCTAGCTTTTGCTGACTTTAATCAGGGAAAAATCTGTTATATAATCCTGTGTTTTATGATGTGTTCTGCTAGGATATTGCAGTAGTAATATTTATCTTTCCAAAACAGAAGTCAATGATAGAATATGGCAATTTTTAAAAATTTTTATTTTTTATTTTGGCAAAGGGTGGATTTGGTTGGGCAGTTCCTGCCCTGCTCCCCAGTTCAGCAGTGAAAGGGCAGAGCTGGTGGTTCTCAGCCTTCTGGAGCAAATGTGTACCACCTGGAAAGGGTGCCCCAGTGTGCTGCTGTGATGGCATCCCTGACATGCTGGGTTATCCTCTTAACTGGAAGGAGGCTAAATAATCAGGAGAGGGGAGAGAGAAAGGGAGTAAATATTGAGAACTGGCAATAGGTACCCTTGCAAGCAGTGGAGGGAAGTTTGTAGATTGGCTCAGAAAACTGCTGCCCTCTCCTGATGACTGGTATCCAGTGTGGCAGTACCCAGTATAGCTTGAGCATGTTTGCTGGCTCAGGTTAGATATCTAAATAACACCTCCTCTCTTCTCCTGCTCCACTCCTGCCTTTTGCCATGAGGAGTGCGCCTTCATTTTCAGCTTTTCATCTTCACTCTGGGTGGCTGTGAAATGAAGAGAGGACTATCTAGTTCCATGTCATGAATGCTGTATTTTCAGTCTGGGAGATGTGTGAGCAATCTCTTCACAGTCTGCTCTCCTTATATCCCTAAGCTATACAGATGGAAGGAGCTAATATGTGCACACATACACAGAAGCAACAAAATCAATATAAAATTTTATACCATTTTGTCAAATGTTCAGGCCTATTTTAAAGTTGTTGTGATTTCTGCACACTTCAGCTCCTTTGAAAAGAAAACCAGAATTTTGCCATGTCTGTTGCTTTTATTCATATGCTGTTGCTGTGGATAGTAACAGGAGGAAGAGTACCTTTTTCTGCCAGTGCCTCAAAATTCTTATTTCTGCAGCTGTTGTAGCACATCTAGTGTCAGTGCTATTTGAGCTGGAATAATACCTCTATAATCCAGAGATATCCCCTATGAACAAGATATTGAAATGATAGATACCCTTCTGGTCTGAAGTCATGCGTGTCAGGTCTTCAGCATTATTCTGTGGATACTGAAGTTTACATGTGTGGATCACATAATAATCAACTAATCACTAATTTAGCTCCCATAGAGCCTGTAGGGTGAGTGTTCAGTAAAAGTGTGTATGGCAAACAATTTGCAATCTCTTTCCCATCTCTGTCTTGCAGCAATATGATATTTGCATTGCTTTGCATTCCTGGGAATATCCTTCTACATCGCCTTGAGCAAAGCAATTCTGCAAACTGAAGTGGAAACTGCTTCCTTACAGCTTTGCATTTGAAACCAAAAAGGAAAGCTTACTTAGGAAGCTGATGTTTGGTACGTAGAATCATTTAATGTGTTTGGTGTTGCAGACTGGGAGTTTGTTGCAAGTTTTAGCAAAGGAGTGCCAAATACACCAGACGTAGCTGCTTTAGGGAATTGGTACTTCCCATTCCCATTGACTCTGCAGTCTTAACTCTTCTCAAGAGAGACTGCTGGAGTCAAGTTATACACAATAATGGTGATAATGATAGACAGGAATGATGACAGTGCTCTGAGCACAAAGAGTGACCAAGTTGTCTTAACAAGAAGATATAACATACAGGGGAGAAGGCATTTGGTGGAGAAGCTAAGTGGGCAGACTGGCCATGAAAGAGAAAAGCCTCCTCCTGTTTTGCTACACCTTCTGCATGAGGTTTAACAGGAAGGCTGGAGGAAAGGCAATGCATGACAAGGAGCTGAAGGTGCAGGATGTTGGCCTTTATACAGTTCAGAGAAGAAATTCTGTATTACAGAACAGGTGCAAACTTACTGCATGGCTTGAAAAAATATAGGCTTATCTCTTCCTGTTATTCCAGCAACTCTATTTCAGATTCTTATGGAAGTGTTGGTTGGTTTGGGAATAGTACCCAGAGATGTTCCAGTACACTGGCTGTGGTCATGCTCGTTGTTACACAGGTCCACCTGCTATCCTTTAACATCCTATTCCTGATTGACTCTGCAGACTAAAAACAATGCCACATATTATTATGATGAAGACAATATGGTGCAGTCTATTTTTGACCTCTTGCTGGGTGGCTCAGAGACCACTGCCACCACACTGCGCTGGGCTCTGCTCTATATGGTAGCTTATCCTGATGTCCAAGGTAAGTTGGGGATGTGAAGAGGCCTCCTCAGACAGGTTTCCAGTAGAAGAACTGACAGTTTTCCTCCTCCTTAAGATGGGAAGTATTCTGGCGCTTGCTCTTAGTCACTGATAAATTAAGGCCTTGCAGCCAGAAATACACGCATCAGTGAAGGCTGTTGTAGGATTTAGAGAGGAGTATAGACAGAATCAGGGGAAGGGGATGGGAAGGGCTAGAGGAAGTGTTTCCTAACCTTTGGTCTGGGGGTACTGGAGAAAGGGTGCGCACACTCCTGTCCACAAGCTTCCCTAGAAATTAAAGAAAACACACCCAGATGCTGTAATTTTATCTGTTACTGTTCCACTTTTACAAACCTAGTTTTATTGCCTTAGATGATTCCACTTTAACTGGGAAACTGCATAAAACACAGAGAGATGTGCTAACTAGAATAGAATTATCAGGATTGGACAGGTGAAAGTATTCTGCCTCAAAAAACCTTCAGAAATGAGTTTTCTGCTGAGGTAATTCTTGTTTTACAGCAGGTCATCTGAGATGCTGCCATTTCACAGTCAATGAAGGTGGGAAAACATTACCTGCTTGTGTGACTGAATTGTGCTCAGAGAAAGCAGTTACTTTTTTTTTTTTTTTAATTTTTCATAAAGTTCATAGTGAAGACTCTGCCTTGGAATTGTAATTGTCTATTTTTAATAGTCATGATCTAGGTTTATATTTATGTATTGTATTTACTTGTTGCTTGGAATAGTGTGAACAGTTTGAGAATCAGAATTCATTTTGAGATGAGAACAAAGCTTACAGGATGCACAGAGGTCTCCTGTCTATAAAGTTATATGTTTCTCCTCAGAGAAGGTGCAGCAGGAACTGGACACTATGCTGGGCTCCTCCCCAGTGATCTGGTATGAGGATCGGAAGAGGCTGCCCTACACACATGCTGTGATTCATGAGATCCTGCACTTTTGTAGCATCATTTTAATTGCATTACCCAGAGAAGCAGTGAGGGACACAACACTACTGGGCTATCCAGTTCCAAAGGTACAGGGTTCCAGTATGACACCCTCTTCTGTCATCTGCTGTCATACATGTGCCCCATCTTCTCTCCCCATGCTTGTAATCGCCTCTTCCACTGAAGAGATATAACCTGTTAGGCAGCAACATGAACTCCAGGCTTCATGTACCAACTTTTTTTTTTTTTTTAAAGTTTCCCTGTCAGTTCCAGGTACAGGAAGGAATCTGCTTTCAGGAGAGTACTTTAATGTATACTGAAATTCCACCAGGATTGTTGGGATTTCAAGCTTAAGGTCAAGCAGATGAGGAAAGATGAATGTAGGCAGTTTCCTGAAGCCAGGATGCTGTGCTGTGGCAGGCACTGTAACAGGTTGGCTCTCCATGGTCACTGTGCTTGTAGCAGGGACATTAGGAGTAGATCTCTGAGATTTAAAGCCCGTGTTTATGCACAGAAATGAATCAAACAAAAGCAGCTATGGTGTGTAGCCTTCCACTTAGTGCAGTAAATTACACCCAAGTTTTGTCTGCGTCTCTTTCTGTGCATGACTTCTCTGGAGAGAGAGGCTAAGATACAGCCTAGGACCAACTCCTCCTTTCTTGCAGGGTAGCATAGTTATTGCAAATATATACTCTGTCCTGACTGATCCTGAGTACTGGGAGAAGCCTCTTGAATTTGACCCTGGTCACTTTCTGGATGAGGAAGGAAATTTTTTCTCCAGAGAAGCCTTCTTACCCTTCTCAGCAGGTATGTGCATGGTCACCTAAATGCTCCTGAAGAACACAGACAATGGAATAAAATGTGAAATCATGTTTCAAAATGTGCTTGATTTTCTTTCTGCCAGCTAATAAGTAATATGTATGGATTATGCAAGCAGATTTGCAGGAACAGTTTGTGTCTAGCTTAGACAGCAAATCCTGAGAGAGAATGACTGCTGGCAGGGATATCTCTGCTCTTGAGGCGAAGCAACATCCTCCTAGGAAGTGCATGGCAGACAGTAGGGGACAGTGGTGAGAGCAGAATTCAGATCAATGATTACCCTGTTCATCTGCTTTCTGTAGGGATCTGTATATGTTTGGGTGAGCAGCTGGCACGGATGGAGCTCTTCATACTCTTCTGCAGCCTGTTGCAGGCATTCAGGTTCACCCTGCCTGATGGAGTGAAAGAAGCCAACACACAATATCTTTTGAGGACCACAGTGCAGCCCCATCCCTATAAGGTCTGTGCTTTTCTTCGCTAGGCAGCTTGGTGCTGACCTCTGAGCAGCCCATTCCACTAACTCCACTCGGGAAACCTTCTGAAAACGGCTGCTGTATGTAGTTTCTCGTGTGTGGGGGGTCTTTGTATGTGCTCCTTCAAGTGCTGAGAATTAAAAATAAAGCAAAGAATTACAGACTCTGGCATTAATTCTGGCTAAAAAGGAGTCCTGCTACTGAGAGAAAACTGAAACTGTAATGTGTAAAGTGGACAGAGGACTTAGTCCCAATAGGAAATTTGAAAACCTTGGCTGAAGGAGCCATTCAGCTTTAAAGTTTATGTGAAAAGTAGCCAGCAGAGCTGTCAGTCTATGCTTCCAAACAAGCAATGGAGCTCTTTTATTCTAAGAGTATGGTGATTGCTGGAGAGCCTTGGCCCATGCTCCCTGTCTTCCTGTACTTTGTGTGAGGAGATAATCTACTGCTTTTAGCAGAACTTAGGCAGACCAAAAGCAAAGCCCATTGTATTTGCAGAGGTGTTCAGTGTGATCATCTTGTCAGGACCCGTGCTACAGGTGGAGTCAAGGGCATGAGGTAAACTGCTGCCCCTCAGCCCATTGACCCCGCACCTGTGCTGGAAGACCTGGCTCTTTGGTGTTGCTGTCCTTCCTCTCCCCCACCAGCATCTCCTACCTGTAAAATGAGAATAAGTAAGAGCACTTATTCTCCTGGAGTTGTTGTAAATACCCTGAGAAAGCACACTGCAAAACACTTTGGGATTTCCAGTGTTCTCCCAGAACATCTGGAACTTGTTCCTTCTCACACTTGCCAATCCCTGAGCAGCTCCTGAGCAGCTGTGCTTGGGAAATGCGACTCTAAAATGAGGCTGATGTGGAGTGCGTATTAGGGCCCAGCTAATTTTGCTACTGCTGGCTAGGCAGCAAGCTGCCGCAATCTGTGTTAAAAAGCAGCTCCTGTGATCTAATAATGTCTAGACTGAAAATCTCTTTCTTAACCTGCCTCTCCTTTAGGCTGTGGTCTTTAGGTGACCTATAGGTATGTTACAGAAATCTACCCTGAGTTCAGTAGATGGCTGCTAACTGAGGAAATAAAATGTCAGGAGCTTCTTGGTTAAACCAGAGTGAGGTTCTCTGACCTAGCAATATGTACTAGGATGTGTGAATCAGTCACACCTGAGTGCCACAGCTGGAAACTCTTGCAGGGGATATTTGGGGGAAATGCTGTTGTATAACAGCAGTAATGGGACAGAGTTGAGCGGCTGTGGGAACACCTGAAAATAAACAGCTCCCTTAGGCATTCCATAGCTGGAGGATTTCACCCTTTTTGCCTAAAGCCTAGCCCACTGTTCTTGATAACTTCAGTGTTGTCCTATATACAGCCACCATGTAGATATAATTCCCTCTTGAGCAGTAGATTGTCCCCTTCTCCTGCCTCCTTCTACATCCTGCTTGTTTTGTTGGTGCTGAAAAGATTTGTGTGCCTAGGCTGTAGGGAAAACAGCTCCGTGTGTGACTTTTGTTTGCAATTATAGGCAGGTAAGGAGTTCATGATGTAAAAAGTTTGTGCTAGTTAGAGAGAACTGGAGGAAATTTCGGAATTAACTTGCATTTCTGTGAATTATTACAGCCTTGACAACAAACACTGCGGCATTCTGTTGTTTGCTTAGATTGCTTATCAAGCTGGGGCTCACTCCAGTCTTAGGTGAGCCATAATGGGAGAGTGGAGGGGATGGAGGAAAGAAGAAAACGGTGCTTGGGACACACTGATCGATGGTCCCTTATCCTGCTCCAGTGATGCTGGGTCTGAGATAGCCCTTCTCAGTCTCACTTCTGCCCAAGTGTCCCCTGCAGAGTGGTGTGTAGGGGTGCAGGAAGCCCAGAGAGACACTTGACTGGCTTCTTTAGGTTGGATTGTGCTTGCAGGCCATTCAGGGGTGAGCTCTGCTGTATAGATCAGAGGCTGCCAAGAAAAACAAAGATTAGGTGTGCAGCCAGGCCTTTGGTGGGTGGAAGAAGATTTTGATTCCACCTAGTAAAGCCAAGAAAGCTCTATGGTGTCTCTTGAGATGTGATGAACTTGGTATCACTGTGTATTTCTTTGCACACAAGATCTGTTTGTTATGCTTTGTTTTTGTCAATAGTATTAGCTATGTTCGATTCTTCACTGTGCTGTTTGCACTTGCATTGCATCTGTATTATTTACTGTGGAAACTCAAGACACTACTAAAGTGTCCTTGCTCCTGGTTCCCAAACCTGCATTTCCAGCCACTCTTAATACAAGGCTACCAACTACTTCCTTCTGCCTCTGCCCCTGAGAGCACTACCTGGTGAGTTCTCCAGTCCTTGTCTTTGTAAGCAGTACCTGGATAACAGCTGCAGCTTTGTATCTGTGACTCCTTTTTGGCTTGCATGTAGTCAGAGCTTTGAATGATGTGTTCCTTCAAACTGATTGTCGAAGGGGCGTTTCATTGATCCTTGAGGAGGCTGAATGAAGTGCCCGCCTTTTAGCCTCTACTGGATCCTGAAGCTATTAGTATATTGCGGCATAGTGATGTATTAAATACGCTCAAGAATAGGAACACTCCTCATTTTCTGCAATCAGGAAGCCTCGTAGGAAAGAAGGAAGGAGAAAAATGCAGAAAGACTAAATGTGACAGAGTTCTCTTTGGAAGTGTTAAGTAGAACAATATAGAGTCAGTTTAACAGATAGATCCATAATAGTTTTCTCAGTGACAGAGTAGTTATAGAGGTGTTGGAATGCTGACAATAAGTATAATTCTCCTATCCCTGGTTTTGTCTCTTCTGGGTGTGCAGTTCCTGAAACTGCAGTGGAAAAGTCGTCGATTTCCTCCTGGACCAACCCCATTTCCCATCATTGGAAGCATCTGGTGGATAAATTTTAGAGCTGATCATGGAAGCCTGAAAAAGGTATGCATTTGCAGATATGAACTAAGGACCTATTGACGCTCCTACTGATAGCTGTTGATAATATGATAATAGGGAGAACTTCACCCTGAGTGAAGATGGATCGTGGAAGTCAAATTAGATGCTTAAACAAGTTAAGCAGAATCTGCAAAAGGTCTAATTCATGTGAAAGCTAATGTGCATGCAAGTTAGAACTGAGGACAGTAGTTTTGCCTCAGAAAAGATGTAGATTTTTAAGACAGGCTTTTTGTCTTGAGAGAAAAGTGTTTCTCGTGTTTCCCATCACAGGCACATAAGTAAATTTCTTCTAAAATAAGGAGTGTCTAGAATTCAGAAGATAAGAACAGCGCACCTGCATGTCTCCTGCTGCCACAGGGTGCAAATGAGGTTGTATCCAATATGTAGCCAAAATCTTTGCTCCATTGTTTTTCTGAACTTCACAAAGGAATCCAGTGTGGTGATGTCTTCTTCAAAGTCCCAACCTCTCCTTAGGTGCTAAGTGCAACTTGCATGCTAAGGGGTACCAGGTTGCAGCTGGAGAACATTGGCTTCAGGAAGAAAGCACTTAAAAGACCTTGATGCCAAACTTTTCTGGGCGCTTGTTCATCACAAGGAGGATGAACAAGGGAGGAGAGAGATGTGCTGCTCCTTTGCGTACAGTCAGTGTCTTTGTCCTTGCTGAATGCTTGCAGGGTTGCTTGAGAGCAGTCCTCAGCACTAGACAAGGAGAAGTGGGATCTCTGTTCAGATTCCTCAGCTGACAGTATTTTCGTATGACAGGGGAAGAGGTCCTGTCATTGAATCTCTAAATCTGCAGTACTAGAAGGAGAGTGACATTTGGAATATGCAATTTCAAGAAGTTCTACTTCTTTGCTGAGGAAATGAAAGGAGAAGTAGAAAAATGTAGCTTAGAATGGGCAGGTGATCTAAGTTTCATGTGACACCTACTACAGATCTGTGAACAGTCAGGGGCATTTTCCCCATTGTTAATATCACAGAAGCAACCCAAAGCAAGCTTTAAAAAGGGAAAGAGTGTCTGCTTTGATCTATGATCTAATTCCATAGAAAAAGTGAACATAGCCTCTGCTTTTTTTATCAAGCATATTGCTGTGGAAGGGAGGATCCCAGGGAGAGCCCAGAACCCTGCTGTGGTAAACTGCCATCACAAAACAAAACCACTCTCTCTTTTCCATTCCTGAATCCCTGAGTAATGTCATACTGCAGCAAAGCAACCCATCATGTGAGCAACTGGGTTGATTTTTCTCCATGGATTTTTTTTTTTTTTGGCATTGATAAAACCTGCAGCTGGCAAAAAGGTATGGCAACATCTCTACCCTGTGGCTGGGTCACAAACCTTTCGTGGTGCTGCATGGATTCCAGGCTGTAAAGGATGGTCTGACCACCCATTCAGAAGATGTTTCCGGGCGACTACAGACAACTGTCTTCAAGCGAATGGCAAATGGAAAGGGTAAGATGTTCATATCTGTGGAAAGATTATGGAAAGCTGCACATGCTTACAAAAATTGAAAATAGCATTTAAATCTTGATGTCACACTGCTGTCCTATTTTGGTGGCTCTATAGTGCCCTGTAATAGCAAATCTTGGCATTAAAGGAAATACTGTCCATGAATTGGTGGGCCTTGGAAAAGAGGAATTCAGAACAACTGAGGAGGAACAGGTGGGGGAAAGGAGGATGGATAAGTAGTCTCTGAGAAGCATTTGCTAGGTGTCACATGTAGGTATAGATAATAGAGGCTGGGAGATTGGCTATAGACTTGCTGCAGGCGTTCTGCCCCAAACACATGGTCCCGTGACCTATTTGTTTTGTAGAATATCTGCACCTCCTCCCTTCCTTCTGCCCTTCCTTCCTGACTTTCTGTGTTTCCTCTCATGTTCTCCCTGCTGACAAGCCCTCAGTTCCCAATTCACCTATGTCTGTCTTCTCAGGGTTAAGTGATATAAGGTGATTTTGCAGTATCACTTTAAACTGTCTCCAAAGTCCCACTGTCACATGTCTTTCAGAATCTCACCAGAGTAGCAGTGCTTGTACCTAGCTAGGCCTTGCTTGTCCATTATTAGCATTGTCTAAATGTATGCCCTGATTTGAAATAGTCCATCATAGGCTTTAAATCCCCATCTTTAGCTGGAGCTTCCAGGCCTTCTCTGCAAGCTGAGGCTAAAGTAATTCATTATGCCCCCAGGAGCTGTTTGCTTACAACAAAGGCCGCTGTAGTGACTGCGTCTACAGAGGTATTGGACAAGGGCTAGCCTTTCGGGATGTCTCAAGGCACAGGAAGAGCACTGGAGCTTTAAATGTATTAGACAGACTGTAGATGCAACATGGCCTGGTTCAGAGCTGTACTTCGTATTGTGTTATCGTTTACATCAGAGACTGCTGAATTATGGTGGATAGGGAATACAGAGGGTGCTGTGTTTGAAACTGAAATGGTTGAACTTGTTTCCACCAGCCTTCTATGCAGAGGATACAAACCAGGTGCCCTTAGCCTCAAGCAGGCTTTGCTGCGCACGGACTTACAATCTGGAGAGCTTTAATATAAGTACTGGCTAATGTAAGTAGTGAAAAACGCCTTAAAGGTAGAGACAAATAAGTCTGGTGCCATTTCAGTCTGTTTGGAAGAGTCTTTAATGCTACCTTGTATCAGGGTCCTGTGGAGTAAGGTATCTAGGCTCTGAGGAGCTGCCAAAGCACTAGCAATTTGTAACAGAGGTAGCTTTGAACAGAGCCGCAGCACCAAGTTGGCAACTCTCTGCAATGTAAGTTCCTGCTTTTTGGGCTGGCTCCTTTTCTGCTAGACCAGACTCCCAAGGCAATAGGAGGAATAGTGGAGAGTTGTTCCAGACTGTGGCCAAGCAGCTGTCCTGGGGAGTAAGCTGGTTTTCCCAGGAGAACCACAGGCTTGGCTGGTGGAAGGAAGTGGTCCCCCACCAAACAGTTTATTCTGAGCTGTCTGCCAGAACAGGGTTTTGCAGCACAGGGGCCTGGAATTCCTTCTTGTCCCACAGTGTGACCTCTGGTCCTAGGAGGCTGCCTGTGGATTGACTAAAGCCTGCTCTTCCTACTCTGGTTCTTGCACAGTGGTTCTTGCCCTGGTGTCATTGGCTTTCCCAGGCAGGAGCTAGACCAGGACCAGAGCTCAGTATCTCCTGTAAGTAGTCCAGTAAAAGCAGGATCTCCTAAAATCCAGAGACTGTGTGCAGCACAGATAGCACATGCTCAGAACCAGTTATCAACTCTAGCCATTAAGAAGGTTTCTTTGAAATGCTACCAACAGGGAGATGTGATAATCTCCAAAGAGTTGGCATAAGGTTAAGAAGCACAAGCATAGGAAACCCCAAGACCTCCTCAGTGTGCTGTTGAGAAATGTCTGTTGACTGTGAGTAACCTGGTGAGAGACACCATTGTGTTTCTAGGTGGTAGAAACCTAAACATACTGTTGTTTGCTGAGGAAAGCTGTCTTTGCCACTCCTGCAGAGGTGGTGTGTGACAACATCTGCAAGGGAACACAATGTCCATAGGGGGATGTTGGCAAACATAGCTTACATTTAAGTATTAATTGTATTAGCAGATTGTACAAGATAATAAATGAGATCTTGTAAGAGATTGCATGAGCTGGGCTCTGTCTTTCTACATTAATAAGGATTTACATTCATTCCTGCTCAAAGCATGGGCAAATGAGGCAACACCAACCCACGCTGTCTTTGCAACATGTAGGAGATTGCTGGGTGGAGTTGGAGTAGTGATCACTGTTCTTGGATACTTGAGAAAGAACAGGACTAGTTTTAGAAGGCAGGTGTATGAGTCCTGAGATTTCCTTGGCCCCTTCTCAGGAGGATGTGCTAGTAAAAACTTTTAGAGAAACTGTGTGCAGATATTGTCACAGAGAAGAAATCAGAATGAGACTAAAGCTAATGTTTTATATGCTCTGACATGTGGCCTTCACAGCACGTTCTGTTTCCTTCAGCACATCAGAGAGTTCAGGTGTAAGTAAGGCTGCTGAGAAAGGACTGGAAGAACATGAGATTTTTGTAACCTCTGTATTCAGAATGTACAGTATTACCAAACTATGCATCCTTGTGCTGTTTCTTGGGAAACGGTGCAGGTACTGAAAATGTATAAGGAAATGATCTCAGCTTTTTCCAGTTTTGATAATGGTGATAAAATCTTGCAAGTTGGGAAGGCTTTTTGCAGGGGTGGGGAAAACAAAGCAGTACCTAATGTGGTTCTCTCCTTCATGAGTGATAGTGTGATGAAAATAAGATTCTTAGTGTATACATTATTTACTATTATATGAATATTAACATGATGTAAAATTGATTCTTGATGGCCAAAGGTATCCTTGTCTCAAACGGGCTCATCTGGAAACATCAGAGACGTTTTGGAATTGGAACTCTCCGAAAACTGGGAATGGGGAATAAAGGAATGGAATGTGGAATACAAACGGAAGCTCATTATCTAGTCAAGTTCTTTAGGGACACAAATGGTAAGTCATTTACAAAGTGTTTGTGAATTACATTCCTGCTTTTGTCATGTTGCACAGTCTGCATGATTCTGAGGGTAAAAGCTGACTATTTTTGCTCCAGAAAAGAATGGCTTTGGAGCATAACCATTAAAACCATTACTTAGACTGCAATAGAACCTGTATGGACAGTCAGATCTCAGCAACATGTATTTTGGTATCAGCACCAAGATCAAGATGAAGAAAAAAAAAAAAAGCAAGGCTGGGAGTTAAAGGCTTGAGGCCTTGCTGTCTTCATTTTTGAATAAAGTTTATCTGTTGTTACCTTTGCCAGTGAATTTTGGGTATTTCGGTAAAACAATATATAGAGGACATCTATTATAAAATGTCATTGTGGTCTTGCTTGCAAAACAGAGAAGACCGAAGTATTTAGTGATGAATGCTTTTCTTTGTTTGTAGGAAAAGCTGTTGACCCTTCCTTCCCAGTTGTTCATGCTGTCTCTAATGTGATCTGTGCTGTGGTTTTTGGACATCGGTTCTCCCTAGAGGATGAAACCTTCCACCAGCTGATCGAAGCATACAATTGTATAGTGGCTTTTGGGAACAGTTACTTTTACTATGTGAGCAAATGACCCATTTTATTTCTTTATTTTTAAGTAGTAAATGCAAACAGAAATTCTGACTATGAATACACAGTGGGCATGGAGTACTTGGGATCTGATGTCATTTGACTCTTGCGTTAATACTCTTTATCAGAATTTCACAGTAAAGGCAATGTGCTTAAGATGCTGAACTTTTCTATAATGGAAACGCTGTTAATATTAAGGGGAAAAGAGATGCTCTTTGTATCAAAGTACCGGAGTTTGATTTTGTGTGTGTGCATGCGCATGCATGTGTGTGTGTGCGTGCCAAGGTAGTACTACATATTAGCATTTAACCTTTAAGGTGAATAGTCTGAATCTGGGATTGGGGGAAGGCTTGAATGTGTCACGATGACATGTATTAAATGGAGTCATCCACTAGACTGTATTCTTTTGTTGGTGAATGCACAGACAGGGCAAATACAAGTAGAATATGCCGTAAACATAGCAGAGAATCAAGGGTGGAAATGGTCACCTTTCATTTGTGGTTTCTAATGCATGATCATGTTCTCAACATGATATTTCTCTTTGACACTACAGTATTCTTTCTAGAGAAATTAAGCAATAGCAATTCAGCATGAAAAATGTACGTATTGTAGCTCTGTAATGGCCTCACTCGTGTCATGTGACTGATAGCACCTGTGTCGAATGCCTGCTCCACAGATGTGTGAAGTTTTACCCGGGGTTATGAACCATATCCCAGGACCTCACCTAAAAGCATTATCTTGCTGTGATTTTGTCCGTTCTTTCATAAGGAAGGAGATCCAAAGCCACAGAGAAAGAGGCACAGTAGATGAACCACAAGATTTCATTGACTTTTATCTGGATCAGATGGCGAAAGTGAGTAATCTGTGCTGTAAGTGACACATCCTGTCATAACTGATTCCCTGTGCTTCTCCTGTGGCTGTCTGTACATAACAACACCATCACAGAGCACTACAAATTCAGTTTAAAAATTATGTTGTCTACAAATATAAACTTTGAATAGTCCTTTTTTTTTTGTTACCCTCTGGAATCCTTAGTACAGGGTGGGCAGTGGGTGGTAGGGACTACTTTTAAAAGGTGTAGGTATGTAGATGGATGTATGATTCTGATATCTTGTGTCTTATCAATGTTTGCCTTTATTATCCTTGCATTTTGTACAGAGCTTTTGTGTGGTTAGGTATACTGTATGATGATGATGATAATGTTAAAGAAAAATGATCACAGTTTCTACCCTGAAAGAGCATAAATCTTTTCATATTGTAACATGCCATAGATAGCTGAAACCAGTAAATGTGCAGGGAATGGCGCAAGGGTGAACTAAAACCACTTCAAAATGTTTAAGTGTTTTTCTGATGTGGATGATGTTAACCGTGAGGCAGTAAGTGACTCTAAAAGACAACATAACATGGCCTTAGAAACCTGACAATGTCAATAGCACATGTAATTTAACAGTATCAGTGTATTTACTTCAGAAAATCTTTCCATATATCTTTATATTATGCCAGCACTTTTATTTTCTCAGTCTTCTAGAAATACTAAAAATTGTTTAAGTCTAGTGATCACTGTGTATCTCAGTGAATAGACGCTATTATGCTGATGTATGTTCTGTGCTCTTATTTTATCTTTCTGATTGACACCTATAGACTCAAAATGTTCCCAATTCTACGTATGATGAAGACAACATGGTGCAGTCTATTTTTGACCTCTTTCTGGCAGGTTCAGAGACTACTGCCACCACTCTAAGATGGGCCCTGCTCTATATGGTGGCTTATCCTGACATCCAAGGTGAGGTGCAGACACGAACATGGATAAGTTTCAAATAGAACAACCATCTGTTACACACTTTTTTAAGATAGTACAGTTTCAAGCTTTGTTTTTAAGAAGCCAGTGAAGCTGAAAACTTCCAACCAGAGATTCTTAAATAATTTCAAGTATGCTCAGCTTCTGATACTGTATTTCGTAGCCTTCATTATTGTCAGACTGTTTCAGTACAGTCACTGTATAAAACAAGATGCAATCTGGCTGAAAACACTCAAAGTGAAATAGGAGCTGGGATTAATGAGACTTTTCTGGTATCCAAGATGTGTAACAAAAATATATGATTTGTGCTGACTGAGGCATCAATTATATTTCTGTATAATAAATATATTCATTCTAATGTATGGGAAGGTTAAATAGAGAAGGAAGATGATGTTAATGGGAAGACATGATTTAGGAAACTCTAGACAAAGGGCATAGTCGCACACTATTTTCAAATTGTTTGATGATTTGATACAGGGCTTTCAGAGGTGATGAACTGCGAAGCCAAGTACGTGCTCTCAGGACTTATTGTTAGTGGTACAAAAGAGATATCTGGTTAAGAAACTCCACCTTGTCAGCTGTGATACCTTCACCAATCCACAATGACATTTTCTTTTTGACTCTGCACCATTGCTGTGAAGACCGCACTCAGGTTTAGAGCTACACTCTAAATGCTTCTTTTTGTACTTCTGGTGCTAGAGTGCTAGAACAACAGAGCCCTGTGCACACACATACCTTTCAAATTTTAGTGATATCAAAAAACAAACAAAACTTCTTAGATTACTGACTTGTTTTTTAAACCTAAGATTTGTGCCTGAACCCTCTGAGATTGTGTGTAAACTATGTTACTTACTGAAGCATATATAACAGCCAGAAGAGATTAACAGTTGGTGATGATTAGGTAATGTTATTCTGTTCCAGTTCTCAGCATTACATGTGTGTATGAGCTTGATAACAGTGGCTCTCTTGCAACATACTGATTAGTATGCTGTCAGTTTGTATTCAGCCAAAGTAAAAATGATAACTTGAGTAACTGAATCAATATCTTAATATGGTTACTGTTTTATTTAGAGCTCACTGACCTGCCTTTAACTATAAAGCTCAATAAATCTGTTGGGCTTGTGGAAAGGTGATCTGAACATAAAACCTATAAACTAGGAAATATCAGATTATAGTCAAATCATAGATAAATAGTCGTATCTATGTTTTTAGCTGTGGTAAGTATATTTACATATTATATATATTCTATTAATGCTATAATCCAAAAAGCAAACGAAAGGTCTCCATATCATGCAAAATATAGTGTTTTTTCCATCTATAATGGACTTTTTTTGTTTCCTAGAAAAAGTCCAGAAAGAGCTGGACGCTGTGCTGGGTCCATCCCATCTAATCTGCTACGAGGATCGGAAGAAACTGCCTTATACAAATGCTGTGATTCATGAGATCATGCGCTATGGTAACATTGTTTTAATCACAATTCCTAGACAAGCAGTGAAGAACACAACTGTGTTGGGATATCAGCTTCCAAAGGTACAGCCATCCCACCTACTCCAATATGATCGTTGGTCAACTTATAGCTGTGGAAGTACTGCAAACTCTCTACATCTCTAACCTCCTCTTTCACTGAAGATGACTTAGTAGGAAACAACTTCAAACCTTAATTCAAAATACATTCCTATATGAAAATTTAATTTTTACGTATAGTTTAGAAAACAGTTCATGTTTATGCAGGTCACTAAAAAGATGCTTTAATTCCAGTGAAATTAACATATTTCAAAAGGTAACTAAAGTCAAGTTCTGAAATGATCTTCTGAGAAAGATATCTAGTAAGTTCCCTTCACCAGGACATTAGTGCTCACCTTTCTGAAGTGTTGGATCAACCATTTGTTACTTGTTAATAGCTGTGTCTGTAGGAACAGCTTTGCATTGCCCTTGAAATCTAAAAAGTGCTATTAAATGATACACATATATGTGTGAAGGTCTTTGGCTCACATTAAACTTGAAGCCAACACTTGAACTGGAAATAGTGGGCCAATGTGCAAGGCCAGAGACCTGACACTTATCAAACTGTAGTGAATAGGCATGAAATACAGTGTTGAGTCCTGCTTAGGATTGTTTTCTGAGCATACCTTGTTCCTGTGAAACTCAGTTCAAGCCAAACCATTTCAATGACTCTTGCCTTCCCCCTCCTCTCACCAACATTTAAGTGCCCCAGACTCCCACCTTCACCCTGAGATTTTTCCAGAGATGTGCCAGTCCTTCCTGGTTTGCTGCTTTACCTAGGAAGAGGCACATATTCCTCTAGAAGGAGAGAGGAAGTTGGGTTTGCAGCAACCAGAGGTAGAGACAGGCAGGTGTCTGTGGTGATGCCATTCTATCTCTTAGGGGCAGTGAGATAAACCGTTTATGTGTAGCACTCCCCTTTATTCCCTGTTTTATCAGTCCTCCTTCTCTAGCTTTGGACTGGCAAAGGCAGCTGAGCAGCAATCTCTGCACCCAGAATCCAGCATTTGGCATTTCATAAAGTTTCTTGTAGTCATGTTCTCCCTCATCTCCTTTTCCCTCCAGTTAAGGACAGACATGGGTCTTGGTGAGACCACTGGCACATAGCACTTTTCCCCTCCCATGCCCTCTGGTCATGCCTGTTTCTCATAGACAGTGAGTGAAAGTGCTTGCCAAAAGCACAATTTCATACCAATTAAACCTGTGTTCTGCATAATCTTAAGAGAGAGAACTGAACCACCAACATCTTCCTTGCAGGGTACTTTGATTATACCAAACCTAGACTCAGCTCTTTTCGACCCTAAATACTGGGAAACCCCTCACCAGTTTAACCCTGGTCATTTCTTGGACAAGGATGGAAATTTTGTGGCCAGAGAAGCCTTCTTAGCCTTTTCAGCAGGTAAGTTCATTGACAGCTAAACCCATTTCTGTGGGTTAGACTGTGAGTGTAACATGGTGGTATTTTTTGCAGAAAAGGCCAAACAGAGCATAATCCAAAACTAGGAGCACATGGTTTTCCCAGCCCACGAAAATATTTTGATTAGAAAAGAAGTTGTTTGGTAATTGTATAATCCCTTGATCTTAGATTTTTGTGAAAAAGCAGGGAAGGTAAAAGGAGTAAGGCTCTAGAATTGCCAGTAATTTGGGGATTTGAATCCTTAGCGTATGCCAGGCTATGCTGTAGTGGCTGTTCTGTGGCAGGATGCTCTGCTGGAGCTGATTTACTTTGTATAAGTAATTCTGTAGTCATTGGTGCAGGAATTTGAACCTGGATCAAATACAGCACAGATGGCTATGTCGTTTCTGGGATGCTTCTGGAGTCACTTGTTCACCGTGTGTGTGTGTGTGTGTGTGTGTGTGTGTGTGTGTGTGTGTGTGTGTGTGTGTGTGTGTGTGTGTGACACAGCTTCAACAAAAGCTATTGGGCATCATGCCCGGGTTATGAATAGCCTGGCTGTCAGAGCTCTCAGCTGGGATGTGGAACTGTCAGGTTCAGGTTCCTGGTCTAGGCTGGGCAGAACAGGAATTTGAACATTGGTTTCTCACATCCCAGCTGAATGGCCTAACCACTAAGCTTTAGAGTCTGTCATTGTTTTTCTCTGACTGGAAATTATATCCTGGATGCAAAGTTAATTGATAAATTGGGAAACATTTTTTCTTTAACTAGTTGTTTTCTCTGAAAACATCATGTAGGAAATTGTCTACTCAACTGTAAATTGTCCTCTCTATTCTGACTTTTCACTGCCATTAGTGAAGAAAAGTTATCTTGTACTTACATAAAGTGGAAGCAGGGAAGAAACCTAAAGATGCTTCCTTGTCATTCTCATTTGGTATCAAGAGACTGAAACTGAGTTCATAGTATGAGGAGGTAAAGGATGAAACTACTGAGAAGCATCTCTGGTATCTTTTTCTATAATTCCAGCTAGATCCTGCAAAGAATAATTACAGACTCCATTGTAATTGTCTAGTCAGTTCAATCTGAGAGAAAATGTCAAGTCAGCAAAGTCTTTGTTTCCTGATGAGGCTGACTGAAGCTCTTTTGAAAAGGTGAGGAACAAGTGTCCGTTACAGCCCTCTGTGGGGACTGACTGCTCTTTCCTTTCTCCCTCTGCAGGCCACCGTGTGTGTCTGGGAGAGGTGCTGGCAAGGATGGAGCTTTTCATCATCTTCTGCAACCTGTTCAAGACATTCAAGTTCACCCCCCCGGAAGGAGTTAAGGAAGTCAACACGCAGATTATCTTTGGGAGCACAATGAAACCCCATCCATATAAGATCTGTGCAGTTCTTCGCTAGGTTGCAATGTATCACAGATTTGAGGGAGAGGTGTTTCCACAGGTTTGCTAGTGTGATGATCTTTTGTGTGTCTTTTATGTTCTTCATTTCCAGCACAAATTCAGTGTGAATCTATCCCTGTCATGTCATGTGTCAAAGAAGCAGGCACTGCAAAATACTCTGGCTTCACTTTGCGTTTAAAAAATCTCTGTATGTTTTTCTGTTGTATTGTGAATGAAATAAAGATAGAAAATAATTACAGTGTCTGGTCTTACTAGAGGCTCAATACAAATCTTACTAGAGGAGAAGGAACATAAAAGCCAGGCCTTGGAAATAAGTGGGAGGCATTCTCAATTCTAGAGCAGGATATAAAAATACACTTCTGGGAGGTGCTGGCTCTGTGTGTTACCAGAGCCCTTGGGTATGTTTACACAGGGGAAGAGAGCTGTGGATGGATGCCTGAACTGGCTGTGAACCAGCTGGTTTGTCTATGTAGCCCAGAGCCATGTGGAGATGATAGCTTGAATAAGGAAGAGGTAGAGCTGCATCGGTGCAACCCTTCACTTGAGTGTGTGGCTGGTGACTCAGGCTGAAAGTGAAGGCAAACTCCTCATGTTCCCTCCGCAAGAATCCTGGCAGGGAGCCACAACACTGGTGGATCAGAGGGGACGTAAATGGTAAAGGACCAGGGGGCTGGCCTGAAAATGTTTGTTTTGCCTATATAGTTTTAGCATATTTGAAAGGCACTTCTATTAAAGAGGGAGTTCCATCAGGGAGTGGAGAAAGTTGTATTTATAATGGTGTTCAGTAGTCTAGACCAGCCATGTCTGTTTAATGATGGCTAAAAACACAATTAAGGGAACAGCCTGCAGTCTTGTGAAGTGAAGCTTGGCACTTGTAAAAGAGGGACAGGCATGACAAATTTATGTAGAATTTTGACAGGTGTGTGAGAAGCAAGCTTCCTGAGAGCTTTCTGTGAGCGCGGGAGCTCTAGGCATTTCTCAGTGTCACACAGCCTTTCAGTAGCTGAACTAATGGAGACTGTTAGCAGAGCTGCTGGAGTTCAGAGTCCTTGTACTTAAGGCATAGCAGAGGAAGGAGCTGTGCAAGATGCAGCTGGCAGAAACAGGAGCAGTGCCCAAGCAGGGTTAGCAGGTGCAGCTAGTGAAGAACAGGTGCCAGAAACCACTCACACTTTGAGATTGATTGGCCTTGTTCCCCAGGAAGATGTAAAAATCAAATTCAGAGCCAGGGCTGCCAGCAGAAGTAGCAAACACTCTGTTGCCCTACCAGTTTCCTTCCCAGGGAAAAGGCTCTGCAATTGTTATTGTAATTGCACTTCAAGGGTTAGTTATCATTGCCTTGTTTATCCACCATGTTACATGTAAACTTTGTTTGTTAAACTATTTGATTCACGTTTGTGAGGGAGATCAGTATCTGAGGTTTTAGTACTCTTTTCTTAGACTTCTTGGTTGGGGCTCAAATGGATACTTTTGTCATGACTCCCTTCAATGTGAACCTGACTCTTGCTGTTGCTACCAGTCAAGGCTCGGCAGAAGAGATGTGTAAGCTCAATGGCCCAAGCGGATCAAGCTGGTGTGGCTATCCTGCTTTCTAGTCCATATGTAGCTCTGGTATATCTGCATGATGCTGTATGGCATTAAATTGGTGCAGATTTTGTTGGGAGTGGAGGGTGAGTTGTACCCTACTGCAAAACAAGCATTCAGTTTTTCTACGACTATAAAGATGGTAAAAGTAGGTATATGAGGTGTTTTGTCTAGGTGGTGTCTGTTGTGTTGATACTCATGTCTCAAGCATCTATGTGAATATAGGATTTAGGAGAGAGTGAGTAAGACGTGAGGTTTGGGAACAGGTGCACAGGATTCATATTGCTTTAAGCCTTTTTTCAGGTGTAGACTCTTAAAAATTGTCCGGTGAAGATACAGATCCTTTAACAAATTTTATACATGTACATTGTTGAATAGCATATATGAATTTGCCTTTCTTAATCATCTTTCACCTCTTTTTTGAGGTCATCTATGGACTCACTGGGGTCTGGAGACCACAAGTGAAAACTGCTAGTCTGGGTCACATTATTTCTGCTGTCAGTAGCCAGATATTGGAATTTTATCTCCAAAATGGGAAAGTAACTCTGGTAGGCAACAGGAAGCATTGTAGGTAAAGCAAGAAACTAGCTGACACCAGAAGAGGGTTTTTGCTTGGAAGTAATCTGGTCCATTTAACTCTGTGCTTTTAAATGGGCTTCCAAATCTTCAGTCCTTTGCTCAGTCTTTTGCTCTGTAGTACTTGACTTAGTGAGAAAAACTTCAGTAAGGAATAGTTTGGGCTAGTGTCTTTGCTGGCACAACATGATGTGGCTATCTCATTCCTAATTTCTATCCCAAACAGTGTACTGAGTTTTCATATCATTGTTACTATGCCTGGTATTTTTCTACACTAAAATTCATACTTGTGATTCACAAACTGAGGTCCATATAGTTAGTACTGCTCCTAATTGCAAAGCAGCCTGCTCTTTCAGGTTGTTTGTAATGCTGAGAAATGGTCATGAAGAAAAGAAAATGTACCTCAGTTTAACAATAAACAAGGAAATATAGAGAAATCAGTGTATGAAAAATAAGAAATTGGTAGAAAGGGGAGAGGATCTTGTTTAATCAGGGGCATCTGGCAGTGAGGGATGGTGCAACTCTCTTCAACCTTTTGTGTTCCAAAAGTTAGTAATACAGTGGACACCATGTGAGATTTTTTTTCCCCAAACTCTGGCTAGCTCTGACAAGCTTTTACGTTCCTTATTAAAGGAGAGGATTGAAGAGTTTGAAAAAAATATTTATAAATGACTATAACATTTGTGGCTCGTTTGTCAGAAGCAGATTAATACTCCAGTCTGATTCTATTGTATGAGCTGACAAATAAATCTTTCTGCTTCTTCAGCCTTGTCTGGACTGAGGACCTTCTTGACCAGTGTCCTTTAGTAGAGCCTTTCTGCCAACATGGTGGTACCACATCTCCAAAAGGCATAATCTAAGCTAACAAATCTCTGTCAGCATGATTCTATCTACAAAAGGGATTTCATTAGTACAGCAATGTCAGCCCTGAGATGAACATTTTCACACCTCAGACCAATAGAGCTGGGTCAGCAAAATTCTGAGCATGGGCTTGAACTGTGCAAATCAGTGTTTGAGCACTTAGTCGTGGTGGGAGTTGTCACATGTAAACTATGTTAACTTTATTAAAGTACAATGTAGTAAGTAGTAAACGGCTTTCGTAAACCTCTAATCCAAGTTTTTTGAAAAGCTTTATAATTAACTAGACTTTAAGCTGGTCAACAAAGAGATTGAAGTTTTTGTGTACAGTCTACTGCCCCTTCCACCCCAATGCCCTGGTATTTCTGATAATATCATGGTCTTCAATAATTACTATCTTTAATTTGTGATTTAAATATAGGCTATATTGTTGCTATGTTACTATTAATTTTATTAAT
Source organism: Apteryx mantelli (assembly GCF_036417845.1). Classification (NCBI taxonomy): domain Eukaryota; kingdom Metazoa; phylum Chordata; class Aves; order Apterygiformes; family Apterygidae; genus Apteryx; species Apteryx mantelli. The sequence goes on from NC_089986.1 coordinate 11,927,109, forward strand.
TTACCAATTTGTGCAGCAAGTTATGTTTCTTTTTAATCCTCTTCATTTCTGGGTTTTAAAATATTCTCAGTATTAGACATATAAAGTGATCAGAACTTTATAGCTTTGCAAGCAAGCTATTACAGCTGTAATATGGTTTTCTAGCTTTCTCACCCAATTGCTTTTTGCTTATAGAAAATTTCAAGTAAGTTTGTTCATTTTTTCTGCAGAACAAATGAGGAAAATAAACATTTTTTTGCCTATGTTAAAAACTGTTTCAAAAAATGTATTTATTCTGTTTTGTGTCTACATCATCCTTACTGATGCTTGTCCCCTCTAAGCCTGAGCCTAGTCAGTTGTAAATTAGTGTATTAATTGATAAGAATCCTTAAAACCAAGACAGAAAATAAATGCAGCTGAAATTAGCATGTATTTTTGACAATTTTCACAGTAATTACTCTATACCTCAGTTTCTCATCTTTTCTTTTTTTGTTTTTGCAAATAGCTCTGTTGCAGCCCTATCTGTATGGTTCCTGCTGTTCTTAGAAGGACTGTCTCATGCCTTGCAATTCCTGACAACACTTGCCCACCAAAATCTTCTCCAGAGGAGGACTGATCTGAGAACTGTTCTTGGAGACCGCCTATCTCATTACTGTTACCAAGATGGGGTGAGTGATCAGAACCGTATAAAATTCAAGGAGAAGGCGGCTGCATCTAGCCCAGGGAAACTTTTTGCTCACTTCCCACCATGGCCAGTCTGAGCGTCCCCTCTGTGCCAGGGGCTGTGATTCCAGCCTGAGCAAATGCGTTGCTTCTCTAGGCCTAACTTTAGGAGGAGGCACATGAGGATCCTGGTGGAGCAAATACATTGGTCTCAGGTCTGTGGAGAGACTGTGAATGTGGCTGCTCTCACTGCTTGCTTGGAGTGCAGCCCAAAGCTCAGTGTTTGGGTTAGCAGGCTCTTCATCTCTCCTCTCACCCTTTGGCAAGGCACCTGCCCTCGCTCAGACACTGAATGTGAGCAGAGCAGCATGTCCTGCCTCTGTGACGTCCCCTAGCCATGCATGTCCTACAGCCAGGCACAGAGACCCTGCATAGCACTAAGCAGCCACTTCAGGCTCATGGGAAAGGTGCTGGATACAAGCCTGGTTCCATCCCCAGTTTCTGCAGGCATCTTGCAGATGGGCTTCAGCTGTGACATGCCAAACAGGAGCACTGGGGCTGCAGGATGCTGTCTTGTGGCCCAATGCAAATGGGGGAGCTGGTGACAAGGTTGGCATCCTGTAGTGTTTTGTACACCCTAACAGCACTTACGTCTTTACCTACTGCCTGTCCAGATGGAGAAATGGAATGTAGCACGGAACAGACTCGGGGCAAATACCTTTGGGATGCTCCTCCTGTGCTTAAAGGCTTGAAGCAGTAGTTTGATGGGGCACCTGGCAGAGCAGGAGCAGGAGAAGGCAGCCACTAAGAGTTTTTCAGTTTTCTTCCAGAGCCCCCATGCTGTGCCCTCAAGCAGTGACTGGTGAGCCAATGCAAGAGGAGGGAAAAGGCTGGTCTGATGCTGGGGCGGGAACCTCTGCTCTGACCATGGACTGCCATGAAGCCCTGGTCCTAGAGACCGTTTCCCTACAAGTTATGAGTTGTGTTGGCCCTCTTGGAGAATTGAGTTTTGTTTGCATGCTTCTGCTGCCCCATTTCTGTTCAGCTTTAGGCGTTCACCCCCTCAGAATTTTTGACTGGTGTCTAAAGGGATGTGTTTCCCTAGACTCTTTCTTCAGGGTGGGGTGGCAAGGAAGTGGACAGGGAGAATGTCCTGACAACCTGTCATTAGACTGGGAGGGCAAGTTTCCTCTCTGAACAGCTGCTTTCAGTCCTTGCCTGGCAGACAGCTTAGCTGCTAAGTACTTTGTGGGTGGGAGGTGGAGATTGTTCCTAGGACAGAATTTGGGGCAAGGAACATAGGTAATGGGGTGCAGACAACCTGCTATGAGGCTGGTAGGGCACAGGTTACTCTGCGCAGTGTGTTTCAGTCAAAAGCCTAAGCACAGGACAAACAGATCCTTTTTTTCTGAGAGCTGTAAGAAAGTGGGGAGAGGAGAATGGGCCAGGAGCTCTCTTTTCATGGGGAGAGGGAAAATGAGGATTCACTGGCAAGAGGATACCTTTCTGTTCTGCAGGGCTGTCAGCTGGCTCTACCCCCTGCTTCCCCAGGCATTATCAATTTTCACTCCTGGGAGCTGTGGCAAATACTTAACAGGGGCCTTGTCAGACTTCCTTCTCCCCCCTCCTCCAGCACCATCGCATAATGATGAGGAAAGGAAATAAATCCCCTTTAACCTCTTTTCCTGAAGGCATGGCAAAGCGGTTGCAGCTGCCTTTCCAAAGGCAAGTAGTTCATGTCTCAGCTTGTGAGGTGCAATCGCAGACACATGGCAAAGGTATGTGGAAAAGGCAGAGGCACCTAGAGGGCCAGGGGACATGCTGAGCAGCCAACAAGGCTTCCTCAGAAGGATGGGGGCCAGGTGCTGCTACCAGTGGACAAGGCAGGTGAGCCTCGGGGGCCATGAAGACATTCACACCCCTTCTCCCAATGAGGCATGTGGAATCCGTTGCTTTTTGGTTTTGCTTTGTTTCAGTTGCTGCATATCAAAAAATGCACAGTAATAAACTGCTCTTTTTAAATTCTTAACTCAAAGGTCTGTAGGTTTGGCATGTGAGCAGCTGAACCATCTAGGTGACTTCCTGGGATTTCAAGTGCTGCCGTTCAAGCCACGTAAACTGAATCTAAGCTAGGGCTGATCTTGAGCAAGTGCCAAAGAAGCCCCAAAGCTGTGTTATCTGAAATGACCCCCTTCACAGAGGCATATGCTCTCCCTGCGTCCAGGCTCTGAAATTCATGGCTCTTGAATGGAATTGCTCCTTGAGTGAGAGTGCTTGTGAAAGAAGCTAGCAGAGATTGTTATATGTCATCTTTGTTCCTGCTGCAGGCAATGCAGTGGGAATTAGCTGGGAGGCAGTTGGAGAGGGTGAAGAAATACTGCTTTCTACTTGGTCGTGAAGGCCTTGCAGCCCCACCTATGTGCAGCTGAACAAACTGAGTGTGGACACTGGCATGTTGTGCCATTATAATTGTCAAACTGTCACCCAGCGACGGATTAAGGCCTTTTTTGTTTTATATGCTCTAGACACGAAGTTAAAAGGTCTGGCCATCTCCTGAAGGGCTTACAACTTAAACCATAGGGAAAAATAAAATGTGAAAGGAATAGGAGAGAACTCGGGAATCAAGCAATAATACGAGGTGAGTGAAGGAGCAGAGTACATGGCTGATGCATGCTTTGCAGAGTAATGATGTGCATGGACTTTCCAGTAATCCTGTGGTGCTTAGGTGTGTAGCCAACCCTCAGGAAATTTGTCTGGATTTCCCTCTTCTTGCAAGAGGCTCTTTATGAAACCAGCACTGTGGGCAGGGATTTTTGTCACAGCAGCTGTCACTGAACATAGAGACATATAATTAACCTCCATTTGGTCTCCCTTGAAAGGCCACACCTGTCAGATTTGTAGCTGTAATGTAATAGATTGATAACATATATGCTTAAAAATAAGCATTAACACTTCATTCTCTGGAATCAGGAAGTATACAGAAGTGATGGAAAGGATTGAGAAACACAGAAGCTTGAACATCTTTTTTTCTTTTTAGGGAGGTACCAGCAAAGCAAAATAAACTGGATTTATCCTCTATGTATACAGAAGCTTTTCAGACACAAGGTAGTCTTCTAAATCAGAAGTGAAATGTTAACAGTGAGTGTGGCACTCATACTTTTTGCTGTGTCTCTGCTGTTTGTGCAGTTTCTGAAACTGCAATGGATACGAAGACAATTTCCTCCTGGACCAACTCCGTATCCCTTCTTTGGAAATCTGCTGCAGATGAACTTCCAAATTCATCATGAGTTCCTTGAAAAAGTATGTATTTTCAGGCAGATGATTAATGGACTCATAAGCTGATTGAAGAATGAATATAAATTTGATAACATAGACTTCTTTTGAATGCTAAGGAAGGATTTATTCTAAACTGTGTAAATATGACAATTGATGAGGATCATTAAATAGTCTGTTTCTTGGTCTGAAATTTGCCAGCTTACTATGAAACATGCCATTGAAACCTTAGGTGCATGTGAATAAAATAATATTGATGCTAATACTTCTGTCTTATGAATAGGAAAAAGATACATTTTAAAACAGAGATTTTCATATTGTGGAGAATTTCAGATGTTTGCCTTTTGACTGTTGTCACACTGGCAGCTTCTAGATTTCCCAAGAAATAGTGGTGAATGTATGTGTGCTTTCAGTATAGAAAGGATGATTTTTTTATGCTTACTGAACAGATTTTTAAAAGAGGTTTTAATAAATTTTTGATGACATACGATTTGATTGGATTTTCAAAAGAGACCTCAGTCTGCTGAGCTTGGCTGAGCTTTTAAGCAGCTGAACTAATTCATTATGTGCCTACACTGAAATGAACTCTTTTCTATGTCCAGTTGTAATGCAGAGCACTTCTAGAAATTTTATCCTAATGTTTTATATTCCTAAAATGTATATTAGGCATTTAACATTTAAATCTGTGAGTAATAGCACCTCACTTTCCCTCCTCGTTCTCAGCCTGCTTTTTCTTCTGGTTCTTCCCTGTCCTGCCAGCTCTCTTCTCCTGACTTGTGTATTGCAAGGTGAGGTAATATAACTCACAACACAAAATTATACACAGTGCATGTTGTGATTTCTTTTATTTTTGATCTCCCAAACCTCAAGAACAGTATTGCTCATTCCAAGATTTCAAAAGCCATGAATTAGTCCCTCCAAAAGTGAAATTCAACCTTAGATAGATACCAAATCTGCAAGCCCATGATATAAATCCTTGCTTAACACATGTATCTGCTCCCTCTTAATTGTTCACAGGCAGCAAAATTTTGTATTCCTCTAGTCCTGCAGCTCTTAGGATGTCGTGGCAGCTCCCCACTCTTCCCCTTTCCCAACAGCCCACTGCCCCACAGACTTGCTACTTTGACCTACACTCTTGCAGTTCCCTCAGCCTTGTATTCTCCTGCTTTTACTATTCCAGCTCCTGATTCTCCAGCCAGGGAAAGGGCTGTTCTACCTGCTTAGGGATGGCTGTGTGCACTGCATAATGGAGACAAGGCTGTCACAGCTGAGGTAGAAAGGAGAGGAGACTCCTGCTTTACCCACCTATTCAGATGTTTTTTTCTACACTTACCACACAAAGGGGAACCTGTAGATGGTTCATGTAAAAGTCATGCGTGTTGTCTTACAAACATGTAAGATTTCATCTGTAATGAGTATGACTTGTAAGACATGCAATAAATAACATTACAGATGTTAGCAGTATTGGATGTATGGTGTTTTAGGAACATCCTGCTCTTTAATAATCCTGCTCTTTTTAAATAAAAATCTGGCTTCAAGATGTACTATATTTAAGAAATGGATTTGATACTCTCTTTTCAAGGTCAGGTACCACTGGGGCACCTACCAAGGGAAAAGAATAGGTTTACTATGTTTGATTTAAATATGCAGGTTCTCACCCATGTTTTTCTGATGCTGCTTTGTTCTACAGATGGCCAAAACTCATGGCGATGTTTTCACATTATGGCTTTCAAACATTCCTGTCATTGTCCTGCAAGGGTTCCAGGCAGTGAAGGAGGGTCTGACTGCCCATGCTGAAGAGGTTGCTGGAAGGCCAACAAGCGTGATCTTTGACTTGTTGACTGGTGGAAATGGTAATTATTATTTTCACAGATTCTTTTCTCATGTGCTCCATCCCTGTTTTTGGAAACTGATTTAGAACCTCAAAATGTGTAACTTGCAGTGGAATGAAGGTAAATATTTGGTGAGTTTTCGTGAATCATCACTTTTAGATGAGTACTATCTGAACAGTAATGGCAGAACATAGCTATTGTAAGAGTTCCTATACAGGAGCTAGATGACTAGAAGAGAGGAGGGGAAAGAGGAATGCTACAGAACTGCATACAAAAAAACCCCAGAAAAACTGGAATGACTAATGCTTCAAAGAAGCTTCTCTACTAGGTCAAATACTGATGTGATGTATTAGTGGATATAGATATGTTGGTGCTATAGATACATTGGTGATATACAGAAGGGACTGCACCTCAGCACCTGCCTGTAGTTTCTTGAACACAGAACTTTCTTTACTCTACCTCGCCTTCCAAAACAGGAATATCTAAATCTTTCTTAGGTTTGAGTCATTTTTAAATGTCAAACTAAGTGCAAATTGTGACATGATAGAAAAACAGAATATGGCTGATATATTTTAACAAATACATTTGGAAAACAAGCATAATTTCTAGTGAGTATCTAACACCAATGTGAACTTTTCAACTCCTGAACTTACACCCACTTATCTGATTTCTGAAGATGACTCCAATTCATATTATTTTGTGTCACAGAAAGTGAGGAAAACTGATAAGATTTATTTTGCAAATGGGAGATTATATGAAGATATAGCCCTTACTGTATATGTTATTTTGCATTTAATAAATATTGTTGATTCATTATAATCCTAGGTGTTATGTTCTCTAATGGTCATCTCTGGAAGCAACAGAGGCGCTTTGGAACCGTAACAATGAGGAAAATGGGAGTAGGGAAAAAAGACCAGGAGTACCGACTACAAGAGGAGGCCCATCAGCTGGTGGAATACTTACAGAAAACAAATGGTATGTGCTTTTTAGTAATGCTTGTACTTCTTGTGCAAGTCAGTCTGTGCAATGGGTGTAGCAGTGCTGACTGATTTTGCTCAGGAATGGGTCACCTTTAGCTTTTGAAATTACTTATTTGATTACTTAAAATGCGTTAAAAGAGTACATGTGGAGCTGAGTCTCAAGAGCCTGTATCTTATGAGCTGTGTGAGACATTTCCTTGCAGAAGTGCTACATGTAAAACCCGACAGTATGGATTTAGACTCCATGGTCCCTGTCTGTTAGTATTATCACTTCTTAGCCAGTTCTACATTACTTATGGTCACAGAATCAGGGTAACAGCAAACACTAACACCCCATATTCCTCTACAGAAAAGAAAAACAAGGCGCAAAAGATAGAAAGTTTTGGCGAAGGCTGCACAATCCCATGGCTCTGCTCTGTCAAGAGCAGTGAAAAAAGCTGACCTCGTGCGGCTTGTGGCTACGTCTTTAGTTAGAGCAAGTTTGCACTGCTGAAGAGTGGGGTGAACTTATAGGTACTCTCAATTATTCTGTTATTCAGGTGTAAGAGATCCCTTTAAATTCAGTTACTCATTCATGCACTGTCTCAGCTCACCATTTCTCTATCTGGAGTATTGTCAAACACAAGATCTACTGATGCCAAGGTTTTGTGAAATCTGAGTATTTTTGTCACTAATTTTGCTGTTCCTATAGGCAGTCTCCTCTTTTCTGAATGATGGTTTTTTTTAGGTATCTGAAGTTACATTTTACTTGAGTTTTTTGCTGGTAAATTGCAATTTTCCATGCAGCAATCTAATTAACATCAGAAGTGTTTGATAAAATGTTGTCTTTCTGTTCAGGGGGAAAAGCAGGAACAGTAAGTGCTATTCACTGTGTTTACAGGAGAACCTCTGGACCCCACTATGCCTGTTGTTCATGCTGTCGCAAATGTGATTTGTGCTGTGATTTTCGGACATCGCTTCTCCATAGAAGATGAACATTTTCAGCGCTTGATCAAAGCCACTGATGATATAATAGCATTTGGGAACAGCATCTTTTTTTTTGTGAGGAAAATTATTATTTGTGTCTTTCTTTTATATGGACAGACAATGAAAAAGGCAACTTTCTAGATGGTTTTATAACAAAAATAAATATGAATGCACCTGGAATTGCTGGAGTATGTTTCAGAATAGTACTTCCAGAAGCCTAGTTCAGAACTTATTTCAATTTCTTATGCCTCATCATAGCATAGAAATCACACATATCGGAGAAATCAAATCTTTGGTGGAAAGGGATGGAAACCCATAGGGTTGCTATGTATTTAGTAGATGTATGAAGGATTTTCTTGCAAAAGCACTATCTGTACAACTCCAGTGTTTGAAACTATAACTGAAACTCAATGGCAAAATACAGGCAAAAAATAACTGAAAAGCTCTGAAATAGGCTTATTTTAAATTTTCTCTGATAAAGTGACTTTACTATATGAAATCATGTGACAGTCAATAACTATCAAAAGAGTAACATGGTCCTTAACTGCTTCCTTCACTACTGTTTTTTAACCTTGTAGAAGCTTAAATAGAGCAACTGTTTTGCACAAAGGTAACATGTGAAATTGCTTAATAGTGGGACCTTGCTATAGTTTTTATACCACTTTTGTACCACTGTACCACCTCTGCGAATCCTTATGAGAATTCAGTAATGCTCACTGGAAGTTGCTCTCCATTAGTTGCTGGATGATGCTTGCCTCTGTGCAAGACAGCAGTTCCCAACTTCAGAGTTGGTCCAATGAACAGAAGAATTTCCTGTCTTGCCTCTGTGTGACGTTGTGGCTGCTGCTGCAAACATCATGGAACAGACTGCCTCAGAAAAGGGCAATTTTATCATTAACAATTTATGAATGGAAACCACAATACTGTGTATAGCCAAGAAGTCAATATACTCACTAGAGAGGTAGTCAGCTTCTTCAGAACTTGCTGGAACGCAGCCAGCGTGCATGATTTTCCACTTTTTTTCCATCTCTTACTAACTGAAAATTGCTGTAATAGAGCATTCTGGTCCTAGAGAATCTGAGGACTAATTTGATACTTTTGGTAAAAAATCAAAATCCTTATAATTTTTCTCCCAGAAGATGTAGGTGGAATGATTGTTAAGCTATCATCTAATCAGGGTAAATTCAGGATCATTTATTTCTGAACTACTCTCAGTAGATATTTGTATAGCTTGTTCTTCACAGCTGTATTAATGGAGTGTCCACAGCCAACCAAAGCATTATAGTCCAATGTTTAATTCTATCCTGCTCTCTATAGTGCTTTCATAATGATGTAAAATCATTTAATAATTGCCTGTTCTAATTTATTTTCCTGGTAAGTGGACAGATAGCTGTAAGCAAAATTAGGCAATGGGACAAAGAAAAAACAAATCAGGAATCTAAATACCTTTGTGGGAAGATGTACATTTGTAATCTAGCTGCCATTTAAATAGGTGAGCCCAGCAGTTATAACCTAATGCATAATTTAAGCTGAAGGCTGAAGGGTTAGTTCTGCCATCTGGAAGGACACTGTGCAATCTATAAAGGGAACAAACAAAAGGAAACAAAGCAAAGGAATGGAATTAGTCAGTGTAAAAAGTATTTTGTCTTTGTACTGCAGAGATGCATTTTTATAATGGTATAAGTGAAAGAATTTGAGTAGGTTAACAAAAATGAATAAATAATAGGGAATCTATGTGACGATATATTTTTAGATCATAAAGTTGTTTTGCATATCACACAGATGTCATATGTTTGATTATGCTTCTTGTCAAAGAGAAGACATATTTGAGTGAAGTCCCCATGCATTCAATATCCTATAATAAAATACTAAGAAATCTGGGTTTGGATATTTCTATTTTCATTTGAGCAGATCAGTCCAAGAAACTGAGCCTGAATCTATTTTTTAGTGATGAGCGAGCAATGATACTGTTGGATAAACTGAGAATAGGGGCATTTCTCTATACGTTGTCTTCACTACTGAGGTTCAGCCTAGTCAGGAACTGGGGTACAGAGGAACCTCATTTATCCTTCATATATCATATTGGAAAATATGTAACATAAAACTAAGGGAAATTCTACTTCAGGAAAAATGGGATTAAGAAAGGTTTTAATGGATCACTGGATAGGCCTTCAATGTAATGATGAAGATATAGTAATCAGAGTCTTTCTTTCACTTCTTCCATTACCCACAGGCCTATGTTAGGATTCAAATTTAGTTTGCTAATCTCAATAGTGCACCACATCTCTTAAATCTCTCTTCTATAGGTATATGAACTGTTTCCCTGGTTTGCAAGCCATTTCCTAGCATCATGGAAGATGACCCTGTCTGGCCTAAATTTTATGAACGCTTTAATAGCAAAAGAGATTGAAAGACACAAAGAAAAAGGAAAAACAGATGAAAATCAAGATTTTATTGATTTCTATTTGGATCAGATAGCCAAAGTGAGTATCTCTGCTTTCAACTCCTCTTTGACTCCATTGCACAGCTTGGGATTTTAAGTGCTACTATGATTATCATAGTATCTAATACCAATTAAGAAATACACAATTTCTTCCTAGAAAAGTTTATAGATGGATGAATTTTAAAAAAAGCTGCAGCTGTTCTATGGCAGCAGGAGGAAGAGGAAATAATAATGTAAGAGGATTTACAGTAGATTACCTATAACCAAGATAATAAAGATCTGCATATGATAAGATAGAGGGAGAAATGACTATTGTGATGGGACTTGCAGCGAGAGTAGAAAGTAGATAAGCTCACTAGTTGTCACTGCTGAAGAACAAAATGTGCGTAAAGATGGGATAAATTTACGATTAAAAAATTTTTTTATATTATTCAAAAAGCTTTATTTTCTAGTTCTCTTTTTTTTTTTATTTTGAATAGTATCAGTATATATTCTTGTGATGCACTTTTTTGTGTGCCTTAACCTCATCTTTTTGATTCATATCTGCAGACTAAAGGAGATGCTGATGCTACATATGATGAAGAAAACTTGTCTCAGACTATTTTGGACCTCTTTCTGGCAGGTGTAGAAACTACAGCCACCACTTTGCGTTGGGCATTGCTTTATATGGTAGTTTATCCAGATATTCAAGGTGAGCACACCCAAACAGTTCTGCAACTTTTTAGAAATTATAAAGGCTCAAATATTAGTAGAGCTTGTTCAAAGAATAGTAGAGGCGCTAATTAGTAGCTGATGAATCAGGTGAACTGCATCATGTGTCCATTTCTTGCTGTATCTTTCCTAACATGGAGGCTAGTCATTTTAGGTGTCCCTTTTGGGAGATCTAGTTGTAATGTAGGGTGTGATTCATCTGATCAAATGGAGGACTCTACTTTAGGATAAGGTAAGTCTTACCCTTCCCCCACCACTGACAATATTGATTAGACTTCTACCGAGCACAAAATGGAGTCCTCAGGTGGCTACTCAAGGTATAGACCACCCTCTTTGACCCATGACTGCTACTCTTTGATGTGCTCCAAGTTCTTTGCAGTAGAAATCATGTCAATAAAGTGGGAGGTTGTTAATGTGTGTTTATTCCATGAAACTTAAAACCTCATATATATATATATATATATATATATAGTTACAGAGATTTAAAAAAAGATTGGGATGAGTAGCTGAAGCTGTGTGCTTTTAATAATGATATTCACAGAAAAAAGATATAGCTTGGCAGGGTAAAAATAAGTGGAAAGGAAGAACCAGAGTGTGCAGGATAAAAAAAGATTAAAAGGTGTATAAATCACTCCAAAGGCCTCGCTTTTGAGAGTCTCAGATAAGCTGGGGACTGGGTGCACAAGGAGACTGGCAAGAGGAGAGTGGTAGGAGTAGTAAGGAGAAAGGATCTTCCATTATTATTACTAAAACACTCTTCAAAAACCTAAAATTTGAGCCTGGATTGCATATATCTAATTGATTTTCACAACATGATCTGTCTACCTCTCAGGATATATTAAGACAATCACAAGTTTCCTGATGCATAGGGTCAATCTAATTGCAGTGATAAAGGTTGTAGTATTAATCAAACTATTACTATTTCAGCTCAGATTTTAAGTACAAAAATAGCGTCCTTGAGAAAAACTCATTTGTGGAAACGTTTCCCCAGGCAAATAATTACAGGATAGTAATTACACCATCTATAGAGGACAAGCAAAATCTATGTGGTTCTGGGTGGAGAACAATTGCTGACCAGTTACTAAAATGATCTCCTAATACATGATTAATATTTTATTTTATGCTTTGCTCCCAGCATGTAACAATAAATAATAATAAAAGCCTTTTTTCTAAATTACCCCAGAGCAGTATATGCAACAGGAGCCTAAATGTCCTTATAAAAGGACTTTGTCTCCTACTATTACTTTTAAAATACTACTTGGATATGCAACCTATAAACAAATTCAGTGTCAAATTTTATCTAGGTCGCCTGTATGAGAATTTGAAGGGATTCTTATTTTTATAAAATAAAAATTTCATTTTGTTGGGTGTTCTTTTTACTGTGAAAAGTAATAGGAAAAATGATGAATATAGAGCTTATAAAGATTGCTTGTTGTATATTTAAAGATGAATATTTCTCCTTAGAGAAAGTCCAGAAGGAGCTGGACACTGTTCTGGGTCGCTCCCATTTAATTTGCTATGAGGACAGAAAGAAGGTGCCCTATACAAATGCTGTAATTCATGAGATCCAGCGATACAGTAATATTATCTTAATTGCCCTTCCCAGAAAGAGTGTGAAGGACACAGAGCTGCTGGGATTTCATATTCCAAAGGTACAAATATGCTTTTTATTTGAATATCTGATTTTTAAATCTTTTAAAAACTGTTTTAATGTATTTTTTTAACTACTGAAGCCACCTTAGCTAGTGATTCCCAAAACACTATTCTTTTTTAGTTTCTTTTGTTTTAATTGCTCCTTTAGTTGAAAAGCATCAATACCTACAAACCGCCAAAGCACTGACATCAATAGGTCTCTGGTATGAAGTTATGAAGAACTTATGAAGTTTCATCTAGAAAGCCTTTTGAAGGCTTTTCTGAACGGGAAGATGAACTCTTGTGTCCTCACACTGCCCCTAAGATACGACCGTCTCTAAAGCTGGCCTATTACAAGGAAATGTGCACCTTGTCTTTACTAATAGTAGCTTCCTAGATCATGACTTCTGCTAGTAGAGAACCTGGAAATGGTGACTGGAAATAAGCAAATCAATTTGCAGCAAGCTCAGGTCTGTCCCTTGTCAAATGGGCTTATCAGCTTGTGAACAGAGACAGTCCAAAAATGGAAAAAATAGTTTTACTGCAAAACTTGGAAATCTGAAATTATTTTCACGTCACAAAGTTTCAAATACAGTATCTTGCAACTAAAGTATTTTTGAGTTTTGTAACTGAAAGATACATTGGAATTTATTTCTAAATATTCTCCTATAATTGCTCCTCATTTAGTTTCATTTTTATTCCTTTTTTTCTGGATCTTCTCAAAGCAGGTCTAGGGCTGCAGAAATTACAATATAACAAAGCAGAAAAATTAAATTCTTACCCATGATATTCTGTAAGTCAAAAGCTGCATAAGTATTAAAAATACAGTGGCAAAAGAAAAAATAAAAACATCACATTTTAACAAGGTAAAAATAAAGCTATAGACATTTATTTTATTGAATTTATTGGTGGCAAATAACAAAGGAAAAGAAGAAATCATAACATTCTCAAAAGTTTAAACTTCTTATGAAATGTTTCAAAGCTTGATCTCATTTTGAAAGATGAGACTTTAATTAGGTTTTTCAATTGTTTGCTTGTGTGATGAATATGAACTGTAAGACAGAATTGAAGTAGCTGCTCCTTTTTCCAGGACACTGCAATTTTATCCAATATTGACTCTGTTCTGTCTGATCCCAAAAAATGGGAGACACCTCATCAGTTCAATCCAGGCCACTTTCTGGATGAAGATGGAAACTTTGTAAATAGAGAAGCATTCTTACCATTCTCAATAGGTAAGTGCACTAAACAGGGATTTATTTATTCCATGTGATAGTAACTTAAAATTCATTCATTTCTCAACATGAACTGGGGAAGCATCTATAAGTAGGTATATAAACACATTCCACTGTTTTAAAGACCTCCAGGAAGAGAAAAGTTCAATTGTATGTGAAAAGTTAGGAAGAGAAGGAATGATAAACAGAAAAGTTTCTTTTAGAAGAGAGATCCAGTTATGAAAATAGTAGCAGCAAAATTCATAGTGCTAATAAGCCCATAAATATAAACTATGCAACCTTGGCAGTCATTTCTACAGTGTTCTTTCTGCCTCCTGTAAATACAGTTGAAAACTTTCAGAGTGGAAATACAAGCATCTTTTCAGTTCTGAATCATTAAATGACAAATTCAGTTAATTATAGGGGAAAATGACAAAGTGTGCAGAAAGCAAGCAAGCAAACAAAAAACCCTTAGCTGTTTGAGAATAAATGGTGTTTCTTCTGAAGACTACAAGCAAGTTAGAAAGTGAGGTATGATAGAAAGCCTTAGCTGATTGCCTTTTTCTGTATTTTTACAGGGCACCGTGTATGCATGGGGGAGCTGCTGGCAAGGATGGAGCTCTTTATTGTCTTTTCCACCTTGTTACAAGCATTCAGGTTCATCCTGCCAGAAGGAGTGAAAGAAGTCAACACAAAATTTGTTTTTGGGACCACAATGAAGCCAGCTCCGCACCAGCTCTGTGCCATTCCTCGGTAGGCAATGGTGCCCCACAGATTCAGGGAGTACTTGCTCTGCAAGATTGTTTATGCATGTGAATTGCTCTTTGCATGTCTTAAGATTTTTGCTTTTCTTATCTCAGTGTTAATGTCGGTCACTACCCTGACAGACACTTTTCAAATAGTTGCATTCTGAGGATTGTACCTACAAAGAGTTAATCTTTCATTCTTGTATTCTACTTGGAGAATCTTGGTAAAATTCTGCTAATGCATAACAAATAAAGACATAAAGAAAACAATTAGAACTGGGCCTTATTTATTGCTAACTGGAAACAGGATTAATACAGAAAGAATTTAAAGCAAAGGCTATAAATTAGAAGTCTCTGGATTAAAGATTGGTGCATTCTTTCTCATAAGCCACAGTTGCATTTGGGGAGATAGGTTTATAGGCCTTTCAGACTGTTTCAGGATATTAGTGGGAGGAGAGGTTAAAAAAAAAAAAAAAAAAAAAGCTCTTAGGAGAAGCTTTTAAGTGAAGCAGAAAATATTCTCTGAGGTAACTACATTTCCTTAGACTGATCAGGTTCATCATTATGCAAGCTTGCTGTGCAACTCTATCATTACCACCTGGCAAGACAGTTCAGGGTTTCACCCACTAAAATGGGTGGTATTTCAGCCCTTGGGATGAAAATAAAGGAATGTCTTTGTCAGGTCAGGTGTGGAGAGCCTTTCATAATACAGGGAAGGAGCTGTGCACTGCAAGACAAATGACTGCAGTGAGGAGACAGAAAGTGATGATAAATTGTTCTTTTTATGCTCCCAGTGGTTGACAGCAACATGAGAACATGCCTTTTTCATGACAGATGGTCTCTCTGGTGGTGTTTGCCCCAAATCTTTCAATAATTTATTCAGTTTCATTTATTCTTTTCAGTTATTTAATTGATTCTTTATCAGAGTTAGCTGACTTGACACCAGTCAGTGTAAATTAGCATCTCACCAGCAATAAGAGATTTGGCACTATTAAAGACTTCTTGAAGCCCCTTATGAGCATGGTCATTAAGTACCTGGCAAAGGTGGCTATTCAACTTTTCACCGGTTCAGTTACTGACAGTTAACAAGGAATTTTTTGACAGCATTGGGAGTATGTTTTTCTTGTATGAGATACAAAGTGGATATTGTATGCCCACATTTGAAGGGTTATTTTTATACGCTGATTAAGCTGACAGTGCTTTCTGGAGGATTAAAGTCATTATCATCTATATTTGTTTTAAGCACCTCTTCAGATCTTGTATTCTAAAGAACCCCGTTTAACAGATAAAGGTGTGTGAAATCACTAATCTGCATACAAGATGTAACCTGGGTTGCCAGCATGTTCCCCACAGGATTACCTTTATGGGTCAGTGAAATTCTTTTCTCCACTGTGGGCTGGATGGCAGCATATCCAGATAGGTGGGAGACTGGTGTGAAGTCCCTCCATGCTGGAACTGCAAACATCTCTCCCTCAGTAACTGCATGTAGGTAAGAGGGTGCCTCATTTGTATCCAGGTGGACATCAGGAAGAGAGTCAATAACAGCAGCAGTTCCTTGCCTTTAGCACCAATGTTAGCATCACTTAATCCTAAAGTATAGCTGGCAGACACCATTGAGGAGCTGCTGCTGCTGGCTGCATCTAGTTATTATGAAGAAAATGGAGCCTATGCAAACTCATTAATACATTCTCCATCAAATAAAGCAAGATGAATCCCATGCCTTAGATTGCTTCTTTTCCAGGGTGAGAGAACCATGTTCCAGGCACCGTTTGTTAAGTGTCTACTGAACTCAAAATAGGTGAGGTTTGAATCTGTCAAGTGTCAGCTAATGTTTCTATCCCCACCCCTGCAACAGTTTGGTTTCCTCCAGAACCTCCTTTCTCCCGACGATTCCGTCTCACCTCTCCCAAGTGTTCTGTTATCTCTGCAGTCTCTACCATCCTTGCAACCTTCCCATTTTCTCCCCATCCTAATTTTTCTGCTACTCGCTTTTGTCCTGGAGTGCCAGGCTCTCTCTTGGCTACTCTTCCACCGGATGTCATTTAGTTTCATGAGCTGGTAGAGAGAATAAGGTCACTCTCACTGTCCTAGAAGGGCTAATAACAGTTGCTAAAATTACAGTTTTGAGCCCAGTCTCTAGATAAGCTATTGGGGTCCTTTAAGAATTAATGATTTTTTCTTTTCAGATTCTTTTTAATCTGCCTTGAATATTTGAGCCTTAAGGATCTGAGCAGATTACAAAATATTCCAAGGTATGCTGGAATGTAATCCTTATGGTGTCACCTAATATGAGATAAAAACATAACTGCATACTCTTACGCTGTAGTCATCTGTGGCAAGTGCCTGCTCATACTCCCTAGGGAAAACTACATGTGTCAGATTAAATGCAAACATTTCCAAATGTGAAGTTCAGCTTTGAACATGCTTGCCATGCAAGCTGTATGTGTTGTGGCTCTAAAGGAAGCTCTGCTCCCGTTTTAGGAAGGAGAGAAGAGGGTGAAATGCCACTATTTCAGCTATCTTCAGCCCTTTCCTAGGGTTAAGAAACAAATCAAGGAATAAAATAATCTAAAGGACAATCTTTGCCTTGGGGCATTCTTTTTCAGAGCCACTTCCCTGGCTGTGTTTTTGGGTGCCTGCTGAAGGACAGTAGCTAATTGAAGTTACTACAAAAATCATGCAGGCTTCATCTTTCTGCCTTCAGGAGCTGGTGCTATTTGCAGAAGGGCACGGAGCAGAGAGGGCCTAACAACTCAAGGTTTTCCAACTTGCCTGCCTTGTCTGGGCTGGAAGGGGATGGAGTCTCCACCAAGCAGAGTTCAGAAGGTGCAGGACTGAGGAGGAATGGACATATAAGAAGGTACTGGCCATCCTATTCCCTGCAGACCACTCTACTCTCTTTTCCCTGCCTGTATCTTGTCTGTAGTATCCACTTCAAGTCTTTTGCTTGTTCTGCCTTTCTGCTTTCAATTTTTGTTCCCAGTTTGGCTGCATTTGGTGTCATTCTTTGCCTCAAAGGCTGGTGTGAGCTTTCAGAGGACCAAGCGCACTTTGTGTGTGCTGTAGTGAATCCAAATTAGGATTGAAGTACCTTGTGATATTTCCCAAATGCACATGAAGTTGGCTCACATAATGTACAAGATCTCTTTACTATTTGCTTTTGGAGGGAGCAGCTGCTAGCCAATTTCTGTGAACCTGGCAGAGAGCTTAACTGACTTTATGACCCAAAAGACTCGTAAGAGAGGGAGAGCTCCTCTTTACTCTCTCTTGTCCCCTAATGTAGCTACCTGCTGGTTCAGCACTCTTCTATTCCATGTGCTTTCTTACCTTCTTACCTTTCAGCTCCCCCACGCATCCCTCCATCCACTTTCTGTCCTCATACAATGTCCTCCAAATCATATAATTTTTTCCTTTGGATCTCTTCTAGGCCCATACTGTCTGCTGTTGCTTCTTACACTTTCCACAAATCTCTACATTTATTCTTCTCTTTTCACTCTCTTTTTTTGTAACATATATTTGACAGGTGTTCCTCCTTCTCTTGTCTTCCACCTTCTTTCTGTCTCTCTCACATCCTCCTCTTTTTTTCCCTTTCCTACATTATGCAGTCTTTTGCCTTACTCTGTTCTATGCAGTTTCTTAAATTACATATAGAGTAGCTGCAGTTAGTTCCATAACAGCATTGCTTTGTATACATTAAGATAATAAGAAGATAATGACAATATGAATTGCAGCCGCCTCACTTCCACATGTAGAAGGTACAGGGGAATAATGCCATAATTGCAGAAAACAGCTTGAGGCTTTATTGTCACTACAAGGAATAAGAAAACATCATATTGAAAATGGGGAAAATGTAGGGGGTGGTTGTCAGAAAACTTAAGAAAAAAGAACAAATAATGGACTGGTAACAGGTATCAGCATGGGTAATTCCAGCTTCCTTCTTCATCTCTCCCCATGCTTGTTCTCCCCTTAGAAGCACAGCAGAAACCATACAAGATGTTGTAGTTGCAAGACTCCTATTGAGACTGATACAGTTTCCCCCAAATACTGCTGGATTCTTCCATTTTTTTCCAAACCCATGGTATTTTTCCGTAATTTTGTCATGAAAGAACAGGCTTATGTGTTTCACAAGACACTAACATGTTTTGCATCATTAGTTGTAGTTTAGCTGTGGGAGGTTGTTCATAATAGCTGTGTGTACTGCATTCATTTTATTGTAAAAATATATTTAATTTTGGAGAATTCTAATAGCCCTCTGAGTATCATCATTTCTGCATAAGAAGCTGAAATTGCTTGTTTCTTTTTTTTTCTGAATCTCAGCCCATGCTCCTAGGGCCTTCTGCCTGCCTGGCATTAGATCGAGTCCTGGCTGCTGTTTGTTCCATCGTTCAGGAACTCTCAGTCACCTCAGGAGCATTTTGGTTGCATGCTGGATTCTGCTAATAGGCTTGAAAAAGCTTTTATTTGGGTATTACTAAAAAAAAAAAAACAAACCATCACCACAGATGAGTTATTCTGTTTAATGCATGTAGTGCAAAGATCTGTTCCATCCTAGAGAATATCTGGGGAAAAATTAGTGGACCCCCTTGTTTTCTGGGTTTCAGACGTGAAATTCTTTTGCATCTATCAACATCTATTGTATCTATTATATCTATTTTTTATGTTAAAAATTAACAGTATTGCCTACAAAAAGAGCCAACACGCTAGAAGCCCTGGATTGTAATGCAGTGGCAGGATGGAGAGAAATGGGAGTCTAACTCGGCTCCGCACGGAAAGGGAAGAGGTGCTCAGTAAATGGCATATGAGACAAAAAGGATCCTGCCGTGCTGCGTGCGGAGGGGAACCCTCCGGGTAGCCCTTCAACTGGCATAAAGAAGAAACGTGGAGTGAGGCTTTGGGGCCCACAGGGCTGCCCTGGGGTGAGCCAAGCCCACAAGGACCAGCTGCTGCAGCGCGGGTGGCTGCCCAGCCTGCACCGCTGTGGAGAAGGGCAGCACGTGAGGCCAGGTGGCGTGAGGCCCACGGTCACCTCAGGCGGCACCGGGAAGCCATTTTAGGAGCCGGGAGCCGCCATCTTGAGTGGGTGAGGCAGAGGGTGGCCAGGCAGGGCAGCTCTGGCAGAGAGAGCTGGCAAAAGACAAAAAGAAAAAGCTTCTGGACCGAAGCATAGGAGATGACCTGAGGGGAAGGCGGGCGGCTGGCTCGCTGTGCAACAGCTTTCGCAATGCTGTCAGCAGCCCTTCAAGGAGGACTGTGCGCACCTTGTGATGGAGCAGCTCCCCACAATGGCCGCCCTGGGCAGGCGGCAGACGAGGGCCAGGCCAGGCAGTGCCACCTCACGCCCGCTCCGTCCTCCAGCCCCGCTGTGGCTACGCGTGCTGACCTGCTTTCTGCTCGACTCCGTTGCCTGCCCTTTCATTTTTCCTGACTGCTCCTCCCTTCCTGCAGCAGCTACAGGCCCTCCATGTTAGATGGGGGAAGGAGGACATGACTGCAGCCTGGGGAGGGCCTCAGCCTCATGGAAGAAAGAAGGCAGCCAAAGTCTGGAAAAGACAGGAAATCTCCCTCCTGCTGGAAAACATTACCAGAAAAAAAGTTTTAAAGGTTTTAAAGCCATGGCTGCAGGTGAGGCAGCCTTGGAAGGAAAAACCTTTGCCCCAGGGTGGGGTCTGAAGGCTTTTGTCTACTCCAGGCTGCTGCTGGGAGCAGGCCAAGGCTGAGAAAGAGGGAAGGGAGAGGCGCCTTTCAGTGAGCCTGCGTGGTCTGAAAGTGGCTGGGAGATGGCGAGGTGCCGTGCTGAGGTGTCACTGAGCAGAGCTACAGCCCCGAGCTCCGAGGAAGAACCATGCCCTGGGCTGCCATCGCCTCGGCTGGCGTAGGTGCTGGAGCCTCTGGAGCTGCCCGGCCTTTCAGGGCTCGCGAGATGGACCTATGCCAGGTTTTACCCACCCCCGTCTTTTGTGGGTGGGAAGAGGGAAGGACAGTGGCCGTGTGTCTCTGGAACCACTTGCAGCAGGGAGGGGTAGGTTTCTTAAAGCTGTCTGACAATGAAAGCTGCCCTTGCTGATGAGTGGGATGATTTGCATTTCTTGCAATTGCTGCTGGAGAGTGTGGGCACGCTGCTCCTTTAGGCTGCAAGAGACAGCACCGTTTAAGTTTCCTTTCAGGATTGTCTCTGGGTTATAAAGTTGGTCTTGCAAATTTGTTACATGAATGCCATGGAGCCTGCTGGCTCTGTGGGTGAAAATCCAAATGCATTTACGAGCTCTCTTTACCAGTGTGGTGTGCCTCATTGCTGGATCTCAAATGCTCTTTGAAGATAGCATTGACTAGTCCCAGGCATCTTCCTTCAGCTTCTACCAAAAAAAATCTGTTACATCACTGAACAGTAAAAGTGTTGGCAAGAGCAAGGGCTGATTCAGCTGTAGTGTTGGGGTGATGCCTGTCAGCATTAACAACAGCCTTAACAACACTTTAACTTCCCCATGGAAGGGTTCACTGGAAAAATGACTTTTCCTGTTGAGAAAAATCATTCAGATGAACAATGTTTGAATATTTAAAACACCACAGAGGGAACTATATTGATGCCAACTGAAAAATTCTAAGGAACAGGTGGATTTTAAGTAGATTTTGTAAAATTACACTGGATATAGGGCAGGTAAAATAACCTATCAGAATCTTTTCTTAAAGAGTAAAATTTTTCCCTGTTGAAGGAAAGAGACGGTTAAATTAGAATTGAATGCCTTGAAAAATAAGCTGTGAGGCTTATTCAAATTAATTTCACTTTTTTTGTATACGAGCAAAGTGTTTGTAGAAAAATAGAAACAGTCTTTTCTCAGTTAATATGCTTAACCAATTATGTTTCAGTGGTATCGAAGTGGCACGGCTGGAAGCTAATTGACTTCACTGGAAATCATGGTGCGGTGGTCTCCAGGCCCTTCTTCCTGGATATTGTGTTGCATGTCCTGGAGCCACAAATCCCATGAACCAAATTTTGTCCCAAAGACAGGGCAGTTGAAAGAAGCAAGCTGCTGTAAAAGCCTTCCTGGTAGGTTTTCAGAAGATATGTGAAAATTTATTTCTTTTATTAGCATTTTGCTTTTAGGGAATGATCCTTTTTCACAGAGAAGCATTTACATGTAGCGTTTCAGCCTGGAGCTGTAACACCATAGCTATTATTGCTATTTGGTGCCCAGAATCCTTCTCATGTGCTTTTCTTGTTCTGATTGAAGGCATGTAAATTCCCCTGATAATAGATTTATACTTCTTGCATGTGTTGAGGCTTGGTAAAGTGCTTTGCTACACACTGCATTTATTCTCAAGTTGCCAGGCAGGGCACATTCATGTTCTGACTGGTTTTCACTCCTAATGAAGGGACCTTTATTTCTGGTTATAGCTCAAGATTCCTAATAGGTTTTCCCTGCACTTTTTCTTCATGTTTCCTACTAGATGTACAACTGCCCGCTGCTTTATTCATCTGGCAAGCTTTCTGACAATTGGTCAAAATATCCTTTACAGCATCCACTTTTATGTCAAGATTGAAAGTGGAAAATTAATAGAGGCAAGCAAAATCCTCAGTGAAGTTAGCTATTGCAAATAAGTTAGAAAAAATGAGATTAAATATTAATATACTTATGTTTTGAGTTAAATTTGAAAGCTTAACAACTTTTGCATTGTGTATTGAGCATTAGACACTCATATCTATTTTATGATGAATGTGGGCTTTTAACTTTTATCACACTTGCCATTACCTTTGATCAGTGGCTCTACTGGATATAAATATATATGCAATATATATACCAAACATTTTAAAAAGTCCAAGATTTAATATCCACTTACAATGGCAGGCATAATTTGTAGATATAGCTATCACTTTTCTAAAAGCATTCATGAAGAATTTGTAGGAGCACACATATCTACAATTGTTTTAGAAAACTAGCTAGAAAATTTGCATGTCGTTATGTGTACCTATATTGCCTGGAAAATCTGGACTATACTTTATTAAGATTCCAGTCCTACAAATTCTGTGATCCATATTTGATAAATATAATCTGAGTGAGAAGGAGAAGGGTATACATTTATTAAATACGCTTCAACATGAAAATGTAATGAGTAGAATGGAAAAGGAGTGGTTGATAATGAAGAGGGAGGGAGGGGGGTGGGGAATAAATAGTTACATGAAGTTTAAACTCTCATGCAAAAACTGGTTAAGCAACCAGCCTTAATAGTTTCAACAGAGTATTTTCAATACAGACAAACTGGTAAAAGCAGCAGTTAAAATGTTGACAATAAGTCAAGTTCTTTTAGCTTTGGCTGTATTTCTTCTGATTATGCAGTTTTTTAAATTGCAACGAGCACGGAGACGACTTCCTCCTGGACCAATCCCTCTCCCAATTCTTGGAACCTTGCTACAGCTGAACTTTCAATTTAATCGTGATGTCCTCATGAAGGTATTTATTTTCAGATACTCCTAACTGGTTAACAGTCTTGTAATTTCCCATTTCTCACATTGTTTGCTGTGTGAAAACATCCTCTCCCAATAACTGTTACCTGGCCACTGTGAAACTGCACTCAGTTTGTTTTGGAACTGCTGATCTGGATGACAAAATAAGAGAAATTATTTGCAGCATAAGGTAGTTTTCCAGGCTAAGGAAACTTGTATTGAAAGTACTGAATGTGGAAGAATCAATCTGATACTTAAACACATCAACTTTTAACACTGAATTTTACAAATTCATGTAAAACGTAATATTCATTAGGATTAAATATCTTTAGGAATAATGTATCTGATTTGCAGAGAGGAAAAATAAATATAATTTTAAAGAAAAACTTTCACAGCATGGATTTTTAGCTTTCAGAGCACTGGCGTTTTCTCACTTGATCAGTAAACAGATACTTAAGATATGCTTGTTGTATCGACAGAATTAAAAAAACCCACAAATCTTTTGTTACTTGAGAAGTATTTCTGCTTACAAGGCCATCTCTATCTG
Organism: Apteryx mantelli; assembly: GCF_036417845.1. Taxonomy (NCBI): domain Eukaryota; kingdom Metazoa; phylum Chordata; class Aves; order Apterygiformes; family Apterygidae; genus Apteryx; species Apteryx mantelli. Next base: position 11,950,532 of record NC_089986.1, read on the forward strand.
ATTCTGTTGGCCATCACACTGCTTTCATAATTCTCAATAGATAACTTCACAGTCACTTCTGTCATTGCCATTCGGACAAGGCACACCAGTTGTTGAGACCGTACCCCAGATTGGGATAGAAAGGAAAAGCTGCACTGTGAAACAAAACGATCTTATTTAAGTTCCATTTTTTAAATATGCAATGTGTGTATGTGTGTGTGGCGGGGCGGGGGAGGGAAATGTGACTGGTCCAGTCTTTACAATTTAGTTATGATGTACAGTATTTTAGAAAATGTGCTAATACTGAGGAAGGCAAAGCATTTAGAAGTTAAATAACTAACAGGTTTTGTGAAGGAGGTGCTATTTGGTCATTTCTCTGATTTTCTGTCTTCCTTTTGTGTCACTCCAGCAGTACAAATGATGGAAACTTTCTTGAAACAAATTCAGGGGCATGTCTTTGGCATAGAAGATATACTGGATCACACAAAGTGGAGAGGGGTCTGGAAGCAGAAACAAAGGAGTTGTTATGAACTGAGTCTTGGCTTATATACAGTAATAAAAGCTACCTAATGTTTGTTGGCAAAGATTTGTGTCTGTGCGCAAAGCTGGAATACAAAGTTGTTCCAACAGTGAACACAGGCAAAGACATTCAACATTCTCACAGATAATTGTAATCTTATGAAAAAGATGGGGAACATCATTCCAAGGTTGGGCTGGTCCCGTAATCAGTGTAGAAACAGGTTCATCCTCTGTTTGTTTGAGGCATGTAGGATTTCATCTGTGCTTTTCTGGCTTCTCTCCCATCTATAGCTGGCAAAAATTCATGGCAATGTGTTCACCTTATGGTTTGGATGGGCCCCAGTGATCATACTGAATGGATTTCAAGCAGTTAAGGATGGTATGACTATGCACCCTGAAGATGTTTCTGGGAGGCTAGTGTCTCCTTTCTTCAGAGCAATGGCCAAAGGAAAAGGTGAGATTTTCCTGCCAAAAATATTGCACAGAAACTTTATCTTGGCAATTTACAACTCTTCTGTAGCTTATAAGCACTTTTAAAAATACTATAATGGCAGGATTTGCCTATGAGAAATGACTGCTAGGTGAACTGCAAAGTAGGGAGCAGTGAAATAGCCTTTGGACAGTAACAGGAGGAAAAGACCAATAAAAGAAAAAAGATCCATAATGTTTTGTGTGAAGTATTCACTGGAGCAGACTCAGAAGTGATGGTATGAGGCAATGGTAGCTTGTGCTACAGAGAAGTGGAGGAAGAGCAGGAAACAACTCTTTCTTGTCCTGGACTCACTCCTACCACTACAATTTCAACTAAAGAGTGAGCTTGGTGGTGGGAACTTCTTCCTATTCTTTTCCCTTCATTAGGAAAATTTCTTACTCTCACAAGTTGCATCTTGAAGTTTGGTACACTTCTGCTTCAACCTTTCTGCAGGTTTCATACTCCCCACTCATACTGGAAATTCCCAAGCTCCTGATTCTCTTCTTTCCTACGTTATCTCAGATAGTTTATCAGGACTGTAGTTAACCTGGCTGATTGATAGACTAGTCTGAATTTGCTGAGCAGAGGGACTGTTTTCAGACTACCAAATATCATGCTCAAAGATTTGCATGTACCCCTAACAGCATGTTACAGCTGGTGATGAAGGCTCCCTGGCTGCTTTGTTCACCATGTGATTTCTGCAGTTGTACTTGGTATGGCAATACAATAGAGAAAAATGTTTTTCTGATAACTTCTACCTTGATCAAGACCAATGGCTGGAGAACTCAATTCTGGGTCTTCTAACTTCTTTCACTGTTTCCTGTTATTCATGAAGATCACAGCCACCTCACTGGTCTGAATTTTTCCTCTTTTGGCCCCCAAAAGCTTATAATAAGCATATATGTCAGGATATGAGTTTGCTTGTGATGGTACTTGAAGTAATTGTAACACCTACATTACAGTTTACAAATAATTGCAATTATGAGAGTCTTGCACAACATTTCCTGACAGGCTTGTATATCTCCACTTGCAGCAATCCTTTGATATTTAGGAATGGGAATGTTCCTTGGGGTGAGGGAGTGCCTTAGCTAGCTATATTATTGAAAACCATTCAGGAAATGAAAAAGTAGATATACAAAAATTTTGCACATTATTGCTATCACGGCATGTGAAGCTTACAAATTGCCATAACTATGTAATTGAGGATAGAGATCCATCCAGCCTAGGCTTCTCTCCCCAGCACAGGCAGTCCCTCTCTGTGGACTTGTATGTATTGAACTTCATTATTCATGGGCATCCCTTGGTCCTTCACAGTCACTTCACAGCTTCATTTTACTCCTTGTTGATGGTTTATGTGGAGATGGGACCTGGTCTTGGATGGTATTGCCCAGCATGACTTGAAATTTGGCGGTGGATCCAAGGATCTGTTTCCCATATGGTACTCTGCCCTATCTTGCGATACAACCTCAACCTAAGGTAGTGTCTGGTGGTGCTGAAGGGAGAGAGGTCTGGTTCTATCGAACCCTGACGTTTGAAAGCTTTTACATCTGAGTAAAACAGAATTTTTAAAGCACATTAAATGCATACATTAAAAGAATGTTCTATAACAAATTAAGTTAAAAAGTAAAAAATTATGAAGTAAAAGATATGAACACATACATTATGAAACAACTTTTATTTTATTTGGGACCTCAGCTTTATTTAAGGAAATCTAATTCCTTAAATATTTCTAATTTGAATTTGTTTTGTTTCAGCCATTGTTTCTTACATTATGTTAAAGATCCCACTAATATATGATGTTTTTCCCCATGAAGATATCTGTTATAAAGCCCAAGCACCAAACTTTTCTACCCTATGAACAGTCAGGAGAACTCTTTCCCCTTCCTCCCTTTGCAGAATTCATTATCCTGGTCAGGTGTGCTCCAAGTGTAGAAGAGAGCATGAGGTGAGCATTTCAGAGAGCATCTAGAGAAGCAACTCTTGAACTTCTTGGGATAAGTGGTTGTCCTAGATCTTGCTTAGTCCTGCTAGTCTTCTTTTTACATAGTTCAGTTTGTCCCTTTCCACCCTACCCCCTACACTTGCAGCACCTGCCACAGCTGTTTCTGTTCCTCTGTGTCTTTGTGTTCATAGGCAATGCAATAGTTTTGTTGTAATGTGTACTTTATTGAATCTTTTAACATAGTCTCTCTCTATAATAAGTATTAGCATAATAAAGAGCTCTTTACTGAATGCCCTCAGGGATTATGTTGGCAACTGGTCACACCTGGAAGCAGCAGAGAAGGTTTGCACTGAGGACTCTACGCAACTTGGGTCTGGGGAAGAGAGGCCTTGAGCATCGAGTTCAAGAAGAGGCCCACTACCTGGTAGAATTTTTTGCAAGTATGAAAGGTAACTCTGTGCTAAACATAGATGCTTTTCTATCATTAGTCTGATGTCTTTAGTGTATGAACTTCTCTGTCCTGCTCTGAAATCAGGGGCAGCTTCTGTTCCATAACAGAGTATACAGGGTCTTACAGGGTCTTTATGAATGGACTGAAAATGCAGCGAGCCCCATCTTGTGTTTTCAAACCCAGTGGGAGTCTATTTTTGCTCAAAGTTTTTTATAAAACTATTGAAATTGGGAAGCAAAACTGGAGCTGATTATTTATGTCATAGAATCACAGAATGGTTAAAGTTGGAAAGGACCTGTGGAGATTGTCTAGTCAAACCCCACAGTCAAAGCAGGGTCAACCTGAACACTCTGCTCAGGGCCAAGTCCAGTCAGGTTTCAAAAATCTCCAGGGATGGAAACTCCACAACCTCTCTGGGCAACCGGTTCCAGAATTCAATTGCCCCTACAGTGAAAAAGTTTCTTCTTAAGTTTAAATGGAATTTCTTGTGTTTCAAATTGTGCCCATTGCCTCTTGTCCTCTCATTGGATACCACTGAGAAGAGTCTGGCTCTGTCTTCTTTACACCCTCCCGTCAGGTATTTATACACATTGATAAGGTCCCCCTGAGCCTCTTCTTTTCTCCAGGCTAAACAATCTCAGCTCTCTCAGCCTCTCTTGTATGTCAGATGTTCCAGTCCCTTAAGTATCTTTGTGGCCCTTTGCTGGACTCGCTCCAATATGTCCATGTCTTTCTGCTCTTGGGGAGCAGAACTGGACCCAGCACTCCAGATGTGCCTCACTAGTGCTGAGTAGAGGGGAAGGATCACCTCCCCTGACCTGCTGACAACGCTCTTCCCTAACGCAGCCCAGGATGCTGTTGGCCGCCTTTGCCGCAAGACACATTTCTGGCTCATATAAGGTGCTGGTGCATGAAGACATGGATATATTATCAGGGCTGATGAATTAAATCTTGTAACACCATTTGCATGGGTTCCATAAAGCAACGACTAGAGTCTTGTCTTCGTTGCAGCATTTTACTCTAGTCAACCCAGTTAGGGGTAATTGAGTTAGATTATCCAATGTTGACCATTATGCAAAGGCACAGTAAATCAGGACATGCTGTGGCTAGCATTATGTCAGTTAAAAGTGATTAAATCCAATCCAATCCAATCCCATGTCTTAAGAACTTGGAGAGAAGGAAATGTGACCACATGTGCAGGAAAAAAATCTCCTGCAGCCTAGAACAATAAGTTGGTAAACAGAATTGTGCCTTGAGTGTTGGACAGTTGTATCAGTGCATACATAAATACAGTTGTAAACATGGTTATTTTATTTTGGAGTCATAAATAGTTTTCTTGGGATTAGTGTTTCAAGTAATTGCTTTAAAGCTAGTTATTATATTGTTGACACAATTAGTTGAAAGTAACTTGTGACATTTTCTCTTACTGGAGGTTCTACTCCCATCTCTAGCAACATCAGACAAAATGTAGTAGCCTTGCATGTATGTATGTTCTTGCTGAATAAAATTGCCTCTTGTCTCATGGCTTTCCCTTCAGATTCCCTTCAACCACAGTGTTTTCAGTCATGAATCTGAAGGGAGAGCCATGAGACAAGAGGCAACTTTATTCAAAATGGCTTAAGATCAATTTTGAATTTTCCAGATGGCAATTTTGCATAGAATTATTTTTTTCTTACCTCTAAATGTGCTCTATCAAAATAGAATGTATTTTACGTATCTGGTGTTTCTTTAGGGTGCCACTCATTACTGGGGTTATAGGATGGCACCATTGCTTTGAAGAATCTGTTTGACACTACAGTTTTCTAAGAAGATTGTTTCATCTCTGTGAAATGCAATGCTTTATATATATTGAAAGCATTTTGGGTAACCTGTAATATCGTGTCATTTCACTAAAGCAGCATAGGATACTTTAAGAGTGACTGTTTATTATTATGGTTGCAGAGAAACCTTTGGATCCTTCTTTCCCTCTCTTTCATTCCGTCTCAAATGTAATTTGTGCTGTCGTTTTTGGCCATCGCTTCTCCAGTGAGGATGAAACCTTTCATGAGCTGATTAAAGCCACAGAGTGTATATTCAAATTTGGAGGCAGCTTTGTTCATCATGTAAGTAAATAACCTGTAGTCTTTTTTTCTGAATAGGATAGAAAGTGAGAAATGCAGATTCAAGAAGTGGCTGTTAGGCAAAACAGTTTTAGAATTGGTGAGTCGTGTCCCATACAGCTTTACTGAGCACTGCACTATCTCAAAGTGTGCTGGTAATGTGCCTGCCTAGCAACCTTGGTCATTAGTGTTCGTTGTCCTGCATTTCAGCACAATGATAAGGTGGTTTACTCCTAAATCTTTGCAGCAAGGCACAAGCTTATGGACTGCTTCTGGGTCATGTTTGTTACTCAGTTGCTCAACCCGTCTGCAACAGATGCCTGCCTTGGGCATCATGTTTCTTAAACCCCAAGCATTAGGTCTAAAAGTGTGATTCACAGTGCCAAGTTTAGATACTAGTTTTCATACACAATCATCAGAGAGGAGATTGGTTCAAGTACATAAGTGTTGTGCCTGTGCCTACCTATCTCTAATTCTTTATAGTAAATGGAGACTTGAAGACTCCTCAAAGAAATTCTACTCCTCCCTGTGTGAGGAGCAGCCTCAAGGCAGGCAACAACAGATAGGAGATGCTAAGTCCAGCAAATATCTCTGTAGCCTTGACATTAGAAATAACCAGTGCTTTTCTGAGAGTCAAGGATCTGACAACAGAAGAGGCTCGCTTTGCACAGCAGTGTAATGGCTTGAATAGTTGCCTGGGAGTCCTGGTTTTGGCCCTAGCTTCTAATGTTGTTCACACATCTTATTTGGCAACTTCTTAATGCAAAATGCATAGCAATCCCTGAAATGCAGAGATCCCCCCACTTTCCAGGGTGCATTCTGTTCACTGAGTTAACATCAGGTTCCCTTTTGCTCTCTTTGGACCTAGAAGTTGTGTGTGGTGGTGGCAGATGAGACCTGCTTTTGGGATGGAGTATGTACCTCCTTTCCCTCTCTCCTTCCCATCCTAGCTTTGTTCTAGTCAACTGAATAAGATGATGTTCTGTGAAATGAGAGCAGTGGATTCAAACCATCTCAGAATGAGGGGGGCAATTTTACCACTCCCTAGATGCAAGGGTGTTTCTCAGTATTATCCAAAAGGTGGGCCTCGCTGTGTCCACGTCCCCGGGTTATAACTGGATTCCATGCTGTTGGGCACTGAATGAGAGAACCCCGTGGACTGGGCCCCTCCAGAAATGGAAGTGGAGTTTTGGCAGGACTGGTAGCCAGGAAGGTGTATGGTCTCAGTTCCCCCCTTGAACCTTGGCAACTAAATTCCACTTACAGTTAGGATGCCAGAGTAGGCAGAAAAGGCATGTATTTAAGAGTAGGAATGCACGTAATTCAGGCAACCATTTGTAATTAGTCAGACCACAGTTGTTTTTAATGCTTCTGAACACATTTTGAAGGAAAGAAAAATATCAGAGATGGATCTAAACAAAAATCATATGAAATGTAATATGAATTTACCAAGGATTACTACCCTTCGGTGATAAGGTGATAATTAATTGATAATTGGTTGTCTGAAGAGAAGAACTGATTTTCCAGAAAGACAGAAGTATAGTGTATCTAATTCAGCCAGCCTCCAGTGAACACCTAATATGGTGCTTTTGGGGGTATAATTAAAAGAGTACAAAAGATGTAGAGAGAATAAGGAACGGGACATCAGAGAGAGAACAGTCAGTGGGGACAAATCAGGTTGGAAGGAAGTTACTAGGGTTTTTCAAGGCTTTGTCTTCAGATAGGTTTTATTTAATTATTTCATTAGTGGCAGAAGAAGGGGGAGATGGTGAGGAAATTTCTTGACAATTTGTTGACACATCTAGTTGTGTCAGCTAATCCCTTCTTTTCTGGAAGACAGCACTTAAAAAAGTCAGGTAGCTGTCTCTCAGCATTTCTGGATTTCAGGTGGGCAGTAGATGTTTCAAGTTTTATTAAGGACTTTTGAGAGCTGGGTTGGTAGAGACTGCTTTGGGGAATTGCCGAGTTTGTATATCAGCCTCTGGTAGTCAGCCCTCTTTGTGGAATGTATCAATTGCCTTCACACTTCCTGGTGAAGATAGTTTATAGTGGCCTTTCTTCTCCTTTTCCTAGTATTCTCCACTGGAGGGCAGGAGCTCACTTGTTAAATGCAAGGAATACAGTCCTGTTAATCATTCTAATTTGAGTTGTGAATGAGCTGACAGTCTGCATAACTGAATTTTACCGCCATACATCTAAATATTACATACTGTGCTATTTCACAGGCTTCAAAACATGAGTATACTCTGTCAGAATATTTTACTACATCATGCCAAAACACATGCTAACATGAATATTAACTTCTCTTTCTATTAGATCTAAAATGCTTTCTCTAGTGATAGAGATTTCACAGTACCTCTTGTATGTCACTCTCACAGCTGTACGAAATTTTCCCCTGGCTGATACGCCATCTCCCTGGTCCTCATAAGAAGGCGTTGTCCAGCTATGATGTCCTCAGCTCTTTTGCGAGGAGGGAGATCAGAAGGCATAAGGAGAGAGGGATACCAGATGAACCGCAAGATTTCATTGACTTTTACCTGGCTCATATTGAAAAAGTAAGTGTTTGTTCTGCCTGATCATATGTTCATTGGGGTATAAGGTTAAATGGACCATTAAATCATCTAGTCTGGCCCCTTCTATCACAGTCTTCTCTCAGTCCTTCTTCTGTCTTCACTAATTCACCCTTCCCTTCTCCTCTTCTCCTCTGCAGCAGGCCATGCTCCTTCTCCTATTTTGCTTGGTGCTGGGAAGAAGAAGGAGAAGGGGGAAGACTGGGAGTTAAAAGGCAAGACTGGCTCAGAGAGCCAGAGGAGATCTCCAGGGTGAGGGTATCTATTCTTGCTGCCACTGAGCGGGGGGTAGTGATTGCTGCTCCGGAATGGCAGTGCTTCCCTGCTGGGAGAGCAGGTGTCCCCTGCACAGTGATCATGTGTTGATCACAGCAATAGAGGGCAGTGCAGGCTGTCGGGCTGTAAGAAGCACCCAGCCAGCTTCTGGCACAGCCAAAATAGTTCTGCTCTCCTGGACTGCTGCCTGCCTTGTCTACTCCCTTGAGCTGGCTCTGCTGCTGTGCTCAGTCCCGCTACACAGACATGCATCCATAGAAGAACTTCTATTAGCCATTGCTGTCAGATAACCAGCTCTCAAGTCCTTTAACATGTGTCTTATCACTGTTTTGTAGTACTCGATTTTTTATTGCAGTATTGCTTTGTGAGGAAAAAAGGCAAATACCATGCGGAACTCTAAGTATGTTGCCAGTGTAAAATTGTCATTATTGTCCAAGTTGGTAATTCTCTCAAAGAATCAAATCAGGTCTCTTTGGCAAGATCAGTTTTCTGTATCACGATAAATAGCATTAACTTGTATTCCTACCTAGTAATTCTTTATTAATTGATTCCCATATCTGATGCTGTGTTATTTCACCCAGAGTGGATATTAGCCTAACTGCCTTCTAGTTCCTTGGAACCTCTTCCTTTAAAGTTTTTGATAATGGCTCAGGATTAACACTTGTGATCTTCTGAAGTCTTTAACTGCTTCTGAAATCTCTAACTGCTATTTATGAAACATGAACATCAGTTGACCAGAAATTGTTTCAGCTAGCTCTTCTGGGACTCTGCTGGGTGGAAATTATCCAAGTTAGTTTATTAAAAAAAATGAACTGTCTGTAGTAGATATGCAAGGGCTGCATAAAAAGGTTAGATGATATTACAATAGGAAAAAACATTGTCCTTCTCACTTTACAATTGCTCCACTGGCAAAAGAAAAGTTCAAGAGCCCTGAGCATAACCTCCCTAAATTTAGACAATGGATTCCCCAAAAACTTAAAAAGATTTTTTCATAGTTTCGGCATATACGTACATACCCTCACACTTTTAACTAAAACATCGTAATAACAATATTGTTCCCCAGACCAGTTGTATGTGAGTCACCATGGCCTTGTAGTGGATCAGGAATCTGAAGATCACGGGTTAAAAACTATTACCACAGCTCAGTGTTCATTATCTGTTCACTGTATTGCTTAGCAGAACAGCTAAGTGATGGAAATATGACTTGAGGAGTGAAGAATGACATGCTGGTGCGCATCTTCAGAGGAACACTTATTTATGAAACATTCCAAATGTACTGCTATTTTCACAATTAAGCCAACGGTTCTCTTCTGTGGAGAACATGTGATTTAGCTTCATTATTAAAAGTAGAGTAAGCATACCTTGTCCATCTGTGAAATGGTAGCTTTTTTTTTTATTGATAATCATCTTTAGTTTTTGGTATTTTTTATCAGTGTCTCTGTTTTGTGCTATAGGCAGAACACACTGCATTTTGAAACCAGTGATAAAATCACATTCACTCTTATTCAGGTTGTCTTAACTTTTATGTTTAAACCTCTGCTTCTTATCACTTGCAGTCCAGTGATGAAGCCAGGTCTACATATGATGATGACAATATGGTTAATTCTATAAATGACCTTTTCTTGGGTGGATCAGAGACAAGTAGTACTACTTTGAACTGGGGACTGCTGTATATGGTGGCAAATCCAGACATTCAAGGTGAGAGGAAGTGGTAAGCATATCACAAGTGTCTCTGTTGCAACTGAGCAGCCCAGTCATAACATTTTCATGGATCAGAGGTTATTTCTAGACTCTGGTATATGGTTAGGGGCACATAGACCTTTTTGTACTGGTGGATCTGTGCTGGACAACATCAGTAGCTTCAAATTCTCTGTATACAAGTTCTGGCAGTGGGCACAGGCATAAGGCAATTCCCAGAAAGTGTTACTGCTGGGAGTAGGGATATGTATCGGGGGCTGGGGCTGATTGAGCGCATAAGGGTTGAGGCCTTTGTTTGGGGAAACGAGGACTGTGGTAGGATAGTTGATGGAGTCAGAGGACTGGAGTTAGTGTTTGGGAAGCTAGAGGGTTCACCCATGTAATGCTGGTGATGGTACCTGAAGAAACTGAGCTTCATTCGGTCTTAGATAGCAATAAACACAACTGATGGCTGAAAATAATCAACTACAACCAGAAACTGAGGTGCGATGACAGGGCTGTCACTCTTTGGAAATTTGCTTCAATTCAGCTTTGTATTGGCTGAATACCAGTGATGGAAGCTACAGGGAGTCTTCCCTTCTTTCTGCTCTGTAGCTCAGAGAAGAAATAAAGATGATCAACTAAAGGTCGATTGGCAGCTTCTTATTTTTGACCATCAGTCTATTTATGAGCCCAAGGTATCAGGGTTCCTATTTAATCAGTTAGTTACTCTGTGATGTATTCGAGTTTATTGCAACAGAAAGGGTTCTATTTGGGAGGAAAATTTAATGGCTTATCGGTCATGTCTATGTCTATTTAAGTAGATTATTTTTAAGTCTAGTTTTTAAATAAACATCAGTCACTTTCTTAAAACACTAAATAAAAATCAAAGGGAGAATTATCTCTTGTACAGGGTAACAGAAATCCTGTTTTTAGATAGCAGAATATGTGCAAATACCCAGGGGAGAACAGGATTGTAACTGGAGGAAGGAGATGAAGATAAGCGAAAAATTGCTCAACAGGTAGCTGTCAAACAAGAAGGTCTACTTAGTCGTGTGTTATTGCATATTTATTAACACCTATTGTAATTAAGGTTATGAAAGTGCTGACTCATCTGCATAGCTTTATTTGTAATACCCTGCACATACTTGGGAAAGCAGGGTGTGTGCGGAATGATCCATCCCTAGCTTGTTGAGTCATACACTGCATCCAGACTCTCATTATGAATAGCCACCAGTAGATCTGTCCTCCATTGATTTCTCTCTTATTGAATCCATTTTATACTTTTGCCTGTGTGACACCCAGTGACAATGTTGCACCATTCCATTATGTACCATATTGAAAAGTTTTGCCTACTGTTTATTTAAATCTGTCGCCTGGTCACTGAATTGGGCTGTCTCTCTGACACAACTGGAACAGAGATGTGTATTTACACTTTTGCAGTGACTGATCACTGCTAACTATACTGGATCCCCAAGTAGTTGTGTGTTTGATTTACAAGCTAGCTGTTCAAAGAACAAAATTTATTTTACCTAAAAACTTTTCTGGACATGTATTTTGAATTCTATAAAGTACTTAAATCTCTGTTGTTAGGGCCTAGCTTAACCTGGTTTTGTGAAGGACAGCTAGCAGTCACTAACCAGGCTTCATGTGAATGAGCACAAACCCGGATCAGTGCAGAATGAGCAATGGAAGGCTTTGCTGCATCTTAGTATTTCTTTAAAGGGCCTCTAACTTGGAAAAAGATTATATCATTTGTTAGAAAATCTAAGGCATTTTTATTGTGTGTGTGCTGCATGTCTTGAAGTTTACAAAACAATTTTTATATTTCAGTTAATGCTTCCAACGCCTCTGTGCTGTAAGTAATTTAAATTATCCTATTCTTGATCAAAAGGCAGGCACCAAGAATCAGATCCATTTTTTTTAAAAAGGGATTTGGGCATTGTTCTAGTTGGCATCACTTCACTTAACAGATATCCTGCATAAGATCCATTTCTTTTTAATAGGAATTAGGTTTTTAAGGCCCAGATTCATCTGGCTTAAATTCCACATAATTATGAGGCAGATGGCTCTAGGTGTCCAAAGGCAGCCTTCCTAAAGAAAATACAAAGATAAATGAGTTGACTGTTGCATTTAAGCATTAACAGGGCAATGCTTAAAGATGCTTACTATTTTAAGCAACAGGTGTCTAGCCTTAAATTACAAGCAAATAATTTCAGACTCAGAAGTAGAGCTCCCATGTGCTTAAGCCGTTGGAGCACCACCCTGCCTTTGTTTTCTTTATAAAAGTTATTTATATTTTGACAGTAATTTTGCTACTGTCCTAGTAGTTCCAAAGGGAAAATATCTATGAAAATGACGCTACTGAAAATATTTGATCTATTTTTCCATCTGAAATGGTGAATACTTTTCCACAGAGAAAGTGCAGAAGGAGCTGGATGCTGTTTTAGGTCCTTCCCAGTTAATCTGCTATGAGGATCGAAGAAGACTGCCCTATACAAATGCTGTGGTTCATGAAGTCCAGCGCTTCAGCAACATTATCTCAGTTGGCATGCCTAGAGTGTGTGTGAGGAACACAACATTGCTGGGCTTTCCCCTCAAAAAGGTACAGAAACAGTTTCTCAGTCATTACAGACCTTTCCTGCATTAGTAAAGCGAGGTGCAGATTCAAATATATTTGTGCCGGTCTGGGTTTGTCCCCTCACCAGGGGTTGGACACCTCTGGGTCAGAGGCTGAATGGGAAGGAGGACAAGAAACCATCTGCCAAGCTGAGATGGGTGACACAGCTCTTGGGAGAGGGTTATCAATAGTGAAAGATGCCACTTTCTGGAAGAGGCGATTTTAGTAAGTGTTTCTACAAACCAATGAGGACAAAACCTTAGAGACTGATACTGTAGGATCCTGTGATTGATTTTGCACTAATAGGGCATGGGAAAGATTTCTGATTGGATTTCTGTCTCCAGGAAGCCTGTAGAAGATTTGTCTAGGGACAAGCATGAAGGTTTTCAACTGGCTTTCGTTGAAGAGACTAAATCGCAGAAGCTTCTAATGTTAGAAGTGAAAGTGGGTTAGAGTCATGTTGTTAGTTTCTGTTGACATGGCCACTTCCACTGTCAGGCTTGGACTGACATTTTGAATTAAAAAGACTTCATGCTCCTCACAATTCCTCACTTTCTACTGGTATTGTCATACAACACCAAATACTGAAAGCGAACAGGGACTAACACTGGTATCACCTTTTGCTTTCTGGCTGCTGGAGGAAGATTGACAACCAGAACTAAGTGAGTGTTTTTTTTTTCTTTCAGGGCAGCATTGTTTTTCCAAATATTGCTTCTTCTTTGTATGATCCAGAGCAGTGGGAAACACCTCGACAGTTCAACCCTGGTCATTTCTTGGATAAGGATGGAGACTTTGTGAGCCAAGAAGCCTTTTTACCATTCTCAGTAGGTAAATGGACTAACAGCACAAATGTTAATGGTTTGCATTGGGACTGTGGAATTAAGATGTCTATTAAAAACCTATTGGTTGTTTATTTTAAACCTCCTTTGTGGAAAACAGTGATAAAATCAACACAATAATTTTCAGCAATATTTCCCAGTCCAACTGTAAACACCTGTTCTTCCGAGCAAATAATAGCATGAAAAAACAGAGACATACTGAATAATGTATACATCTAACTTGTCCTATTTTTGGAAGGAAATTCTCTGCTAATGATTACAGTTATTGATTTTGGGCATATGTTTCAATCCTAGGCATACATTTGGAAAGCATTTGAAAGCAGCTGTGCTGATGCTTCATGCATATGAAACTGGAGCATGGCATCTCTCAGGAAGAACATGTCCTTATCCTTCATTTACATGATTGAATGAATCGCTTTAAAGTTCTCAATCAGATAAAGATGAGATTTTTGAGGTAATTGAAGTGAAACTCAGAGCAGAAGGGGCACATTTATCTATAGTGGTAGATAGGGTTTTTAAAGGTAGAATTACAGGAAGTTGTATGTCATTGATTGCATTAAGTCCAAAAGAAATTCCAGACTCAGCAAAAGTACCTTTGTTTTGTGGTGAGAATGAATAAGATTCCTTTTGAGGTCAGGGTGATCTGTGCAAATAGAAAATTCCTGGGTGCTCACCATCTTCCCCTTCTCCCTTCTGCAGGGCACCGTGTATGTTTGGGGGAGCATCTAGCAAGGACTGAGCTCTTCATTTTCTTTGCCAACCTGCTGCGGGCATTCACCTTCCAGCTCCCTGAGGGAGTGACAAAGATCAACACAGAGCCCATTTTGGGGGGTACGTTGCAGCCCCACCCATACAGGGTTTGTGCTATTCCACGCTAGGCTGCAGGATGTCACAGACCACCTATTAAGCAATCCTATTTGCTTTCATAAACATCCGTCTTGAATCCATAAAGCTTTTTTTTTCTGGCTCAGATATTAATTTCTGTCTATCCCAGGACTACTCCAAAAGTCACCTTTGTCTACATCAGATGATTTTGTTCAGACCTTATTACCTACTCTTGAAGATGATCTCTTTTTTTCTTGTAATTGTTCTTTTGGTCTGCAGCACAACATTCCTCTTAGCTGCGAAGGCACCATGTGCTTGCTGGCTGGCCTGGCAGAGTTAGAACCATCTGGTGAGCAGATGTTGATAAAATTGGCTGGCAGACTTCAAAAATGAATTCATTAGCTCTGAGTGATCCTATTGTCAAAAGCAACAGAGTTTGGAAAAACATATCTGCAAAATTCTTCCTCTATATATTACTGTCATAACTCATAACATTTCAATCAATTTTTTGTTGATGGTCACTAATAAAAGATATGAAGGAAAAATTGTCAAATGGCCTTATTTATGGTTGATTTACAGTTCACTGTGAATTACAAGATTTGAACCAGCAAAATATTTATAAGGCATCTTTAAATTTGCCAGAGGATATTTGGTGAGAGTAGGACTGAGAAAGGATGCAGGCTGAAACTCTCTTATGGGGTGAAGATACTGACAGAAGATTTCTTTTAGGGAAGATACTCCTAATGTTTTAAAATACTGCCAAGTTAATTTTTAAAAAGCCCTTTCTAACAGATCAAGTGTTTACCCCAGGATTGACTCCTGTCAGGATCAGCACTGGGCAGTTGCTACTGCAGGTGCAAGAAAATCCTTCATGGAACAATTTGGATTGAGGAGCCTGCTAGAATTAGAGAGTTGACTAAATATTGAAAAATATACATGGAAAACACTAGAGAGGTCTTGCAATTGCCTCTGAAGTTAAGTGGTATAGCTGAAGCTACAAAGGCTTGTCACGTACACAAAGTACTGGTCAAATGCAATGAAAAAGTCTATAATAGCAGAAAAGGAAAAAATTGGTTCCCACAGCAAGTACAAATTTATTTATATTGTCTGGAAAAGAATTATAAAACGCAAGTGAACACAAGTGAGTAATGAAGGATACTTCATTAATATTCCTGTCTTGGTGAGAGAGGATACGACAGCTAACCAGACCATCATCTGTTAAATCAGTCATCACTAGATTTTGGCCACTGTGTGACTGAGATGTGTTTAGGCAGCTTACAATGAATCACAAGTTTAGACCTGTCTCATTATTTCTAATTCAATAGCTGATGGAACATGGCATCAAAATAGTAAAGCACTTGATATTTAGCTGTTATTAAATTAAATGGCAAAACAGCACTAGTGAGATATGGAACATCACATCCTGACATTTTATTTGACAGTTTTCCCTGTTAAAAACTGATGTCAAAGTCTCTGCAGATTAGCATGTGCACACAGATAGATAAGGCAAAGCAGAAAGCGCTGTGATTTGGGGACACTGGAGCTATCAGTGCTTCTTAAAAATGAAGCTGCAAACAGCAGTAGTATTACAAGGATTAACGTCATAACTACGTGATGCTGTCACTCCTAATGATCAAACACTACCCCAGACATCCTTTTAGAAGGGGAGCTCATTAACAGACCTAAGAAGGATGCTTGCCCAGGAAGGCCCATACACAGCTGCAGCAGGTTGAGTTGCCTAAACCCGTGGGAATAATGTAACTCAAAGCAATGGACGTAACTACTACTTGTCCAGAGATCTGATGTTGCTCAAGAGGAGATGTGCAAGGCACTTCAGAGGAAAATCATGCATTGTATGTGGGTAGGTTGTTCATGTGTGATTGTGCTAATGTGTATTTGTCATAGGAAGTGCTCACTGCAGCTTTATAATTTTTTTTTTTTAATAATTCCTTTGTGTGCAGATGCTGAGGGAGAGGATAGCCCTGCACATGAGGTGTGGCAGCAGGACATCAGCAGGAGGCTCACAGCAGGAAGATGATGGGCCCAGGTATTACCTTGGGAGCAGCCATGAGTTGTCAGGGTGCAGCAGGTGGGGAAGAGGAGGAATGCTTTTCAAAGTCTTTATTTCTCTTTTCTCCTGATCTGTTTTAAAAGTGATTCACTGTAGTTCGTGTTCTAATAAAAGCTGCTCTTTTTGAGCTTATGGGCCTTTTAAAACCTGGCTGATGTTGCCACAGAAGGCCAACCAAGCTGAGAGTAAAGGCAGCCAATCTGTGACTCGCATGTTCCAAACTAACTGCTGCTGCCTTGGGGCTCCCTGGTGCTCCTCTGTCAGGCTGCAGAGCAGTGTCCCTCCAGGGCTGCTAGTCTTAAGGGAAGGGGGTGTCTTGGAGATCTCCACCATATCCTTCATTCCTCTCTCTGCTTTTGTTTATTGCTTCTATGGTATTTCTCAGGCTTTGCTCAGTCATTGTAGACAGAACTTCTAAGAATGATAGGGAGCTGGCCCGAGTGGCCAGTCAAGGAGCATGGTGTTGTAGGGAGGGGAACTCACTGACCCAGGATTAGATCAGACTATTTTCCTGGAAGAGGAAGCAAACTGGAAGTTCATTTTAGTTTACAAATATGGGAAGATGGTCAGGCTTTAACACACAGGTTTTTTCAGGTAAAAAACTCTTTGGTTTGTCCTTTGTCACTCTGACCACCCTTCACTGCCAAGCTCTTCCTCTGCAACTCCCCAGAGCAGCACCATGCAACTGCTCAGCGATGCAGTGGAAGATCTGACTGTAAAGGAAAAGGTATAAAATGCAGAGTAGCAAAGTTCAAGCTGTTCAGATAGCACTTGGAGAGGCTCAGAGCCTTAAAACACCAGCTTATTTATCTCCCTCTCCAATGCATTTTGCAAAGCCACTATGAACCCATAGGAGTCCTCTGGTGAAGGTGGCTGCACAACTCTGTCTCTGGAGTAGCTTGGGTCAGCACGTGTGAAATGCTGTGTTCTTATTTATTAAATTGAGGCCAAATTTTTAAAAACGAGAAAAAGTTAATTGTGTCTTTGCTCTAAGGGCAGTTGGGGAGATAAAACTATAATAACTATAAATATAACTGTAAGTTATAATAAAGCAACACATGTAGGTCAGTTTGCATTTTTCCAAAATCAGGTGGAAATAAAAGGTTTTCTATTAAGAGAAAATATCAGTGTTTTCTGTAAGAGTTTTAACTTTGTTAAAATATGATTTTCCTGAAATTAGCATATAAAATATTTTTCAAATTCACAGTTATTTACTCAGCAGAGGCGAGAATATTTTCTCTGGGGGGTAGGAGGTTAAGAGTAATATATCGCTCATTACTGCAGAGATCTTATTAAACATAACTTGGCCTAGCAGTCCTTTTTTCTTTTTGTCTGGTGAGAATAAAAAAGAAGAATTCTAAGGAAAGGAGAAAGATGAGTAAGATAAGCCTTTGCAGTAAGCCTTACTTAGAGATAGTAAGAAGTTAAATTTTCACAGTATCAGCTTGGAGACAGATAAAGCAGTAAGGAGATGTGAGGACGGAGCAAATCTTTAGTAGCTTTGGTTATTTTTCTTCTTGTTGTCTGGCTTCTGAACCTATAATGGACCAATGTTACCTTCCTTCTGTATCAATGACAAAATGTGATAATAAATGTCATGACTTGTGAGTACGGAAATGTATGACTGTAATGGAACAGGAGGAATACATAAAATGCATCACTTCGGTGGCAGGAGAGAGTACACTGAAAAAAATATTCAAGCACTTGTATCGAATATTCCTGTTGGGCAGTAGGCAAAGGGTGGCTGCTTAGCTGTACTAGGAAATTAGGATGCATGTTCAGTGCCAAGATGTTTGACCTGGCTGTAAATGGCCTTCCACATGTGGCAGAAGCAGTCCAGCTCAGCAGTGCTGAGCTCGGAGCAGGGAGCTTGCCCTGGTTCTCCGTGGGGTGGATTAGCCTGGGCAGGACCCTGCCTTTCTGTGGTGAGCTCCTGTCCAAGCTCTGAGCTGACTCCTGCAAAGCTCTTGCTCAGACATTTCCACCCTGCACTGTGGCCCATCCACAGGAAAAAGTGGGCCTTTCCTACCCCTTTAACAGTGAGACAAATGTGGCTCCTATAAAAGACTG
Source organism: Apteryx mantelli (assembly GCF_036417845.1). Taxonomy (NCBI): domain Eukaryota; kingdom Metazoa; phylum Chordata; class Aves; order Apterygiformes; family Apterygidae; genus Apteryx; species Apteryx mantelli. The sequence continues at coordinate 11,968,942 of NC_089986.1, forward strand.
AGAGAAGGACAAGGACTAGAAATAGGATAGAGTGGAGTTATTTAATAAAGATTCCACGTTAGCAGGGAAACATTTCTTGCCCTTGTTTCTTGAGCCTTAAGAAACATATTCCAGTGTCTGCACAGTGTCAGAAGTATAATTTACAGTGAATGCTTCTGCACTGTCTCATTCCTTAAAGAGTTTGCCAGTGAATATCAAGATGAGATGAAAATTCTGAGATACAGAACTTCTTGATGTGTTCCTTGGAAAATTTGCTCAGTCAGTAAATATTTAAAGTTTGTATACAAAGCATTTGCTTTGTAAGTAAGTATTGCGAGTAATAAAGAGCAGAAATTCTGTATTTTGGTAGTAAAATGAGGACCAAGGGAAGTGCTGGTTTCTTGCAGCTGCAGTATATCAGGAAGGCTCTCTGGAAAATTGACAATTTAATGCCTTCTTTGGCTTTGGTTGTCCATAAAAATGGCAATGGTGATCTGGAGGCTAATACATTTAATAACAGTGACATTCATGGAAAATTTCTGTCTAGATTAGGAAGAAGAGGTTAGAAAATAATTAGATAAGTTTGATGCTTTTGAATTTGCTGGATTGATTCATCCTAGGGTGCTTAGAGAACACTATCAACATCAGAGCAATTAGCAATTATCTATGACAACCTGTGGAGGATGGGAAAAGGTCAAACATTTGCCTGTCTTCAAAAGGTAGGAGAAGTTGGAGAGTTATAAATCAGCCAGCCTCATTGCACTTCTCAGAAAATCCTGGCAAAAATAATCAAATTGGAAGCACTAGGAGGAAAACAGACAAGTCAGGAGTCGCCAAATAATGTCAAACTAACTTAGTTTTCTTTGATGACATGGCAAGAGGTCTGTCATTAGGAGAGAATCTGTTAGTGTAATTTACTTCTCTTTAATGCAGCTTTGACACAATCTCAGTAAGAATCTAGGGATATGTGGAGTATGGGAAGCAAAAACTCAGGAAACACGTATGAATGGTACTCTGTCAAACTGAAAAGATATGCTGAACGGGATTCTGTCCTTCTTCTAGTACCATTCCATATTTAATTAAGTACCTTGATGGTTATTATAAACACTAAGGCTGGGTAAGACTTGTTTTCTTGATGCTATCAGTTCCCAAGCTGATGACTGCAGCAGGTTGAAAAACATGTATTCCTAAACTTGTCTTGGTTCACAGATGCTTAAAGGCAACACCATTTTATTTGGATTTGTTACTTTATGAAAGTACGAAGGCTGTAAATTGGATTATTGACTGGAAAAGATGAGGTAAAAAGAGTGAGACACAGTCCCAAGACACACTTAACACTGATGTCCCTTCCTGGTTTTAATGATAGAAGATATAGAGATGAGGGTGACCCTATTCCAACATCTCCCTTCCTTCCTTCCTTCTTTCCTTCCTGGAGTGCCAGTTTTCTCTGGGGAGTTTTCTGAGGCTATATCCTCCCTCTGCTGTTTCTTGAGCATTATGGTTCCCACACAGCAGTAAATTGCAGCAGAAAAACACATTTTAATATTGCAGTGATTCAAAATGCCTCAATAAGCCAGTGACTCAAAATGCCTCAATAAACCAGAGTATTCCAGTTGAAGTTCAATGTCTGAACTAAAATGTTTTCTTTAGGTTTTCTTGAATAAAAGATTTAGTAGTAAAAAAAGAAAGTTTTCTTTCATAAAATTCTGAGAGGGGTTATCTGAAACTATGTCCATTCAGATCATCACCCTAGAAAATTCCTAATTAATTGGATTAATTTGGAATAATATTTCAGCTGAGTTTGTCACCTTTTTTTTCTCTTAGTGAAAAACTTATGAACTTGTCCTAATATCTGTGAACAAATCTCAGACTAAGGGATTTTTAGCTAACACTCCAGGAACTACTTATTTCCCGTCCTGAAGAGTGAGATTCTAATTTTAAAGAAATAACAATAATACAATTGTAGCCCTTTCCCTAAATAGTTTATGGAATACAACAGATGAGACAGAGGATGAGCTAATAATATGAGTATATTCTGGGCTCAACTAGTGATATGATGATATTCTACGTGGAATACATTTTAAGGAGTATTACAGAGCAAATAATTCCACAAAAGGCGTTATTCCAGCACTACAAGGTAAAGTCATACAATTAAAAGTGGAGAATGTCTTCTATAGTTTGCAAATATTTTGAAGTAAAACTTTGGACTGTTTTGGATTGTACTCCTTTTTGAAAGAACTTTTTGGAATACTATGAAAATGTTTATTCCAGTGACACAGTCACATAAGCATGCACTCTGCCTTTTAAATTTATCTCGGTTTGACACCTGCAAACTATAGATGATTGCAGTTTGTCATATAAGGAAGGTAGCTTCACTCAGCCTACTCTTGAGTAATTTTAGGCAGGTAAAATATCATAGCAACCACCCTCCATGGATCATTAGGGTATCATTAACTTCAGCACTCGTGGACAGCAAACTATGTCATATAGAAATGCAGACCATATTGCACTTTTAAAATGATGTTATATGTTTTAAGATCACTATTGAATTATGGTACATGCAGTTAGACATGCATAGGATTCCAGGCTTGCTGGTCTTTGAGACCGTTGTGGCATTGGCCTGAGTCATGACAGAAAAGGACACATCTTTGCAGGAATTCGCTGTTTAAATCTAGTTGTCTAGTGGTAATGCATGCATTTGGCATGATGCTGTAGGGAAGCTGGTTCTGGACACCGTTCAGTCTGCTCAGGAAAAACATGAGTGGCAGCTACAGAGAAGGCTGTTTAGTTCAGTATAGATTAAGTATGAATTCTGCAGGAAAAAAAAAAAGTCTCCACTTTTTGTATTTCAGCAGTGCATCTTCCGACGAACAAAGCAAAGGGCAGCAAAGATCCCTGAAAGGGCTGTTGTCTGCATTGCAAGTGTTGCTGTAAGTAGCAGAGCACAGAGGGAGCTTTAAATGCACCAGTTTCACCGTGGTACTCTGGAGTTTGTTGCATGTTAATTTACCATGAATATTAGACTGGTTGAGGATGAGAAGAAACTGCTGTACGCTAACATTGAAATTCTAGTGCTGCAATACAATGTTCTTAATTCTTGGGGACTTTGTGAAAGCACAGTATCTCTGAGGTGTCTCTCTGAGTAGGTACATGGATATTATTCACTGTGGAATTCACATTCTTCTGCCCTCTGATCAAGATAAGAGGTCCATATTCTCTCTGTGTTTAAACGTCTCCCACAGAAGGGAATGCAGGGCACTGGGGAAGCTGCCAAATAAATTACTATGTCTTGCATTAATCCTGATTTTCTCTAGGTGAGATAGTGGCATCAGACCAGGCCCAGATGTTGGGAAAAAAAAGTAATTATAAAGTTTGCATTGTGGGAATTGCATCCATTAGGCTTGGAAGTAGAACATTAGTTCCATTTACCCTGCTTCTTTCTTTTATCCGCTGTTAAGTACTGCCAAGGGAAAGGGGAGAACTTTGCTATAAGTAAAACAAAAACAAAAAAACAGGAAATGCTAAATAGAAAAATTCTGGCTATTGTTCATCAGTTTAGCTTGTTGGTGGGTTTTGTACAGTTTTGTATGTGAGCTTCTGTGGGGGAAAAATCAGTTAGAACTGAAAATTACTTGCCTTTGATCTTTAAGCTGTGTCTGACAGAGGAAGACTGAGACAGAGGTCACCCAAATAATTCTCCCTGAACACCACCATCATTAGATCAAAGAAAGCCCTCTCTTCCTTGAATCTGAATGGCAGAAGATGTCCTCACAGCTCAGCCCAAAGTGTGCAATGAACAAAGACAGAAAACTACCTTTCCGTCTTCTCTTTCTGAAAGGTCAGTATTGACCATTGACTCCTTAGTGGGTTAGCCTGTAAGCACAGAAGTTGAAGAGATGATTTTGTGTTAAGGACAGGTCACAGGGAGTGTAATTTAACACCTCTTTACCAGGATTATTGCTCAATTTTTCCCATGTCTGTTTATATGTAGCAACATCTGTCACTCCCCACTGATACCTGTTTGATTGCATATTGCGTTATAAATACCTGCTTTGTTACGTATGCATAGTGGAATTTTCAAGTGTTAGGGAATTCTGCATTTAAGATCGTTCACGGCCTTAAGTTAGTTTTTTTGTAGATTTGCATTATGAGGCATGCTAAAATTTCATTACTGTTTGTTCACACACCGTTATTCACATGATCCCCATAGGACTGGATGGGCATTGCTCTTGGGAATGGTTGCCCATGTTTTCTTTATAGCCTTGAGTACTATGTACTTGAGTACTATGAGTACTTTATGCATCTTCAGACCTGAGCTTTGTTTTCTGAAGAGATTCCATTAAGTGAACATATAATTAGCCATGAGCTACATCTGAAGGTTAGGGACTGTGACTTGCCTGGCCTTACACAGGCATTCAGGGTGAGAACCCAGCTCTCAAAGTGGTTTTGTGTTGCTCTAGCCAGAAGATTATCTTGCTGTTCTCTGTCTCTTCACGACAGCATCAGATTTCTGCATCAGAGACCAATGCCTGAGACAAGAGATGAAGTTGCTATGTAATCTGAGTTTGTTCATAGAGCAGGGACTGCCCGGGCACTGACACAGTGCTGTGGTAGCATGTGTCTCATAATTAAAGACTTGACCTTTTGCATACTAGGGTCTGAACGGAGCTTTAGCCTGGGAAAAGCAGTCTTTGGTACTGGATGCTGCTGTCCACCTTTCACTGAACTTTAAAAATAAATTCAGCCTGACATGTGGAATAGTTCAGTTAGTTTGAAATTAAAACATGCTAGGATGCTACCTTCCTACATGTGCTGCTAGTACTGCTTGTTTTAATACAATTATACTGAGACCTACAATAAGGGAGGCATAAAACTTTGTTACAATGCTTAGCTGACAAGTGTTTTTTTCTTGCTATTTCAACCTTTTGGTTCACCATTTCTATGCTGTTGCTCAGCCTCAGGTTGAAGTATAGAGTTTTTGAAAGTTTGACTAAAAAAGAAAATCTTTTTTTGAAAACACGATAAAAGCTTTTCAGTTCTTCTAAAACTTTTTAGACCCTTGTTTTGCATAGTTACAGGTTCATTCTGTCAGTAAAAGCAATTTCATTTTTGTTACCAATTGTAGATGAGATTTTCATGTTTATAAGGCTAATTTTTCAAAATCCAGTGTTTGCAATATCTGTTTATGATTTCATTTCTCATGTAGTCATGCAGTTATCTCTTCTGCATCCATAAACTGAATATTACAAGGATCTCTGGGGGTAAAACATGTATTCATTAAAAACAGTTGTGAAATTTGTCATGCAGTTGTGACACATTGTTTAGAAGATTTTGCCTTAGTACAGATCAGACGGCATGTTTGAGGAGTGATGTCTGCTGGGCAGGAGAAATTTGCTTGTGACAATTAATGACATTCTTTTCAGCCTGGAACATGGATTAAAATGGGTGAGCAATGAATGGTAAAAACAGGGTATGTGAATTGCATGTATTTAATGGATTTAAATCTCTGTAGGAAGGACTAGTAGAAAAAGAAGTCTGGCCTTCACATTGTTGCAGACAATTTTTATACAGACAAGTGGACAAGACCAGCCTTGAAATGCTGGAAAAAAACACCATTCTCTTGCCTTGCGTTGTGTCTGTGAGCTGTACAGTTTCGGGAGTTATAATATACAAATCAACATTTTCTTCTCATGCTGTTTTGTCTCCTGGTTTTCCTCATGAAAGCACACAGGAAACATCAAATTCAGTAGTAGAATAAATTATCTGGCTGTTTCTATGAATATTTAATAGAAGAGATGGGGACACATGCCCTAGTAACAAAGCCTGCAAAGCTCACAGGTCAGTGAAGGGATTGATTCTTTCTATTTATTCATTGAGGTTTGTTCTAATTTGTGCTTTCTGGGCACTGATCCAGCTGAAACTGGTTATAAATCCGTGGAAGGTTTAGGTGAGATCATCTTGTCATGGGAACTGCCAAGCACTACTGAACGGTCTTTTCAGGTGCTTGTTCCTGTTGTTTCCAGCACTGCTGTGTAAATGTTAACAGCCTGTTAGAGCCGCTTAGAGGTAATTTCTGCATGTGGCTGTTCTGACGGGAAGGAGTGGTGTGAAATGCAAGAAAAACAAGAGCAAGGGCAAATTGCTGAGGTGAAAGGACGGTCTGAGAGAAGCATTTGAAGGCTTCGCAGAGCGGGTTCAGAGGGGATGTTTTGAGGATGGGTAGCTGATCTTTCAAATACATGTCCCAAGAATCCCTACAAACTGAATGGATTTTCCCGTTAGTGAAATGGTTTATAAGATGTTCTGAAGAAAAATCTTTTGTGAAGGAAACGAGTCTGGAAGAAGCTGTTTCTCCTGCTCTCCACTTTTCACCACTTGCACAATAGTTCCTCAGCCCTTGAGGGTGCTGCTTCTCTCCCCCCATGTCCCCAGGTTCAGCACTGCTGCCTCATCCTGTCTCCTGCATGCTCGGCATCCCCACTCTCTGCACGTAACTTCATTCAAGCTGTCCCACAAAAGCAGATGCTGTAGAGGAACTGACAGTGACAATATGTAGAAGTGACAGAACATCTATTGTTTTCTGTGGTCAGAGTTTATGTCAGAAGTTCTGAAACCTCTCTTAGCAATACTAATGCAAGCAGTAAAATTGCTCACAGCATAATAGATATAAGAGGAGCAACAGTTCTGATCTAAAGCAGTATTTCTCAACCTTTTTTAACTCAACGCCCACCAAACATTTTTGAAGGAAAAGGGCCATCCTGGACATTGCTACTGTAATGCACAAGCAATAACATAATAACTGGGACAATAAATAAAAATTTGGTCAAACTTGCTTATGTATGGGGACCTGTCCATGTACTGCAGTTATTTCAGGTACGACTGATTGAGAAACTCATGTCTAAAGGACTGCATTTTCTTTGCCAGATGCAACTGCTAATCTCTTGCATATTAATTTGCTATATAGCTTGAATGGCTGACACCCACCTTAGCCTTTGATCTATAGGTAATTGGCAAATACTGAAAGCTGCAGAGTATGCTTACCATCTTTCTTGAAAGTCATACTAGTAGAATTGCTGCAGATACTAGAAACGATTTCTCCAAGGCAGGCAGCTGAATGGCAGTCCTGGAAGCAACATCGTCTGAAGGTTTTTTTCCAGAGTACATTCAGATAAACATGGAGTGGCTCTGGTTGGCTGTGTCCCTCCCTGCCCCAGGGAGTCAGCAGAAAAGCAATAAAGAACCTGACTGAGAGGGATGCAAAGACAGAGGGCAGATTAACAGGGCTTGTTGGGGCACAGTTCATGCTGTAACATCAATTGTGAAGGGAATTTCTTCCCACACAATAGTGTGTAACCCTCAGTCCCCCTGTTCTTTCATATTAGCGCCTCGCAGTGCAAGTTGCCATCATCTATCCAACTCTCCTTGCAGAGGAAAAGCAAGAAGAAAAACCTCCCTGTATGGGGGAGAAGGACATGAACTGGACTTCTCACCACCACACTTTGTACATGGACTTATTGTTGCATTGCTACTTCAGCAAAACAGATCTCTTCTGTTAGCAACTTAATGCAGTTCGTGCTATATTTCAAAAAGGTTGCTATATGTGCCACTGTGCTAGAGATATAGGAGGCACTGTGTGATGGAGGATTATTAAGTTTCTATGCTATGGCTTGATTTTCTTCCCCTTAAGATACATAAAATTAAATACAGAGATCTTGCCTAAATCTTTTATTCAAACTACTTTTGGAGGCTTAGTTAGACTGCTGAGTCAAGCTGTCAAACCTGACATTCCAGAGAAAATAGCCCTGCTTGAAAGAAACCTTGTGAGGACAGAAAACAGGACTGATGGTGTAATTAAAGACTCTGAACTGCCAGTCCCAACTGCAGACTTGGTCAGAAGATGTTTTATCTTGTAGTAGTTACAAGTCATCCTGCTTCTCTGTTACTTACATGCAGCTACTTCTATCTCAGCCTTCCCTTGGTTTCTACCTCCTGTTGCTTATTTCCACACCCTGATTAAAGACTCTGGGGACTTGTAATCACCTGACTGCAAAGGATTTATAATGGGAAATATCAGGTGGATATAGGTAATGTGGGTTGGTACAGCTCCACTTATACTAATCTGGGATGATGTATTGCTACAAGCTGAGTGCAGTAATTAAAATATATTATTGAGTTGGGCTGATTCTGCCTTTTATGTTTTGCAGCTCACTATCATTTAAATTCCTAGCATATAAATGTAGGGGTATTAATACTTGTTTCATTACCAAGTCTGCTCCATTATACATTTTAAATATCAATAATCTTGTAGCACTGTGTAATTTCTTATCATCATAGGTAGGAATAGATACCTTTGCCTTGACAAACCTAAAATCTAGTTCATGATGATAAAGCACCCTGAGATACCCGATGGGGTAGGAAATAAAGAAAGGAAAGCATTGCTTATCATTTGTATTATATAAAGTAAATTTCAGTTATAGGTCAGTGCTTATATCTTGAGCTTTTTTTAAAGTGCTTGTTTAGAAGTATAGACATTGTAAACTCCTGTGTATCCCAGTCCTCATTTTGAAGGAGATTCTTGTATTGACTTGACCTTTTCCTTGTTTTCTATTTTCCTTTCCATAAAATGCTGAGAGAATTAAATTGTTCTTTATCTTTTACATACAAATCATTTAAAAACAAAGACCAGGGGGAATTGTTCACGTTAGTCTTGTAGTCTTTATTCATTAGCTTGCTTGTTCACTGTAGTTGTATATTATTGCAGTCTTGTCACCCTTTACTTGTCTCCAGGTCTTCTCCTATTTTAAAACTGCTTCAGATTTTGCACCACTGGTATCTCCATACACCTGTATCCCGTCAAAATGTGCGTTTCTTTCATGTGCCCGTTTCCTTTGAGCTTTCTCTACACATTGCTTTTCTGGAAACTGTGGGGTTTGCATTGCTTTTTTACTGGGGTTAGACAGCCACATTTCTGCCTATATTGTTCCAGGTACATATCTGCCAAGTTCACTATCCGTAGCCATTGTAGCGATGAAAGTGTCAAGAGTGAAAGACTCATTTTCAACGCTTCCTGCTGGGTAAGTCAGTCAGCTTCATTTTGGATCTAACCAGCCTAAGTACGTCAGGACCTATCTCAAATGTTCTTATGATTTTCTGTGCTGAAATGATTTGGCTATGTCAGCTCAGTGCCTGGAGCTGGTGCATTAAGTTGAGAATGATCATCTCTGCAGTTTACCTATTCTTAGCCTTGAACACACGGACAGCCGACCAGGTCATTTCAGACTCCTGGATCATGGGTTGGAGGGGGAGAATACCATCCTCAGAGCCGTATTCTAGGACTGGGGCTCTTCTGAGGTCAAACTCTTTGCCTTGGAAGTGCCCACTGTTCTGCTGCAGAGTGTGTCTGTCCCTGGCTTCTCTCTAGGACGTGTTTATAATCCCTTGGTCAGGCATGCTGAGGCATGTGTGTCCTCCAACTCCTCTTCTGATCGTTCACTCAGACTGAGACTCATTAATCCTTGGCCTGTATGTGACTGAGGCAGGTTTGGTACCAAGACTCTTTCTTGCACTTTGTGCAGAGCCCCAGGATATTGCATCTAACTCTAGGTCTTCCCACTTTCCTTGGGGCAAGGTACCTTATATGTTGTGTGGCTTTACATTTGGCTGCACTGAAGCACAATATTTCTGTATTTGTATTGAGCTTACTCAATGTTTGCCATCTCTGTCAGTGATCTGCCCTCTTAAGTTGCACTGTTCTCTCAATCTTTGTGAGACTTACAAGCTTTATAAATAACATTTTTAGTTTTTCTTAGCTTAATGGTTTTGGGTAATTGAAAAACACATTAAGGAATGTAGAGTCAAGAACGGATCTCTGTGAACACTTTATAAATACATGTGGGAATATGGTTCCTTGTTTACCTTTCAATTAGTCTGTGTCATGTTCAGCTTATTTTGTTCTAGATGCTTAAGCAAAAAGCCTTGTAATACCTGTAATCTTTTCAGATAAAGAAATCAAATAACTTCAATGTGATCTATTTTAGGTTGGAGATTGTTTTCTTAAATCCGTGCAATTTTAAGATTGTAGAAGGAATACTTTTGCCATGTAATGCTTTTTGGGGTTATTCTTAGGGTGAAAAATATGGGCAGTCACCTTCTCTTCTTGCTTTAACTTTGCCTCATCCAGTTCCTGTATCACACTTACAGTGACACCCTGGAGGTTTTTACCTATCAGTTCACTAATTGTTGTAATCTTTTAGGTATCCTTGTTTTTGTATTTAAATATAACTTTTCCTGTGATGGCTTTTCCCTACTCCTATATCAATAAAAATTATTTTTATATGTGGTCATCACAAGCATTCAATATTTACCTAGTTATTTGTTCTTTATTTGCAACTTTCCTGGGCTTTAATGTCACTGTTTTTTTCTTTTTGTGACAAGCTAGTATGACACACACTTTCAGGTGCTTAACTGTGGGAGTCTCTGGTGGAGCTTGTTTATTCAGCTCCTCTTAAAAGTGCTCTGCCATCAATTTCTTGTCATCAGTCCTTTCCTTATTCTTGGCAGTCCTTGAGAATGATGTGAAGAAATCACTGATACAGGTTGAGATGACAAACTGCTTCAGCTAATAACATTAGCATCGCCTTTTACTGTTTTAGCCAGATATTTGCTGCTGCTTTTCTTGGATATTTCTGAAAAGATGGCATCTGTGGGCTTTGAACTTCTTTTAATTTTGTTCACACAGGTCTGTACATCCTCACTTATTCACTAGCTGCAATGATGCAGTACCTACTAAACAGCAAAAAGGATCCTGATGTGAGAATGTGGATTTCATGTTATTTTGTAAAACAAGAAATCTGTTTTTCTCTTTTATGTTTTAAAATGTATCCTGTAACCTCTTTTTTACCACTCTTATCCTGTTGATTTTCTTAACCCTTTGGGGGACTTTATTTGCAGTGAATTTGATCCTCAGGCTTGTTATAGGGAAATTATGGACAAGTTTCAGCTATTTTGCATGTTCTTACATCCTGACGAATTCATCCAAAACTCATCCATTACATAGAGGAATCATTCACTTCCTGGTGATTTCACTCAGAGAATGTCAGGTTACTCTTTGGCAAAAGGGGGCATGGCGGGAGCCAGCAGCGGTGCCCGGCCCCACCAGCTGCGCTCCCACCCCGCAGACGGGACAATGCCGTGGCGGCATCGGAGGTGCCAGGCAGCGGGGAGACTCCCCTTTGCGCCCGCAGCCCACGCCCCGGCGCTGCCCCGCGACCCGGCCGGCGCATCGCAATGTGCCACAGTGGCACCCGGGTGGCCACGGCCACCAGCGCCCGCCCGGCCCCAGTGCGGCGCTGTGCCAGTGCGGGGCAGGGGGGAGACGCGGGCTCCCAGCCCAGCGGCACTACTCGGCACAGGCGCACCGCTCTTGCCTTGACGCAGGCCTGACCGGCGCCTGGCGCTGCCCGGCGTGGGGCACGCACGCACCGCAGCCCTCTGCCTGCACATGGCGCCATGGGACAGGCCAACTGCTGCGGCACCCGGGGCGCTGCTGGCCCTGCTGCCGGCACGCAGGCACAGCCTGGGGACCCTGGCCACGCGGCTCCTCGCGCCGGCCTCGGGCTCGTGCCCAGGGGAGCCTCCCGGCCCCCAGTGCTGCTTGATGCCTTTGTGTCGCGCAGGAGCCCCTGGCTCCTGCTCAGCGAGCGTGTGCAGGTGACTCGGCACCAGCGGACGAGGGACAGGCACCTCCTGCTCTTCTCCGACGCCATCGCCAGATTCAGGTAAGAAGAGCAACCAGAGCTGTCCTTCCCCCCGCCACCGCCTCTGCCACCTGCCCCCAGGCACCGCTGCTCCCCGCATCTGCTCCCACCGGAGCAGAAAGTGCCTCCTCGGGGCTGCTCTTCCCATTGCTTCCTTCCTCAAGAGCACCTCTCGACAAGGAACAGCAATCCTGCCAAATCCTGCTGCTCACAGCCTCTAGCATCCAGTCGCCCGCAAGGAGGCCTTCCTCCTCTCCTCGCTGCCTCGCCCAGGGCTCCATGCCCTTTGCTCCCCACGACCGCTTGTGCTCCATATGGCCTGCAGCCCCCTGCATGGGTGCACCTGCGCTGCGGGCAGGGACAGCCTTGCCCTTTAATTCGGGGAGGTGTGAGCGGAAAGGGGCAGGCTCCGCGTGTTGCCACCCTGACCGGCAGCCCCTGAGCAAGCGCCCGCCAGCATTGCTTTGCAGCAGCGACTTCTCCAAAGTGCCCTGTGTGCGTGCTGGCACGCAGGCTGCTTTCTGCCACCCGAGCCCCGCGCTGGCTGCCCCGAGCCTCTGCCCCCGGCGCACGGCTCTCCCCGGGAGGCCTGCTGCGGCTGCCCCCAGCACACAGCCTCCAAGGCAGTCCCTGCTCTTCCTCCTGGCAGATGTGGTTCCACCTTCCTGCTCAAGCAGCGGGTGCCTCTCAGCGACCTCTGGGTGCTGTGCGGGAAAGACGAGACGGCGTGCAGCTGTGAAGATGAGGAGGACGTTTTTGGCCTCAAATGTGCCAATTCCCTCGTCCTGGTCTGGACCACCAAGGTCTGCGTGGTCACCTTCCGGTGAGTCTTGGGAGCGCGTCCAGGGCTGGGGGGGGTGCAGGGCACCGTGCTCGCCTTCAGTCCTCTCCGGGCTTGCTGGGGCTCAGCCCCGGCTGCGGCAGAGAAAGCAGAGGCCCTGCTGGGCTTTCAGACGCACCCACAGGCACCTCCAGGCGTGCACAAGCCACCCGCCACTGCCGCCACGACCCTGCAGCTCTGCTCAGCCTAGCGACACTGTGGGGGGACACCGAGTGGGGGCTCTGGTGTATGGTGGTGTGGAGAGGTGCCAAGCGGGCCAGCTGTGTCTGGGGCCCTGTGCCTCTCCCCAGCAGCAGCAGCAGGAGCGGGCTCTGAGGCTGTTTCTCCTTCTCGCTGCAGGTCACAGGATGTGAAGGAGCAGTGGCTGAACACCATGCTCAGGTGAGCCCTGCCGGGGAACTCAGCCTGCCTGCGGCGGCGTCAAGGCTGCAGGCAGTGCAGAGCTGCCGGGGCAGCTGCCTGCAGCACAGCAGCACGGGAGGTGGGGGAAAGGGACGCCCCCTGCGCAGGGCAGCTCTGGGGCCGAGCGGCAGCAGCTGCTTCGCCTTGGCACGGCAAACGAACACCAGCGCCCTGGAGCTGGCCCCACAGCTCCTGGCTTGCGTGGATGGGGAGCCCGAGCTGCCGCTGCCCCTTTCCGGACGCAAGAGGCCCGGAGGCAGCGGGGCTGGGGGCGCTGCAGAGTGGTGCTGCCAGCCAGTGCCGCACAAAGCTCTGCTGTGCCAGCGTGGCGTGGGGGTGCGGGGCTGGTGTTGGGGCAGCGAGCAGAGGGGGCTGCCTGTGACCGAGCTCTGCCTTCGTCCCTGCGCTGTGCCCAGGCAAAGCCCAGGAGCCCAGGAGACCCAGATCAGCCGCCTGCCCTCCCTTCGGCTCCTTGTCAAGGCCGTCGGCTTCGATGCTCCCGTAAGTGTCCCGGGGGTTTCCGCTGCGCCCCGAGTGCCACGGGGCTTTGGGAAAGGGCCCCCACCACCAGCTGCTCACATGGCTTCTCTGCTCTCTTGCCTAGTCGGGGTCGCCGACTGCCCGCAGCATGGAGGCCTTGACTGCGGCCGAGGTGAGTGGGGGCTGCCTCTGCCCCGGCCCTGGCTGGGTGCTGGCGGGAGGCATCGGAGTTTCGGGAGGGCACGTGGCAGGGCCCGAAGCCCTGCAGAACACTGGTCGGTCGCTGCTGCATGGGGCCATTCCTGCAGCCCAGCATCTCCTCCACAGGAGTGTGACAACCTCGGCTCTTCCCTGCAGCTGCTCACAGCTCTCTGCGTGCCTGAAGCAGCTCCGGAGGCACCCGAGCACATGGGCAGCTCCGCAGGTAGGACAATGCACTGAGCATTGGTACCGAGCAGGGCTGCTGGTGCCAGTTGTGTAGCTGGAGATCGCAAGGCGCCTGTGGCCATGCCGAGGGGGGCAGAGGGCTCGAGACCTTCTGGCAGTGCTTTCCTCCTGCCACACTTCCCAGAAGTTCAGAATGACAATACTCACTCCACAAAAGGCATCGCACGTGTTGAACCTCTGTAGCCCTCTGCTCTTCACAGCGCTGCTCACTAGGGACTGCAGCTGCACTCCCCGGGCAGGATACTGCCCCCGCGGGGACTTGTGTCTCCTCCTGAACTGCTCCTCACCTCCATAGCTGCTAAGGGTGCCCCTTGCCATGTGCCATGTGCAGGGCTGTGTGCTCCCACCGGGAAAGTCCCCTTTTGCCCCTTCAGAGGCCCAGGAAAAAGGAGCTGACAGCCTCTTTCTCCCCACAGCACACCCAGGTGCTGCTCTGGAGGACGCCTCTGCCCTCCACAGCCCAGAGGCTGAAGCTGCCTGCGGCCCCCCAACCGCTGAGACGCAGCAGCCCAGAGGGAGAAGCCCCAGCGGGAGGTGCAGAAATGCCTCGTGCGTCTCTGCTCCTCCACTGCCTGCTCAGAGCAAGCAGCTCGGCACGCTGCGCAGAAGCCTCTCGGAGGCAGCCCTGTCCTTCCCGGGCCGCTGGCGAGGCTGCAGAAGGCGCCAGAGGGGCACCAGCTGGGCGCACAGTGTTGCGGATGGTCAGCAACAGCTGGGCATGGAGAAGGAGGCCCTGGAAAAGCCACCTGCCATGGAGGCGGCACCACTCTCAGCTGGCTCTGCACCCACACCGTCCTCCAGGTGCTCCCTGGAGAGCTGCCGGGCTGCTTCGCAGGGCCCCTCCATAAGCCTCCTGGGAGCTGCTGCCATTCCCGCTTGCTGCTTGCGGGCAGCAAGAGCTGCGAGAAAGAGAAGGAGACGGAGGAGGAGACAGAGAAGGAAAAGAAGAAGGAGAGAGAGAAGGAGAAAGAGGGAGACAAAGAGAAGGCAAAAGAGAAGGAGAAGGCAAAAGCAAAGGAGAAGAGAGAAAGAAAGAGAAGGAGGAAGAGAAAGGGAAAGGGAAGGAGAAGGAGAAGAAATGGAGAGCAAATAAAGGGATGAGAAAAGAAAGAAAGAAAAGACATGGAGAGAAAACAAAGAGAAAGAAAAGAAATGGAATAAAAAGAAACGGAGAGAAAAGAAAGGGAAAGAAAAGGAAGGGGTAGGGCAAGAAAGTGAAGAGAAAAAAGAGGGGAGAAAAAAGGTGTAGAAAGGAAGGGGGAGAGAAAAGTGAGGGCAAAAAAGGGGGCGAAAAGGGAGGAGAAGAAGAAAAGGGAGCAAAGAAGATGGAGCTAAGAGAAGAGGAGAAAGAGGAGGGAGAAAAGGAAGAGGGGGGGAAAAGGAAGAGGGAGAAAAAAGGGGGAGAAAGAAAGGGGAGCAAAAGGGTGAAAAAAGCAGCCAAATGAAGGGGTGCTAGAAAAGGGGAGGAAAGGGAGAGGGAGAAAAGGGAGGAAGAAGAAAGGGGGAGAAAAAGAGTAAGAAAAGGGAGAAGAAAAGGAGGGGAAGGGGAAATAAGAAAGAGAGAAGCAAAGGGGGAATAAAAAAGGAGGGTGGAAATGGGAGAGGAAGGGGAACAAAAAGAGGAGGGAGAAAGGGGAGAAAAAAGGGAGATAAGAAAGCGAGGGAAAAAATGGAGAGAAGAAGAATGGAGAAGAAGGGGGAGGCAAGAAAGCGTGAGAAAATAGGTGGCAGGAAAAAAGGGGGAGAAAAGAGTGAAGAGAAATGGGGAGAAAAAGCAAAGGGAGAAGAAAGGAGGAGAAAAAAGGGGGAAGTCGATGAGGCCTTCTACAGACAGCTGGAAGTAGCCTCACGATCCCAGGCCCTGGTTCTCATGGGGGACTTCAACCACCCCGATATCTGCTGGAAAGACAACACAGCTAGGCACAAACAGTCCTGGAGGTTCCTGCAGAGCATTGGTGACAACTTCTTGACACAGGTGGTGGAGGAGACAACAAGGAGAGGTGTGCTGCTGGACCTCGTACTAACAAACAAAGAAGGACTGGTGGAAGATGTGAAGGTCGGGGGCTGCCTTGGCTGCAGTGACCATGAGATCGTGGAGTTCAGGATCCTGCGAGGAGGCAGCAGGGCACCAAGTAGGATCGCAACCCTGGACTTCAGGAGAGCAAACTTTGGCCTCTTCAGGGACCTACTTGGAGGAATCCCATGGGTTAGGGCCCTAGAAGGAAGGGGCGTTCAAGAGAGCTGGTTAATATTCAAACATCACTTCCTCCAGGCTCAAGAGCGGTGCAGTGCATCCCTATGAGTAGGAAGTCAAGCAAAGGAGGTAGGAGACCTGCATGGATGAGCAAGGAGCTCCTGGCAAAACTCAACCAGAAGAAGGAAGTCTACAGAAAGTGGAAAGGGGGACAGGCCACTTGGGAGGAATATAGGAACGTTGTCAGAGTATGCAGGGATGCAACGAGGAAGGCTAAGGCCTGTTTGGAATTAAATCTGGCGAGAGATGTCAAGGACAGCAAGAAGGGCTTCTTCAAATACATCAGTAGCAAGAGGAAGACTAAGGAAAATGTGGGCCCTTTGCTGAATGGGGTGGGTGCCCTGGTGACGAAGCATGCAGAGAAGGCAGAGTTACTGAATGCCGCCTTTGCTTCAGTCTTTACTGCTCAGGCCAGCCCTCAGGAACCCCAGACCCTGGAGACAAGAGAGAAAGTCTGGAGGAAGGAAGGCTTTCCCTTGGTGGGAAAGAGTCTAGTTGGAGGCCTGTAGCTAGCGGTGTCCCCCAGGGGTCAGTACTGGGTCCAGTCTTGTTCAACTTCTTCATCAATGGCCTGGATGAAGGGACAGAGTGCACCCTCAGCAAGTTTGCTGATGATACAAAACTGGGAGGAGTGGCTGATACGCCAGAGGGCTGTGCTGCCATTCAAAGAGACCTGGACAGGCTGGAGAGGTGGGCAGAGAGGAACCTCATGAATTTCAACAAAGGCAAGTGCAGGGTCCTGCACCTAGGGAGGAATAACCCCATGCACCAGTACAGGCTGGGGGCTGGCTTGCTGGAAAGCAGCTCTGCAGAGAAGGACCTGGGAGTGCTGGTGGACAACAAGTTGACCATGAGTCACCAGTGTGCCCTTGTGGCCAAGAAGGCCAATGGTATCCTGGGGTGCATCAGGAAGAGTGTTGCCAGCAGGTCGAGGGAGGTGATTCTCCCCCTCAGCCCTGGTGAGGCCACATCTGCAGTACTGTGTCCAGTTCTGGGCTCCCCAGTACAAGAGGGATGTGGCACTACTGGAGCAAGTCCAGCGAAGGGCTACTAAGATGATTAGGGGACTGGAGCATCTCTCTTATGAGGAAAGGCTGAGAGAGCTGGGCCTGTTTAGCTTGGAGAAGAGAAGGCTGAGAGGAGATCTTATCAATGTGTACAAGTATCTGAAGGGAGGGTGTTGAGAGGATGGAGCCAGACTCTTTTCAGTGGTGCTGAGCGACAGGACGCGAGGCAACGGGCACAAACTGAAACACAGACAGTTCCATCTGAACATGAGGAAACACTTTTTCACTGTGAGGGTGACAGCGCACTGGAACAGGTTGCCCAGAGAGGTTGTGGAGTCTCCTTCTCTGGAGATATTCAAAACCCACCTGGATGCAATCCTGTGCAATATGCTCTAGGTGACCCTGCTTGAGCAGGGGGGTTGGACTATATGATCTCCAGAGGTCCCTTCCAACCTCAGCGATTCTGTGATTCTGTAACCTCTCTGCAAGAAAAGTTTGTGTATCAGTTAGGATCTGGGATGTCAGACACAGTTCTGTTGTCTTTCCCAGTTTTCATTTTGGGCATTAAAGCCACATCCATTGCTTTCTTCTTGCTATTTTATTATTATTACCTCAAACCAAATTTTATTTATTATTACCTCAAACCTAGTATTAATGTTCACAGTTACTAGGCAGATGTAAGGCTAGTGAATTTTGCAAGTGTCTGACAGTAACTGTAGGTGATGAGTTAAAAGGCAGTAGCAATGTGTTGTGTAATTTCCATTTCTGTGTATTGAAGCCTCACTTAAATCAGTTGGTTGTTACTCAGTTCCCAGTCTATGGGAACAGTTCTTGTGCTTTGGAAATCCTAATTCCTGATATTCCTCTTACCAAATGTGTTACAGATTGTTCTTAGTATGTAAGTACTGAAGGCAAAGAGCTAAAATTAAACATTTGCTTGCTCAAGGATATCAGTATCATGCTTGTTTGGCTGTCACATTACTCACATGGCTTTACTTTTGCAAGAGTTATGCTAATCTTTTTGAAACTTACTTCACAGTTTGCTTTTACATTTATCAAAAATCTTACTGAAATCTTGGCTCCTTGATAGCTTTCATTAAAAGCAACTCTTCTTTCCCTTCAGAATCCATTTTTTTGGAATGCTCTTTGCTTGGGTTGCTATCTTTTTGGTAATGGGTTTTCTTGGAGCAGAGGTTAGTAGTTTATACTCAGCTCTTAACCAGGGTGACTGGAAGACTTATATAAGACTTTAAAGTCTTACAATTTTCATAAAGAAATGCCCTAATATGGAAAGTTGACTTAATGATTTGTTTGAGGAAACTAATGCTTAGAATGGGTTGGTTCAAAAGGCTGCATTTCAGTTTGAGTTGAACTGATCTGAAATGGAATACCTCACTTTCTGCAGTCTGAGAAAATTGAAACATTGTGTGAAAGCTAAAATATTTCTCTGGGAAACTTTGGTTTTACGAAAATTGAGTTTTCTTCCAGAAATATAACAAATTTTGTCAACTGTATGTCCAGAAGAGGAGGCATGAGAGAAGAACAGTTTCATGCCAACACAAGCATCATTTTGCCTGGTTTTGTTTTCAATACAGTTTATCTGGTGACATCAGGCACTGGTGTAAGTAACTGTTTATGCACATGGGTTTCAGAGAGTAGGGAAACTCTGAATACGCTGAAAAAGGAAAGGTAGGGGTAGTATCTGGTAGGATAAACTGCTCATTTGACTTCATCCTGCTTCTGAGACTAGTAATTTAATTTCAGTAATATCTGACCTATGTTCTAAAAAAGTGAATTCATTCACTGATGTCAAAATATTATATCAAATATGAAATGTCCAAAACTAAGCAAAAGGATTTTGACCAAACAGACAAGAAATGAATATAATTGTATTTAGTCTTTTCATTAGATTTATGTAACTCAGCATTTCTCCTGACTTTCTCTGCACAAAATTAATTTTCTCTCATTTTTAAACTTGGTATGTTGTTTTGAAGATACTGTTTTTCGTGGTTTTCTGTTTTGCTGATTCCTGTTGCAAATATTTACAGCTTCACGGTGGGCTGCTATACCTGAATTACACTGGTTTTAGCAGTGCCATGGAACCCGCCTCAGCCCCCTTCCCACACACTCTGCCCATGATGACCACTTGTCAGTTTTGCACAGACACAGTCATAGTAAAACTACCTTTCCAGACTGTCTTCACTGTATAATGCAGGCTTGTATGTACCTATAATAGCTGCAAAGTTTGGCCAAATGAAGGAGATGGATTGATATCACCAAGTCCCATTACTTAATGCTGCCACATTTGCAAAATACTGCATTTAAGTATGTGTTGGAGGGTAGGGCAATATCTTGTTCAGACTTGCACTTCAATTTTGCTTTCTCTTTGCAATGCAAGATAGGATTCCCTGATAATTGACACCAAGTACTTTCCGCCTTCTATATTTCATATGAGGTGTCAATCTCTCAATTATCAGACACCAGATAGTCAATGTGTGCTGTAAACTTACTGACAGCTGGTCATAATATCCAGGATTTTGAAATTCAGGTCAAAAAGTATGAAATAAACCAAGGCAAACAAAGCCCTTAATTAGGTTACATACTCCAAAAATATAAAGTAATGACAATTAGAATTTTATATTTTACATTTTAAATAATAGCATACTTTTATATTCTGATTTCGATTATTTAATTTAATGTGAGCTTTTAACTGTTATCTCCTTGTCATTAATCCTCACTTGATGAAATTGTTTTTGTTACTGTCTTACTAAAGAAAAAATTTGACTGGACGCTTAAGGCCAGTATTTCAGAAATTACATGTAACAATTTCCTCTTCTAATTCGATGCCTAGTCCCCACCTACTGTTGTTTTGCCTGCGTGAACCAAGTATTTATGTGTACCAGCAGGCAAATCTGAATTTACAACCACATGTTAAAATAAGCTGTATAATGTTTGCACTTAAATCCATTGCCTGGAAAATCTAACCTATTGCTTACATGTAACTTATAATCTGAATTTAGTGAGTCTGAGATGAACTGTGTAGGGTTTTAAGATTCCCAAGGCAGAGGAAGCTAGGTTTCATTCATTATCAGTGGTCAACAACGGCTCACACCTGATGTCATTCCACACCAGATCTTCCTATACTCACCAGCAGTTTCCTAACACAAGCTCCAGGACAATTAGCTTGAGCACAAGTGCTTCCACATTTTTATACTGTGGCTTGCTGTAACCAGCTAAGTATGCCTTTGGTTAGGGATCGGCTTGATGCACTTCAGTATGGGAAATGTATGGAGTGCAGGACAAGGGAAGGCAGTGATAAAGAGGGAGGGACAGAGGGAGGGAAAGGAACCGAGATTCTACATAAATCAGTCTGCAGAGTGAGCTGGTGGAACAAGAAAGTAGGTCAACTTTTCCAAGCTCTAGTACGTTATTTTAGATAGAGACAAGCTGGTAAATCAGCTCTGAAATGCTGACTATAAGCCAAGCTTTTGTAGCCCTGGTCATTTCTTTGTTAATTGTTCAGTTTCTCAAATTGAGAAAGGCATGTCAGCAATTGCCTCCTGGACCAACTCCTCTCCCACTGCTTGGAAACTTGGTGCACCTGAACTTTCAGTTTCATCGGGATCTTCTGATGGAGGTATTTCTTTTCAGATACTCCTAATTGGTTAATTTTACTGACAGCTTAAATGAAACTAATATATTAGTAGCAAAGCAAAGTTTTAAGGCTTAGGAAAGTTACAGACAAGATATGGACATATGAAGATCAACTTGATTCCTAAATTCAGGTCACCTTCTTATGTGGAATATGATAGCTTCATGAGAAGCTTGATCCCTTTAAGAATCAAATAAACTTGGGGACAGAGTTTTTGACTTGTGATTAAAGTACATGAATACCAAATCGAAGAGGTGCTCCCCATTGTTTATAACATCATATATGTTACTTTTTTAACTTCTGAGGCACTGGCATTGTCTAGTTTGATTACTAAATGATTAAAACATTTATGTGTATGTATGTTTGTCATACTGAAAGGGTATAAACTCCTCACCCCCACTCATCCTCAAAACTATTTGTTTGCCACTTGTTTTTAGAGTTGCTCCTCCTTGGGCCACCTCAGTCCTTTCCTGTACTCTGGCAGTGATTATTCTAATGGTTTGCAGATGACCTCTAGTTCAGATCTATAGCTTGAGACAGTACGCACAAATCGTTGTGAGCACAACGCAGATTGACAGGCAGTGATGCTATAAAATGAAGGATAAAGCCAGTATCCAAAGCATTATAAGGAGAAGCAAGTGACTAGTGTGATCAATTGGATGTAATTCTGCTGGCACCTTAAACACCTTCTACCACCCCTTTTATATCATCTGGGGTGTGCGGGAGCAGAGTCCAATTCTTGCTTGAAGCTCTTTTTCTGTGAATTTCCTCTGTCATACATCTGTCCCTGCTTGAGCACTGCATATTTCTAGCATCTCCAGTGGTCAGTGTTTTCCTCAGTAGTATGAGGAAACCTCACTGGCTTCACTCAGCTGCAGCCCACTGGCACTTCAGGGCTATTGACTAATTCCTGGCTGCATCTCCTTTCCCGGAGGGAGCAGGTTTAATCAGTTGGTTTCCTATTGCAAAGGAAGGGCTGGCTGGAGGGACAGAGCCCCAGAGAGGTGCAGAGCACGTCTGTTGCATTAACGAGGTACAGATGTAGGCATTGGATGCGATGCAACCTAAAATTTGAAGTCTTCTTTCCTTTGCTGCAATGTTGCAGCAGTCTGTGCTTTGAAAGGGAAAATCACTTCCCCGGGGTAAATAAAATTGGCTGCTGAAAGCCTAGATCTTAGGAAAACAACAGGTTTTTTTCCTGCTGCCAGCTATAATTACATCTCTAGGGATGATGATCTCAGCACAGAGTAGGCCATTTAGCCAGTCAATAGAAGGCTCATCTTCCGTTTGAGATGTGTGGGGTTTCATCCGTACTTTTCTGGCACCTTTTTTGTCTACAGCTGGCAAAAACTCATGGCAACATATATACTTTGTGGCTCGGGTGGACCCCGGTGATCATACTGAATGGATTTCAAGCAGTGAAGGATGGCCTGACCACACACCCTGGAGATGTTTCTGGGAGGATGGTGTCTCCTTTCTTCAGAGCAATGGCCAAAGGAAAAGGTGAGATTTTCCTGCCATAAATATTGCACAGGAATGTTGACTTGGCAAACTACTCCTGCATCAGCTTTGTTAGACCTCTACCCTGCCATTCAGAATGCTCTTCCACCAAAATCCCCCATCAGCTCTTGAGAATTGCTTACTGTTTGTCATGATCACTTTTGTCCTGAGCTTTCCCATGCTTGGGTAACACTCCAGATCAGGTTGTTTCTAGGTCACCTTTTTGCTGTGTTTGAGATGTATGAGATTCTTAGCTCAGAACTCAGCCATGTGCCATCACTTCAGACCTCGCTCTCTTCACAGAATAATCTGTTCTGCTGTACATGATTGTGATGTATGTTGTTATATAAATGCAAAGTATGCTTATATGCTTGGCAACCATATATACTACCTGGTTGCCAAACAGCTTCCATCATGAGCAAGAGACCTCTAACACCCTCCTCCAGAAGTCTCATAGCTGTGTTTGTAGCCAATCTTAAATGTTTGGCGACATCACATTAAACTCCACTTCTCCTTAGTGTGTTTTAACAGTTTGTATGCCTTTCTCTTCCTTCCCTTGTGTTTGCTATGCCAAAGCAAACACAGGTTGTTTAAGGCCAGGTAAACCATCAGCAGCAGTACAGGGCTCTTCAGGTAACCACTAGCGCAATTTAACAACCAGTGGAATGGTTTCTCTTCCAGAGAAGAAACAGGATCCAGACGTCACTTGACCCTCACCTTCACCACCTTTGCCTACAAGCATCACATTTGCTGAGCTCCATCCCCATAAACATACCCTGGCCTTGTATATCACCCTGTAGAAATTCACCTGTTTACTCCTTTATTGAGCTCAAATACCTGGGTTTGGCTAAAGCAGATCTTCTAAAAAGGCATCTTAAATTATTTTTTGAAGACATCAGGAAATAGAGCAGTCAGAAAATCATTAGATGGCTCTTTTCAAAGATTAACTACAGTCAGTATTAAAAACTTGTCATCTAGTTATAGTTTGGATATGTTTCACTATGGTTTCTGGTCACTGATAATTTTTCCTCCTAAAGATACTTGTATCACAGTGCATTCCCTGATTTACTCTATGTATTATATAATACATTTTTAAATGAATGGTTCATGTCTATGGCAAATATTAATATGCCAGGAAATATCCTCAGGTATTATACTGGCAAGTGGTCGCTCCTGGAAACAACAGAGACGCTTTGGTATAATGACTCTCCACAATCTAGGAATGGGGAAAAAAGGTCTGGAGTATTGCGTGCAAGAGGAGGCCTCTCACTTGGTGGAGTTCTTTGTGAACCTGAAAGGTATGCCCCTGCTAAGAAATCAGATGCTTTTCAAGCCTGGATCCATCTCTTCAGTATGCCAATTTACATACCCCTCTCTAGAATCAGGGCGGGTCCAGAGTGGTGTATCCAAGGAAGTGCAGATAGAGACCAGTTTCAGAGGTGCGAATTTCTTTCTAAAAAGCTGTTTCTGAACCTAATGAAGCTGGGAACTTCTGAAATCCCTTCTCTTTGGGTTTATCATTTAACTATCATATTCTCTGTGTACAATTGGATGTCACTGAATTGCATATCCAAGCAGCCCTCCGACTGCCCAAAATAGGTAACTAAGAGTATGGTGGAGCTTAATCAATTCTCTAATTCTCTAAATTCCAATGACATCGGGTACCACCCAGCCTAGACCACAATACTGTTGACATTCTTGGACCTAATGTCAGTCTGTAAATAAAAGGGGATCTAGTGATGTGACTTGGTTATTTTCTTAGTTTCTTTGACTTATGAAAACAGCCTTTTCCAGGTAGATGTTGGCTTTCTTTAGCCTGGGTTCATCTCAGCTGACTCTGGGAAAATATAAAGAGTCTAGCACTTAAGCACCAGTGAGTTACTGTGTGATTGTATACTGTTTGCTGATTCATTGAGCAAAGTACAGAATTAAAAAAAAAATTACAAATTTATCTGTTAAGATTTTGGGAGTGTAGTTAAGGAATTCTCTCATAATGGTGCAGGATATTTTAGTGTCTGTCTGGCTAAGTAACTTCTGGCAAGAGAAATCAAAGAAAACAGGAAGGGAGGGGACTTCACTGGGTTAGCTGGTTCATTCTTGAATCCAAGCCTGGATCACTTCTACCCAAATCATTTCTGATGGACATCTGTCTCATATCTTTTAAAAAATCATCAGACAGAGATCTGATGATTTATTGTTCACAAATGACACTGTAATCATTTTATTACCTATACTTTGCAGTTCTTATCTATTCTGCCTCTTGAACCTTCTCCAGGTCCTTCAGTCTTTCCTCCTAAGTTTTTTACATTTTTGAACAATTCTGTCACTCTCTTCTCTTTAATTAATCTACCTCCTGTGATATTTCTTGCCTTGCACATTGCCTGACTTCTCCCACACACTTGAGGACAGCAGATTTGATATGATATCCTCCAATGGATCTCAGCTGTGCAATGTCATTTCCTAGGAAAGGCTATGAGGTTGTTTTAAGGCTATAAGCTAACAGTTTAACAGTGTCTAAGACTGTTTATGTTCATGAAAAAATATTAATGCCATATGTCATCCCCTTTCACACCCCAGCTGGATAAAGACTGTATTTGACATAATCTCTGATAGTATCTTGTCCTATCTGAGTAAGGAACAACCGAAGAAAGCATTAAGAGTGAATATTATCTACTGTCTTTGCAGGAAGACCTGTGGATCCTTCTTTCCCTCTTTTTCATTCTATTTCAAATCTAATTTGTGCTCTGGTTTTTGGATATCACTTCTCTGATGAGGACAAAACCTTCCATGAACTGATCAGTGCCACAGAGAATTTATTCAGATTTGCAGGCAGCTTCATTCATCAGGTGAGTAAATAATGCGCTATTTTTTTCCAATATAGGTATAATATGAAAGTGCAGATGCAAGAATAAGTTTTCCCTAAATACAAAGTAAATACAAATGCAAGTAGAATGTTAAGTTTTCATCCCTCTGTTGATGCTTGGCTGTAAGCTTTTTAGCATTTCCGAGACTGTTAACAGAAACCTTTAAACTTATTTTTGCATTGGAGTTTCTAATAGATTTGAACTTTACAGTGCTGCTCCTTCCACTTCATTTACTTCTCTCCTCCAAAAATCAGTAGCATTTAAGTCACTGTTGTGCCTTTTATTACTCTGCAATTTGTATGCTGACAGATTCTTTCATTTCCTTCCTCACATAGAATAAAAATTTCAGTATGAATCTTTCCATTACTTTGTAAAAACTCACAGTTCACACATTACAAAAATAATGTATACATACGTTCTCTGACAGTCTCACATTCAAGTTCTGTCAAAGATTTTTTGGTAGCTGCCTCCCATAACATACCATAAAGGCCAGCTTTGCACTTGAAGTGTCTAAGTTTTCCCCGTTAGTTAGATTTTGGTGTTTAGACTCCCAAAGAAGGACAAACTCAGCAATGGGGTTTGGGGATAGAATGACAAATCTTCATTTTGAGTTGGTAATCATACTCTCAGAATTTTACAAGTCAAAATTGTTGATGTAAAGCTTTTCAACAAATCTGTCATATGAGGGTAGCACTATACAACTTGCCCAGAGTGAAGGTGCCACACATGTTTAATGGGCAGAAGGGAAAGCCCACAACTCCAGGCCATTAGTCCTCCCTCAGTAGTATACAAGGCCTCAGAAAAGATGTTAAAGGAAAGAAAAGTTGAAAATACGGAGGCAAATGAAAAATGACATAAAATGCAATATTGGTTTACTAGATATGATCTTCTTCACTTGGAATTTTTTAGGAAAAAAAAAAAAGTGTAGTCTATGTAGTCTACCAGGACTTCAGTGAAAATTTGATAAGGTAACAAATATGAAGTAAATACTTAATTGGAGAACACAGGTTAGTGCTAAGGTTTAAAAAGAGGGTAAGGAATTCTGAGAGAGATATAAAGGGGTAAAATGAGTGAAAGAAGTTATCAGTGGAGTTCCTCTGGGAATGGTCCAGTGGTTTTCTGACTGTAGCTACTCATTATTCTTGTTGAAGACCTTGGCTGAAAAACAGGTGTAATTTGCTGATGATCAAAGTCAGAAGACCTTATTAATACAGAGGAGGGTCAGGATATCCTGCTGCAAGAGCTCATCAACCTTGTGGACTAGAGTTATAAGAATGGAACAAATTGTAATAGTACAAAATTAAATTATGAATTCTATTAGGAATTAATGAGATGAGCTTCTGCTATGAGCTTAGGACATTCCAATGCAAGGGTTAAGAGGAAAGAGACCCAGGTAAACTAGCAGATCACAGGATGAAAAGACAAACATGATCCTAGAGTGTTTCCAGCACTATTTTCCCTTTAGATCCACAGACGAGTTAAAGTAGGTTCTGTTGTGTAATGCTTTGTGGGACCTTTTCTAGGGTCTTGGACACTTTATGTTGTGAGTCTGGAGTGAAGCAAGTGCAGAGAAGGGTTAGTGGGATGATGAGCAAACTATCACATAACAAAAATAAAGAACTTTGCTCCTTCGGTCTGACAGAATAAAGGCAAAGAGGAGAGAGAAATGCTGTTTGCTTCGCAGGGTGGGATGGCAGATGCTGCAAAGAGAGAACTATCCAACTTTGAATTGACAAGAGTGTGTATAAATAGACTCTGAGCAGACTGAAGATGTAATATTTCTAACCATCAGAATAGTTATTGGTCACACAAACAGTCACAAGGATGAGGAAGAAAATGAAATTCTCTCTTAGAGTGATACCCAGTCACACAGTTCCTTCTGTGAACTCCACAAATACCCCCAGGTACTTGAGGCTGCAGACTTGTTAATTTTAGTAGCCACACAGTATCCAGAGAGAAGGCTTCTATATTTTGATTCTGTGTGGGAGTCAGGGGCTCCAACCTGTACAGAAACAGGGTCTGCTAGTGATCCGCCTTAGTCAAGTAAACTTCCTGGCATGAGCAGAGTGTTGGCAGTACTGCTTGGGCCCCAGAAACAGGATCTGCCAGTGATCCGCATTAGTCAAGTAAACTTCCTGGCATGAGCAGAGTGTTGGCAGTACTGCTTGGGCCCCCAGATTCAGGAGTGTGCCAAAATTACAAGTAGTGTTTTCCCACATGAGGGCAAAAATGAACTCAAAGTAATGATAGTTTGTTTATCCCACTATCAATATTTCCAGACAGGACAGTTCAGCCTTTTGGTGTTTCTAAAGCATTTTTGTTACTGACAGATAATTCACACTACCTCTTGTATGTCACTCCCACAGCTGTATGAAATCATTCCCTGGCTGATGCACCATCTCCCTGGTCCTCATAAAAAGGCATTGTCTTGCTATGATGTCCTGAGTTCTTTTGCAAGGAGGGAGATCAGAAGGCATAAGGAGAGAGGGATACCAGACGAACCGCAAGATTTCATTGACTTTTACCTGGCTGAAATGGAGAAAGTAAGTATGATCAGGCAGAACAAACACATTCATGGGGCATAAATCTAAATAGACCATTAAATAATCCAATCAGAACCCTTATATTATAGTTTCTTACATTTCATAGGCTTCTTAATGTGAATACAGTAACTTGGAGCTTACTAACTCATGTCTCCCTGAAAGGCATCCAGTTTTATGATCTGGTTACATGAATGAGTTACCATAAAGTACATTAGGGTGTGAATTTATGGGCCAGCATCTGCTTTCCACAAATATCTATGTGTGTACTTCATTCCTGTAGTAAATATGAGACTGTTTCCGCCTGCAGGTTGCAAAACTTTGGTAGACCACCTCATCTTCTAGACCAAGGTGCCTCATGTTTACAACAGGATTAAATACACATGCACAAATAATTGCCCTGAAATAGCTGGCATGCCTCTTTGAGTGATTTTCTGTGTGCATCCTAACACTGGCTGTTCTTGTGCCACACAGCTGTGTTGAGGCAGAATGCTGGTCTCCCCAGGGAGAGAGGGAAACCTTTCGAAGAGGATCTGCCCTTTACAGGAAGCTCTCTCATTAGGTCCAAGTCTGAGGAGATCCTCCACTCTTTAAAAGATTCCCAGGCCATTCTACAATCCCTTGGAATCATTTCTGTGGCATCTAAGAGAGAGCAGTCCTTCCAGCTCCAGCCCAGTCTCTTTCAACAGCTGCACCTCAGCATTTCCAGCCTACTCAATCATTTGAGCAATCTTGGAATCAGTACTTTAGGCATCGCATATTATTTGTCCACTTCCTCAGCGGATAGGTGCTGCTATCAGTAGGTCCTAAATGGGATGTATTTGGGGGTCCCAAGCCTGTTATCCCTTCTGTTACCTCTAATTTCCCCATAGTTTGGGGTGCAGTTGGCCTGTCACTTATATTTAAATTGGAGGATCTGGAAACAATTGCTCAGAAACACTCAATGCCATAATACACTGTTGTTCTTCCCTGCCCAAGTAATTCTTTTCCATAGCAGGAGGGATTAATGAGTCAGAGAGACTCTGTTAAGGGCACCAGAGTTTCTGCTTCAAACTCAGTCATTTTGGAATACCTTTAGGAGCTGAAGAAAACACCTCTTTCTTACTGTTGATGAAGCCCATGTAGCTACTACCTTTGCTCATCAGCTTCCAGCCAGTCAGGCCACCATGTTCTCACAATGTTGGCTAATGGGATCTGGAGTTTTCTTGTTCATTAGGTCTGAATCAATATTATACGATTTACTAAAATAAACGTTTTAGAGACAATGATGCAGCTTTTTCTGGTCTCAGTGGTGCAGGTTATTGCAATCTGTGCATTTAAAAATGTTTTTCCCTAATGTATTTCTCTAATTGTTTTTATATTATATTCCCTTATTATAAGAAGAAAATTTTTGGATATCCCCCTCCCACCAGTTCACATCATTCTAAACTGAGAGAGGAAATTACTCTCAAGATGTTCTGTTGAGTTCCTTTTATTCAGATGGGGGGTTCTTTGGTATTTACTAGCACTGTTTAATAGGTTACTGGAGAGACCAATTAACTTACAAGACCAAATGAGTGATATATTTGTGGGGCGCACGTTTAGAACTACATTCTAGGCTATTTGTAAAACTTCCAGTATGTTTTAAAGTTTTCCTGATTAAGTCAACAGGCCTAAAACAGCCTGTTTTTTATGAAGAACAAATAATTCCACTTCACGAATAAGAGCAAGCCATGTCCATTTGGGAAACTATTAAGCTCTTAGTACTCATCAATAACTGTAATTTTGAATATTCTTTTTGTGCATGACAGCTATGGAAATAATGAAGTAATAACTCTCACACTTGTAGAAGATGTCCTAACTTTTATGCTTTAACTTCAACTTTTTATCATCATCTACAGTCTAAAGATGGGCCCCGACCCAAGTATGATGAAGACAATTTGGTGTGTGTTATAAATGACCTTTTCCTCTCTGGATCAGAGACCTCAAGCACGACCTTGTACTGGGGGCTGCTCTATATGGTGGTGCATCCAGACATCCAAGGTGAGAGGGAGGCTTGCTGTGAAATACTGTGGCTACTACAAATGTTAATGATGGCTAAATATAATGAGTTGCAGGCACAAAAGCCACCAGTTGAGCTTGGCTCTCACTCTCTCAAAGCACTGAAAACAGCATGCTGAACTTAGCACAGAGAAAGCCAGAGTCCCAGCCTCTGACCTGATCAGATCTGGTGGCACATGAAGGGGGGAGACAAAAGTTTGCTCTTTGCAGTGACATTTCAGTAAGGTGCTCTGTGTGGGGTGTTTGCAGGCTGACTGAAGGAAGCAGTAACAGAGATCAGAGCTCTAACAAGAGTCCTGTCTGCCCCAGATATTGTTCAGGTATGAGCGGTGCTAACACAACCTTGCTGTGTTTGCCACACATTTGACCTACCCTCTCTTCCCACTCTTTACAGCTCACCCTCTCCCTTACAGCTGCTGGGCAAACCTTGGCAGCTTATAAAGGGCTGCAGAATGCCCTAAGGAAGTCATGTGGTCTGGGTAGAGACAACTGTCTCTTCCTGTATCCTTCCTGTCAGGAAAAAGGTAGGGAGATACACTAAAGGTAATGTGGCCAGTGCAAATTCAGAAACTCAGTGACTCTTTCCTGTCTTTGCTGAGTGCCTCACACACAAGTCCAGGCAACAGGCACCCATGGAGTACAAGCTGATCTGGTGTGGCCTCAGGGTTTCAGAACACGTGGTGTGTGTGTGACCAGCCGCGTAACCAGCTGGGGGTGTTAACACCTAATATTTAAATAGCGAGCAATGTTTGTTGCAGTTTGCTCACAGAGCAGCAAACAAACCTTAGGAGAAAACAAAGGTGAATGTGAAACATCTGCGAGGAACAGGGAGACTGTAGAAATAGGAAAATAAGTTTAATGGGAGAACTATGGCTGCCTGATATGAAGAGAAGTCACTTTCAGGCAAGAACTGCTGGCAGTACACAAGGACTGTCCCTGTCTTAGTTAATATTGCAAAAGAGATTGCTCAGCTAATTAACACAAATTCTGGTGAATGCCTCTGTAGATCCAGGCTGAGCTTCCCCCATCCACAGCTGTGTCAGGAAGAGAAAGGATATGGCCAAGGCTTAAGGAGGACTCATCCTGGGGCTGCTGGCCCTTCTGTTGTGCTCAAGTGCTGAAAGAGAAGGAGATGCCTGCATTCCCATAATGGCTGAAGCCTCTGAAAAGGCTGTGTCACTGAACACATATTCTCATCCAAGTTTTTAAGCTGATTCAGGTGTTGTTTGTTCAATGTTGTCATAACTTGGACTGACTCTGCTCAACTCCTCCCTTGTACTGGGAGGCACTTACCTCAATTCTGAAAATGAGATTTTGATTTTGAGATAGACTAAGCTAAGCAATCCCTAAATACCTTCAAAATCTGGGGCTAAGTGACTCACTCTACACTGACCAAGCATACAGTGAGATAAATGTCAGAATTGGGATAAAAACACTGTAGTCCTTGCTTGTGAATCTGTGCTACACTGAGGTGTTTTTTTAAATTTACTTTTATTTTCATATATTAAACTCAGGCATTAAATCATATAAAATCATATTAAATCATAGGTTGTAGACTTTATGTACTATGTTGAGATATTAGATTTTCCTATTGCTCCAAGAAAAGAGACCAGTTAAAATATTTGATGTATTTTCCTATCTGAAATGGTGCATATTTCTCCATAGAGAAAGTGCAGAAGGAGCTAGATGCTGTTCTAGGTCCTTCCCAGTTAATTTGCTACGAGGATCGGAGAAAACTGCCTTATACAAACGCTGTGGTTCATGAGATTCAGCGCTTCAGCAACATTGTCTTTGTTGGCGTGCCCAGAGTGTGTGTGAGGAACACAACGTTGCTGGGCTTCCCCCTCAAAAAGGTACAGAAACATTTTCAACCTCTGCTCTTTCTTTAGCAGAGAGACGTTCAGCTTCTATTCCAGTTTTATAACTTATTTTCCATATATAAACCATTCTCCATATCGCCCAGGAACACTGTGAGCAGGGAAGAGTTACCATGAATGAAATAGGTCTCTCGCTTAGTGTGTTGATGCTCAAACAGGTGATGAAACCCCTCTCCCTGACATCAGAGCCTCAAGTTCCTGCCCTGCAGATCAATGGCACAACAGCAGAGACCAGTTCTGCTTAGCTGGGGGTGGACTGAGAGGAGACACTGGTTTGCCAAAGCACTAGTTAAGAAGTCCCTGTCACACTCAGCACTGCCACTAGGATGGAGGAAAGCTTGTAAGAGCATGAGTCCTCTTATAGTGACTCCATGGGCTGAGGAAGGCACAGGCACCTGCCTGATTTTGTGTCAGCTGAGAGACTGTCAGCTGTAGCTGTGAGGGAGTTGTCCCCAAATATTGTCTGAGACAAGTGTTCAAAGCCAGTAAGGCATTTTGTAGAGTGACGTAAGCAATGCTGAATGCCATTTCTCGCTGTAAAACATTAGCGAGATAAAAGCATTGGTTGCTTTTATTGCAAGAGAGATGGGAGAGGCGATCACCATTCCTGGCATCTGGAACTGGCCCCACCAGCTCACTTCTGTGGTGAAGGCTTCACACTTTATTCTGTCTGGATCTGACAGCCAGGTAACTAAGGCACAGAAGCCGGTCTGCCGGGAACAACCTGCTCTTTACCAGTATGGACAAAGCCTGAAGGACTAATGATAAAAGGGCTCAGAGGTTGTTGTCAATGAAGTGATAAGTACTGCGGGGATTCCTGCATTCATCTCTCTCTCTTAAGCCTGAAAAAGGGTTTCCAAGGCTGGCACCTGAATATCAACAAAAGAATCCTACCAGGGGTGCTATTAAAACTAGTAGCAGAAGTGGTCACATTGCAGTTGTACCATTAACACCCATTGACATGGCTGCAGAGTTGAGAACTATAATTTCCAGATAAGAAAATGTTCACAGACTTCCATTTCCTGTCTAGAAAAATGGACTTCTAACCATATGATCTTTGCACATTACAAAGAAATAGCAACAAGCAGCAGTCTTATCCACCAGGCAGAAACTAATGGGTGAGAGAATAGCAGGCAGAACTGAGTCAACAGTTTCTTCCTTGCAGGGCACCATCATCATGCCAAATATAGCATCTGTCCTGTACGAC
Organism: Apteryx mantelli; assembly: GCF_036417845.1. Taxonomy (NCBI): domain Eukaryota; kingdom Metazoa; phylum Chordata; class Aves; order Apterygiformes; family Apterygidae; genus Apteryx; species Apteryx mantelli. Next base: position 12,001,788 of record NC_089986.1, read on the forward strand.
CCTGAGCAGTGGGAGACACCTCGACAGTTCAACCCTGGCCACTTCCTTGATAAAGATGGAAACTTCATAAACCGAGAAGCTTTCTTACCGTTCTCAGCAGGTAAATGCACTGACAATTCAAACTGTCCCAGTGGATTAGATGAAGAATACAGAAATGTGAGAGTGTGGTATTTCCTCAGATAACACCTTTATCTCCACTGCTAGATCTTTTAAAGAACAGTGCTGGCTTGTATCTGCCAAGGCGTATGTTTCTGTGGTGTCTGACCCCAAACTGTTGTTAGTACACTGTGGTGGGAATCCCATCCCAGCTCCTGAACCTTCTAGGCTGTTATAGTTTGCAGTAATCCAGAGGTTTTGTCTGTAGCATTCTTCATATGGTTTCTTTTTTCCCCCTGAGAAGCAATATGCTTTGTGTTTGTTAGAGCTGCTAGCAATCCCTCTTAAAGGAACAAGCTGAAATAAAAAAGAAAGCATCCTGGTAAACAAAGGATTAAGCTCTTGACTACAGAACTGAAAACTCAGTTGCAAAAGAAGGGAAATAAGATAGCAAAGCGCAGTTAGAGGTCACACTTAGCAGCAAAGTTCCTCATCCACTGTTGTTGTTTTAGACTCTACACTGATACAGCAGGCTAGTAACTTGGGTGCCCATCCAGGAGTCGTTTCTTAGTGCAAATGGCATAGCTGGCTTCTGTTTTCCATTTATTGGTCTGCTAATCTGGTGATGTGAATGCATTGTTCATCTGTTTCCTCTAGTTTATGTTGGTTTTGTGCTGTTCATGACATTGGTTCCAGTGAGGAACACTTGGAAATTACCAGTAGGCCTCTTGCTTTGCCTGTAAAGTGAAGAAGCCTTTGTTCAGTTGCAAATACCAATGTTAAGTAATTTTGATTCATTGACTTTAACTCACTGGAAAAGTATTTGCAAACAGCTAGCAGATTCTTCAAGTCTGAGCCTGAAGCTCAACATCTCCTACAGGAGGAAAATAATCTTCCGCTAGGTCAAGAAAGAAATGATGGTTGGACCTCAGGGATTTCCACTGAGATTTTCACTTGGTGTCTCTTAACCTATGACGTTGGATGGAATCTTTCTGACAGAATTCAGGAAGTTTTAGTTCTGTGGCTTTCATGGTCCTCACACTGAGCAAAACCCCCCTCTCATTATGTCAAGAATGAACAAAGTGATTATGAAATTAGAATATTCCTGGATGCTCACTGTTCTTCACCTCTTCTTTCTGCAGGGCACCGTGTGTGTTTGGGGGAGCATCTAGCAAGGACTGAGCTCTTCATTTTCTTTGCCAACCTGCTGCGGGCATTCACCTTCCAGCTCCCTGAGGGAGTGACAAAGATCAACACAGAGCCCATTTTGGGGGGTACGTTGCAGCCCCACCCATACAGGGTTTGTGCCATTCCGCGCTAGGCTGCAACACATTACAGACCAGAATGAGACAGCTGTCTTTGCCTCAGTGAATTTCCTCTCAAATGCATAAATCTTCTTTTACTAGATTGGATATTGACATTAATCTATTCCAGGACTATTCAGAAAGTGGATTTTAAGCTGAGATCCAGACCACCAGTACTTTTGGTCTGGTCCTTATGAAGATCCCAGATTTTTGCAGGGATCTTGGCCATTTTTCTCCTCTTGGAGAGCACCTGCAGCAAGCTGCTGTGGTTTCCAGCTGTGAAGATAGTGTGCTGTGCCTCCTTGTCCTTGCTGAGCAGGATTGTCAAGATGCTCACTCCTGAGAAAACCTTGGTAAAATTCGATAGAGGACCTTGCAAGAGCCGAGTAGGTGTCATTTCTGTGAGTGGTTTGATGACGTCAAGTCATTTGACTCTGGAAAATGCACCTTCAAGGTCCTACTTTAGTTTTACTTGCCTGAACTTAGACACTTTAATTGACAGATTGGAAATAATAATTAAAAACAAAATAAATAAAGGAAATGCATTAGAACCTGGGTTTATTAATATCTGAGTTTGATGTAAACAACTCCCACATATAAGATGAGGAGTGTCAATTTAAAGTTGAAGAAAGAAACTTAAATTTGATATTTACTAGCATGTGAGTGCATGACATAGCAGCCTGATCAATGTTATAATGTGTTGTCAGATTTTTTTATTTTTATAAAAATGAGCTTTCTGTGATGTAGAATCATGTTGACTTTTAGTTGGGGTCATTAAGAAGTTGAGACCTTTAGATCTGTAATCAGATCTTGCACTTGTGGAATTAATACTGTAACTGGTAGCAGTAGGCAGCCCATTATCTCTTGCTTGGATGAGGCATAAATGTGGGATGAGATGTTCACTTTTTCAATGGGTTTTGCTGCTAACTGATTGCAGCAGAGGAATGTAGAAACTTTGGAAGGCAGTGTCTAGAGGCTCAGATGTTCCTCAGGCTCTCTGGGCCCTTTCCTTCCCTTACCGCAACCCATACCATGCTTCCTGCCCTCCATTCAATCTCTTTTCAATCCCTCCCTGCCCAGTTTCAATTCCTACTCTCATCCACTCTTTATCCATATAAACCCTGTTTCAATATTCACCTTCCCTTTGTGTCTCCTGTGCCCCTCTGGTCTCCATTGGTCCCTTCCTTTTATCATATCAAGCTGCTGTCTCCTCTTACTCCTTTTTGCATGAGCATCAGTAGAGGAAACGGTGAAAGTGCTGAGATGAAAACTATGATCAGTGAGTTTTCAGGAGGGAGCTTGGAAGAACTGATTTATTTCTACTTTGAGGCTCCAGATCATGAAGAGAAGAACACAGTAACTATGAAGGATGTACTGGAGGTGACCCAGTGGGAGAAAAGACATAAATGATTACTCAATGCAGGAATTCTAAAATATCTATTTTTTAATGTAGCTGCTCACTGGCACTGACTGAACTCAAGACAGAGACAGTCTAACCGTACAGCTGGATGTGACAGCCAAGTACAGCTGTAGCTTTGTTGAAGCAAAGCGCTGTAGTATCCTTGAGTCCAAATCACTTTGGGAAAGGACTCAAATGTTGGAATCAAGTAAAGCTGTCTGTAAGCACTGCTGTAAATTTATCCTCACACATATTTAATCATAAGAAGTGCTTCTATATTGGGCTATAAACTATTTGTAATTAAGTCATTGTGGTAGATCTGAACTTCCTAAATTTGAAATAGAGAAGAATGTTATTAAAAAGAAATGAGAATTGCTGAAAGTCAGGCTGAGTTGGACCAGATTATGGCATGCCCTGGAGCTCTGGCAGCGTCTGTTCCAGCACAACCAAGTGTCTGCAGGCTTGCTGGGCTGGAAGAGAAATCAAGACAACAGGAGTTTCACAGTAGCAATAATTGTCTAATAATCTAGCTTGTTGAGTCCACACAACATGTCAAATACTATTCCAGGGCCTACATACTTCTGATCAACTTTCCCCTCTGGCTTTATTTGTGCTCCTCCTCCACCCCACCCTCTCATATCTGCTCTTCTCTACTAAGTCTGCTGGAGGTAATGTCTCTTGCTCCCTTTACCCAGTCCTGTTGTCATCCTGCCACTCCCAGAAGAAGCTGAGTGAGAAGACATGAAGCTGCTCATGCTCAAGGACGGGACCATTGCATCCATTGAGATTGTTGCCATACTTGGTGTCTGTTGATAGACCAACTTCCCCATGACTAGGTAGGAAGTGAGAGTGACACAAGGTGGAAAGAAGTGATAACTTAGTGCCTATTTCAGCCCCCAGGGACCCTGTCCACCAGACTGCTGCCAGGCAGTATAAAGAAGCACATTTGATTTTGAAGAGAGTCTACTAAAAGCTGAGTTGATGGGCAGGAGCTCTCTAGCCCTCCCTTTTGGAGGTAGGGAGCTGACTGAGTCTCCAGACAGTCTTGCAGAACAGTGTTGGCAGGCTTGAGCTGAGAAGCCAGTGTGGCATGTGTAGCCTCCTGTGTGGATTAGCCCACATGGGCCAAGTAGCCAGACTCCTTTTTCTGGACTGGTGGTGTGGTCTGGAAACCTGGGGCAGTAGTTTACACCCATGGATTTCCACAAAGATTTGAACAAAGAGCAGATGATGGAAAGGAAACAATAACTCAGGAAACCTGATAAAATCTACTCTATTCCTTCTCCTTCCACTCCCCTGGGAAGGTGGTAAATTTTCCTGAGCCTGCTGGGAGTGCCTCTGGGATGTAGAACAACTCTGTTTCCTCTCCCAGTGAATACCCTCCTGGCACTTGTCCAGGCTTACAGACCTCCAGCTGCTGGACTGGCTGACCTCTGGCATCTGAGAGATGTGCAGGTCATAGAGAAGGAGCTGAAGTGATTCCAGCCCAGGTGCTGGTGAGGTAGGAGAGCAGAGAGAGGTGGGATCATGTAAGGAGTTGCTATGTTGCGCTGAGGATCTTCAGCCATCAGTGTTACTTCCTGGCATCCCTGGTCCTGCTACTATCCTCCAGTGTGGTCACTGGCTCCCAGGAGGGACTCCATGGTCCCAAGTGCACTGAGCCATATCTCCCAGCAGTCTTGGAGATGGTTTAAGTCTTCTAAGGAAGAACCAGAGGGACAGCAAACCCTCTCAGTGTGTGCAGAGATGCTCCTAAATACACTCTCCCTCTTTTTTGTCATGCTGCCCCAGGCCTGCACTCCTGGGATCTTGGCTACAGTTTTCTTGTCTGTGTGTTTCCAGCTGAGTGTACAATCACCATTAGAGCTTCATGCTTTGTTGTGCTTGTTATCAAAAAAAGCCCAAAGCCAACTCAAAGGAAACATGGTTGGCTCAACTGGCTTCCCTAGTCTGCTGCCCGCAGCCCTCCCTGTCACCCCCCAACCCCAGTGCTGCTTTCTTTTCTGATCGTCACCTTGTCATCACTTTGCTGCTCACTGGTAACAGCCCCCAGGCATATGTCTGTATTACGCCATCAAAGAGCTGCCAGATTAAAAGGTACACGCCCTGGTGCTGACGACTGCAGTGATGTAACATTTCTTTCAAGTGAAGTGACTAACCCTCCACTCCATCTAATTTTTCATTTCCAGTATAAACCGCAGCCTCAAGTCTGAGTTGTGGTGGAATTGTCACCCTTAATAGTATAGTTTAGAAAGGTTTGAAAATGGGTTGCAGCTGTTTATTTCAGGGAAAGACTTGTAACTGGGTGTTATTACATTACATTACAATGCTACAGCATTGCAGTTCCTTCATGGAATAGTCAGTTCGTGTCACAGAAGTGCAGAGGTTGTTTTTTTGTTTAATGTAATTTTTCCATCACAGCAGGAGTCTATGAATGAAGAAAGCCTGAAGTATTTAAATTTGATGGAAATGAGGGGAGAGAGGTGCCTAACGTTACACGGTGCCCAGCTCTGCTGAGGTTACACTTGAGGAAGATATTACCAAGTTTTCTGATACTAAGATCCTTGTTAATTTTTTTTTTCTGGTGTTTTTCTTTCTGTTTCATGGTAGAGCTCTCCCAGGTAGTGTCATGAACAGGAAGGTTGTTTGCCAAACTTCAGACAAATTATTTTATCCTGGCAAAAGGAAAATAAGAAAGCAGAGAAAAAAGAGCCTTGTGCAAAAGTTTGGTAGATTTTTGCATCAATGCCTAATTTAAAGCAAGATTTGATGTTTTCCCTACTGGTCAGACAAGTTGTTTGGGAAAATGCTTTGTATCAATGGCTCAGGCTAAACTGTCCCTCCAGATGCTCCAGGGTATGAAACATTGAATCAATCAAGTGTGTGTTGTGGGGGAAGCCAAAATTCATGGGATTAAAATTTGAAATCATATTGTGCCTTGAACCAGTGTAGCACACTTGGAGAAACTATTTTGTAGTTCAGAAAAGGTCCACAAAATTCTGAGCAGACAGGGCAGGTAAAAAGGAAATGTTCACTGTCTCTCCAGCAGACAGGCTGGCAAGTGTCAAATGCAACGAATAAGGAGATTGCTCAAAAGAACAAGAAGGGATGGTACTGTACATGCCTTGTTGGTAAGCTATGCAACTCCTCGCCACAGGATGTTGTACTAAATGTTTACATCTATTCAAAAAGCACTTGGACAAATTTTCAGCAGGAAAATCCCTTTTGGGTTATTTAATACCAATACAGTGCGTCTGTTTTTTTCTTTTCTTAAATCCCTTCCAAAGGTGTCTGCTATCACATACTGTCAGAAACAAGAACATCAGAGTAGCTAAATCTTTCGTCTGACACAGTATGGCTGTGCTTATATTTTATGCCTCTTTTTCAGAATTAAAACAACTTTGCTTAAATATGTCTTACTTCAGTTTGAACATATATTGTTATGATCTTATATTTTCTATTTGAAAAACTTGTTCTTACTTTCAGACAGTTCTCTGACCAAGTGCCTGCTGAGACATAACTGGGGAGACTAGAAATGATGCTCATTTAAGCAACTTGTAATCCTGGAGCATAAGCCAAAATGCACTTAATGTTATTCATTAGGCTTTGATTAAAAATCTTGCCGCTGGCTCTTTTCAAAGTTTAATTTATTCATTTGCCAGACATCTTCAGCTGAGAAAAATGCATTGTGAACAGCAAATCAGATTTTGTTCAGTACTAGAATGTAATTTTTTGTCCAAAAAAGTGATAATATGCTAATTGAATTGGAGTTGCAAACATTTCCTTTAATGCATTGTTAAGGAGCATGTATCATCAGATGCGAGATCTGGATTCAAGCCCATGCTGCCAGAACAGCCTCGAACAGGGAATTGTGGGTAACCCAAAGTGGGGAAATCCCTCTTCCTCCCTTCCATACAATTCTTAGGCTGTAAATGTCATTACCTGCCCACCTCTACTTTTATATCTTCAGTATTTCCATTATTGTTACCATTGTGAAATACCACATTAATAATGTTTGCAGATGACTCTTAAAAAATGAACAACATACTTGAGTAACATGAAAGAAATGATTTGTGAAGATTTGGAGATAGATGAAGCATTAAAATAGCTGAGTTTCAATGTGGAAAAATACAGTTAATGTCTGGAAAAATCATCCTGAACTCAAATATTCAGTGGGACAGACAGAAAGAGAGATCTAGGGCTAAATATGCAGAAACATACTGCAGAATAAAGCAGGGTCAGCCTTCTGAAGGTAGGACTGTACGAGGAATACTGGGTTTACCGCTGCGTGCCTGTTACAGCTACTGATACAGACCAGGCAGATCAGATAAGCCCTACCACATAATGAGTGGAGGACAACAGATGGCAGCTTTGGGGTCTGATGAACAGATTTGCCATCTTAACTCAAAGCATTAAGGACAAGGCAGGTTTGTGTGTAAATCAAATGGTTGGAGATATCGGTACTATGATTTGAAGCAGCAGCTCATTTTGTTAGATTAGATTTCTAGGCAAAAAATTGTATCTAAGAAAAAAATTGCTAGCTCTTTAACCTTTTTCAATGTGCATAGGTAAGTTGCATTTCATCCTTATGTCTTAGCCCTTTGAGCTGTCTCCCTAGATTGAAATTGCTGTTAGAATTTGTTCTCATTTGTTGAGGTGAATTACACAATGGTGCCTGTTTGCTTTTCAGGGAACTCAGCACAGGAGGTCAATGTACTTCATACTGAAGGTGCCTTCTCTGAGATCAAATCTTACAAATCCAACACTTTTTTGTGTTTTCCATTCTGTCTCCATTCACAGTCATGATTTATAAAGGAACAGTTCATGATTCTGTAGGAGTTCTGAGGGTGTAACGCAGCGGCAAAGCACAAGCTGCTAGTCAGCTATAGAGAGCTTGTTCAGGGCAGCAAACACTCAGCCAGGATTTGGAGTACAGCTTCATTTAAGAAAGCCAGTACCCAGAAGCAGCACTGACATGCTTGGCTTGGTGGAAGACAAAGTCCCCGAGTGACTGCAGACTAATTACAAGACAGCATGCCAGGATGTGATTGCTTCCCATGCCCACCAATGCATTCGAGCTGAGTGAACTTTGTAAGAGGTAGGGTTCATGTAACTCAGTTATCAGTATAATTATTAACAAACTACCAATTTTTAATCTATCTTTCTTTCTCCTTTCAAGAGGGGAGCCTTAACTTTCTGATTGCATCTAATAATCTGTTTCCACTGCCCAGCAGGACTATAATGGAGCTAAAATTTATTGCTCAATTTCTGGTGCTGCTATGTTTGGCCAGAGAAGGGAGATGTGGGGAGCTGCTTCTCAAACAGGCTTTTCACCACAGCCTGGGCAAGGGTGTGTGTTACATAGCACTGACCAATTTGAATGCGAACAGCGGGTGAAACAACAACAGCCAGGCTCCGTGGCTTTGTGTGGTCCTTGTAACACAATCTCTTCTGACAGCTTGCAGAAAGGCAATGCCTAAGCAGAGGCAAGGGTTGTGGCTTTGCTGCCAAGCCAGAACAGCTAAAGAGCAAAGTATTCTTGCTGCTAGTGAAAGCTGATGGTGAGCTTGGGCTGGACTGGCAGTGACTGAGCTGAAAAGCTCTGAGTGGGAAGAGTCTGAGACAGAAGTGGCATTTGTTTACCTGGGACTGAAAGTACTGCTGCCTAAAAGCAAAATGGTTTCCTACACCTGGGGAGAGATGATGGGGTTCAGGGGCTGAGCCTGAGAGCACAGAAGGATGTGCTGGAGGGAGAGAGCAGTGTGATTTGTGAGAAGGTGGACAAGAATTAAAGGGAGATGGGAGGTGAGTAAAAAACAGTGCTCACAGTAAGAGAAGAAAGAAAGAAAACAAGGAGACACCAGGTGAAAAGAGAGAAGTGGCCATGACTGGTAGAAAGCCAGTGCCACTTCGCTGAAGTTTGGCACCTGGTCAGGAGAGCCTGTAAGGAGCCTAGCTGGGCTGGTTAAGTGTGGTGATACGAGATATAGACTGGTGTTTCTAATCACATGCCCTACTGTAGCTAAACACCAAAGCTGACAGACCTCTTATTCTAGTCTTGACACATCCCAGGGGAAGGACAGAGTTACAGGTACTTGTCTGTAAGGACGTTATAGGAACTGGTACTTGGTTACTGATACTAAATGCTGGTGAAAACTCCCTTTGCTTGCTGCCTGTTCAGCTGTCTGAGGCAAAGGCAATTCCCAACGTCCATTGCAAAAGCTGCTACCTCAGCTCCCTCCAGAGCTGGGCCTGTGTTCAGTGTTCTCCCTTCTCTTGTGAAAGAGATGTTTTTCTTCAGGCCCTGGTGAGGCATCTCTGCTGTCACCAGCAACAATGATACTAATTTTTCAGGCCCAAGACATGGCCTTGGCAGATCTGCTGTCCAACTTCTTTCCAGTCTGCCAAGCTTTTTGCTCCTAGAAGGTCAGCTTTTGGCCTCTCATGAGGGTTGAGGATGCTTTGAGCTTCAGGCAGCTACTGCAAGTCTCAGGATGCTTTTAAATTTTATTTGTTTTTCATGAGTCTTTTACCTTCTCGACTGTCTGTCAGGCTGAGTTTGAACCTGCACCCTTGGGAATTGATAATGCTGTCCACATTTGAGATGCCCCCATGGTATCCTCCTCACAACAGCCTCCATCTTCAGATTCCTTTGGAGTATACACTGCCAACACTTCAAGGACATAGCGCATTGGCCAGAAACCTGTGTTGGTCCTTGGCAGCAGATCCTTTCAGAGTAATATCTGCTAGGAACAGCCTCCTGGCATTTGATACACCTGCTTTACTGTGCTGAGTGCTATGAGCTGGCTTTGTGTTGGCTATTTCATAATGCTCTATATGTGCACGGAAAAATTAATTTCAATTAGTCTGGATAAGAACCCACAGGCATGGCTGGATACTTGCTGAACCCAAGCTGAGGTAAGCTATATTTGCAGGGATGGTACAAGGTGATCTAGCATTAGGTTTCACTTGATTTAATGTGTTCGCTTATGATGTAGAAGAGTAGAACAAATGCTGCAGTGTGACATTTTTAAATGATTCTAAACTCCTTGCAGACCCCTAAGTGGAAAAAGGGTTTTATATGTCTGGATGCACACAAAGATGAAAACACAAGATAAAAATTAATACATAGAGTCAACCTGGACAAACTCAGGTACAACAAAGCACAGGAAAAAATACTCCTAAATCATTTGGATCATTCTCCAACATGGTCTGAGGAGGCACTATAAATCTGTATGAATGATCTGTTAAAGTGGTTTCACAGTTCCCTGCTACTGAGGAGCAGCTCATATTAGCAGTAGCAAACCAGTGGCTTTATATGCACAACTACATGGAAACATGTCTTATAAAAATGAAGAAAAACTGTTTAAGTGTATGTTCCTCCTTGTTCCAGAGACATGCAAGGGAAATAAAACAAATTAAAAAACACAGAAGCTGTGAACTTTATTTAGCCCAAGCCAAAAGGATTTCAATTTTAGCAATTTTCTTCCCTCTTTGTACATGGAATGAAATTCCCATTCAAAATAGCTTTTACAATTCTCCCCTCAGGGGAGAGAGACAAATCTCAGTGGGAGCTGAGAGATTAAACTGCACTAGGTATGAACGAGCTGGCAGAAAAGCGTCATGAACTAAACACATCTTGGCCCAGCAGCCCCTGCCCTCCTGGTGGGTCCAGAAAAGAAAAATTACAAGGAGAGGGAAGTGATGGGAGGCAGAAAAGTCTGTCTCCTACTGTTGGAGCAACAGAAGTTCATCTCCCCTCCCCAGTCAGTCTTGAGGACAGACAGGGAGCAGCGAGATGAGGGAGTCTTTAGCAGCTCTAATTTTTCTTTCCTAGTTTTGCAGCATCTGAGCTGTGATGAGCGAAGAGTCCAGACCCTGTCCCAGCTCTTCTGCCCACCACTGGACACATGCTGTCTGCTGTTTTCAGATACCAATGCAGGCCCCTCCTGGAGGAAGTTGCACAACTTCTGCATTTAAAAGTAGTTAGCAGATGAATAACAAAATGATCTAAAGGTGCACTGTAAATGATGTGTTTTATATGTAGAGTAATGCTGTATCTGCAGTTTATTCTTGCAAAAACATACATCACAGTCTAAGCCTATGGAAAAATGTGGATTTAGGGAACCCTTCTGAGCCTGAGAGGGAATGAAAATGAAGTGTTAGTGACTCAGTCAAAAGCCAGTTAAGAAAGCAGCATTTTCACCCTCAGGGAAACAATTAAGTCAATTTGAAAGTTGTTAGTACATTGTTGCAAACATAGGCAGCCTAAAGGAGGTATTTCCAAGTTCACATAAAGCTACAGAGGTAAAGTAATACAGTATTTAGTGGTACCGAACTTCCAAAGAAATCCCTAGTGCTACAGACAATAAATACAGATTTATTTAAGCCTCTCCTGTTAAAAAAAAACCAAACAGCCTAACCTATCACATTTGCTGGCAACCAATACATCCGCTTGTATGCCTCAGTTAAGGACTCACTCTTTCCCAGCCCACCATCCCTTAAGACCTATTGCTCTCCAATGTGGCCTGAGATAAAAAATTCTCAGTAATAAATTCTCCCCTGAATCAGGCAAAACGAGAGAGATTATTTAAAGATGCCATGGAGTGATCTGAGCCCTCAAACTGCCAGAGGAGGAGAGAGTGACTGGTAACTTTGTCATTTAATAAGGTATGTGTTTTGACTTCATGGAAATCCAACATCTTGCATCAGAAGTAATCAGAAGTGTTATATAGACAGTATTTTCTCTAATACAAATGTTGTTTGTTGTCACAAAGCCATGAAGACTGTTACAGCACAAGCTGTACCTGGGAGAAGGAGCCCTATCATTCTGGCAGAGGAGAAATCAGATAAGCCAGTACTGAATGATTTTCTAAACAGTTCCCAGGGAAAGAAATCGCCAGGTCGCAGGGGCTGTGCATGTCCAAGAACAACACACACACAAACAAGCAGAGAGGACGTTTTCTTTGTACTCTCCCATGTGCCTGCTGCCAAGCTGAGCTACAAGTGGGGATAAAACATAAACATCCTTAAACATATGCAGAAGGAGGAAGACTGCAGAGAGCTATTGCCCATGGTGAGGTCTAGACTGCTGTCAGGTATTGTCACCAGAGTCATGGAGACTCATAACGGAGCTCTGTCTGTACAACAGCTACTTAAGGCAGGACCCGCCCCTGCTGGCTCATAGCTAAGGCAATAAAGAGACAGCCCAGAGGAGACCTGGTGTCAGCCTGCAGTAGGGATCTGTTTCATGTACGTTTGCCTACTTCATTTTTTATGGCTGTTTCTAACATTGCAGTCACCAAAATTAACTCTTCTTCTTTTCATTTTGAGCTTCTTTGGCAACTGTTGTGCGCTTAGGTGAATCAGAGAGGTGCAAAGCCCTGAAGGGACAAATTCACATCAGGCAATGTTAAGTACAATCCCTGTGGCATGCCAGCAAGCCAATTTTGGGGGTCCCAGATGTCCCACTAAATTGCAAGGTGTTTCCAGGGATTTTATTACCAAGTGCCAGATAAGATTTGAGAAGTTCCCCCAGTTCCAGTGCTGTTCAGTGTCAACAGGCCAGTGTTGGTGAACCTGGGAACAACCTGTACTGTCATACATCAACATTAGAAATTCCTTCAGAAAGGTTTCTTGTATGTAGTTTCTTCTGACATGTTATTTTATGGCAAAGCATGTAGAGTTGACCATATCACTATGGAAGATTTAGGAATGAAAGAATAAGCTTTCCTGAAAACATAGATTGCAATCATACATCAAGGTTATAAAAAAGTGAGCTAAAAGCACATAGATTCTTTTCTGCTTAAGAAAAATTCCTTTCTGTTTCCTGGTGATTAGAGTCTTGGACAGCAAATAGTACTATGGAGGCTTACCTAGCTTCCTACCATCTCTTCCCAAAGTTCCCTGGATTACCCTTTCTATTGTACATGTGCTCTATATTTGGTATGCTTTTCTCTGTCATCACCTTCAGAAGATGCACTGGTACAACCTTACACTGCACAGTCTGAAAAATACTGACCGCTCAGTCTTCTTGCTAGGCACACAACAGCTCTTTCTCTGTGAGTATTGTGTAGAGATCAAACGTGATACAGAGGAATTGGAAATGATGGGTTTAATTTGTGAACTGTCTCCCAATCTCCTGTAAGTACCTTTGGTTCTATGCAGCTGTTTCCAGGAGATCCAGTTATAAAGCCACTTGAAGAACATCTCCTGCAGATGTAGAAAGGTTAAGACAGAAAAGTCCCACTTGGGGAACAGAAAATTAAAAATATGAACACCACAAAGGGCATAATGCTAAATACAAAGAAATTGAATACAATGAATCCAGGTATGAGCCGCAGGGCAAAACATGGAAAGCAGAAAAGGCTGAAAGAGCCTACAGCAGCTGAAAACAGAGCTACAGCAGCTATCAGATCCCAGCTGACAGTATGGCACTGTGGCAAAGTATCTAAAGGGCTTGTCTGTCAAATCAGAAGAAACAATTTCTTAAGATTTTGCTTTCTTTTAATCTTATTTTTTTTTGACACTCAAAGGGTTCTTTTTTTCCTAGTCATCCAGGTTAGATGCTGCAGATGTTTCCCAGTGGTGCTCTAGCTGTATATTTTTAGATGCTGCTAATTAGTCCTGAAACTGAATAGGCCTCCTGGTGCCAAAATACATCTCTCAGTATAATTAAATCACTGATCTTACTGCTAAAATTTATCTTGGATACTTTAATAAGTTGCAACAGCTGCTATGAATTTAAGTAGGAAGAATGAAGGCAGGTCTGCTGCTCTGTGTGTGTGTCCTACAGGCTTATGATATTTTGCCCTGGCTCATGAACCATCTCCCAGATCTTCACAAGAAGGTATGTGCTTGTCAAGAGTTTGCAGGTTTTGCAGATTCTTTTGTAAGGAAGGAAATCAAAACCCATTGACTGAGGGAGCAGGAGAAACACAGGGAAGCAGGATTTTTACAGATTTCTACCTGACTCAGGTACAATGAATAGGGTGCACGAATGCTGTGGTTGTGGGATTCATTGCTGTTCTTCACTATCCTGAACATAGACCTTCTCAGAACAAGATGGAAACATCTGACATTTCTACCTGTTTCTGGTCATTTGTTTTTCCAGGGAAATGGAGCTATCTCGGGGTGTCTGTGTTTGAGGGAGCCTCTCCCACCCTGAGACACTTCCTCCAGGTGCAGGGGAAGCCACAACAGCAATTTCCAAGAATGACACAGGGCTGTGTCCCTGCAGGATGGCAGGGAAGGACAGTGGACGAGTAGGGGGACTCTCAAAACTTGTTCTAAAACTTTCAGTGAAATAAAGAAATCCATGGAGTGTTCTGAATTCAGCAGCGCAGGAGATCTCTGAAAGAAACATCTGCTATTGAAATGTATCCAACTACATCTTTTGCTATCATTCAAAGTACTTAACACTGCCTGTGAAACAGGCTACTTCATTCAGACATGAAGAAACAGAAGTATGAGAGCTTACTACTATTTCCCACTGCTCTTCATGTTTATCTGCTTTGGAAAATCATAGATTCTGCAAACCATGGACTGATGAAGTCTCTTTGAGATACATCAATGGCTGTACATGCTGTACTGTCTCCTGTACTCTACCCTTACCTCTCTCCCTCTTGCAGATAAAGGCAATCCCAGCTCTATGGTTCGATGAAGACAACCTGCTCTGGGTTCTCTGCGACATCTTTTTGGCAGAAACAGAAACTGTAAAGGACCACTTTGTGCTTGGCACTGCTCCATATTTTGACTCATCGAAGAGGAGAAGGAGACTAACGAGGTCACATACACAACCACTGATTGTGCTTTCTCAGAGAACACAAGAAGGTCAGCATTCCAACATCATCAGGTCAGAAATGTAAAGGTAACTGCACCTCCACACTGGCAAAACTTGAAAAACTGCAGCTAACTGAAATTTCATACTCCTTGTGAGCTGGCAGTAGCTGGCAAACACATCTTTGATTTATTGAGAATCATGGGACTGACACAGGCCAATTAGCTTCAGCTTCACCACGCTGTCATGTGCTCTGGCAAGAAGTAATTCACTCTTTTTTTCCTTCCTTTGAGAGTCAGAATAAAAGTAGGGGGAGCTGGGCACATAACAAGCTTTTTACATTCTCTGCTGTTGTGTCCCAGCAACAGTGCTGCTGAGCACAGCCAATTGTCCAGGTCTCTCCCAACCTGGTCATGAAGAGAGAGCAGTGCTGTCAGACGGGCATTCAATAGGAAAGGGAAACTCCCATCCTTAGCATCCAGCTGTGACATGGGATCAAAACCATTTTTCCTTTACAGGTCACAGCTATTCTCCCCCAAAACAGCATCTTCTGTCTCTCTGAGAAGTGGGAGACACCTTTAAAGTCACTTGCCAGTTAAAAATGGCAATTCTGTCATCAGTCATTCTCAGCAGGGAAATGCAGAAACAAGGGGAAATTCCATATGGGATCCAATGATCCATAGAGAATTAATTCATCAGCAGTTGAGCCTTGCTCACTGGCATGTCTTACAGTTTCCTCTAAAATGTTAAAATAGCTTTCATGCCATTTGCTAGCTAATAATTGATTTCAAAGTGTTGTAGCATGCTTTTATATTGGGAGGATTTCATTATTGCTGTATAATATATTACAATGCAGTGGCTGCCATTAATATGTTAGTGCTTACCTCTACAAGGCTCTACTAGGGTTTCTGTTTTTTCTTGTTACTGTTTTTGGTTTTTTATTTTCATATGTTTAAAAATGCCTCCATGGCCATTTCAACAGTAATCAGTCACAGTATATCAACTATTTTTAATGTTAAAAATATTTCACATGTTTTCATTTGTAATAACACTGACCAGATTAAGTCTTTTATTGTTTTCTCACCCATTTGACACCAATATTGATGTGCCTGGAGTTTCACAGTATGAATTAGCAAAACTCCTTTGCATTCAAATAACAATTCTCAACAAAAACATCTTAATTTTTTCAGAAACAGTCATGTGTAAAGTGACATTAAGGCTGTTTCTGACAGCTCAGTCTCAAGAGCTCATCCTCCAGTGAGGAGTAGTCTATTTTATTGCATATGATGGAGAAAGATGCATAATTTGTACAAGAGGAGGGTTTTTCCTTTATCTATGCGTGAGCTAGTCTGGGGTCAAGCCATAGAGGAAAGTTCCTGCTGATCACAGCCAGTGTTACTGGTGAGTGGTTGCACCTGCAGAAGGAATGCAGTTATACTTTCTCCTTTAAATGAAAGTATTTTCAGAAACTCTGGGCTAGGAATGTAGTACACAGCTTCAGTGCCAAAAAGTAGTATCATGACTCCCACCTGTCACAGGGATATTGATCAAATTCATGTCCACTCTTACATTGTTAATCAGGTAAGTGAGAGCAGGGCTTTATAACAAGTTGCCTCCATTAACTTGCACGGTGACAAACTATTTGAGCTTTACACAGGCATGTTTAAAACAAAGGAAAAATAGCTACAAAGATGGCACCTAGAATGGGATAAAACCATAATGGAAATCACTTTCCTCCCCCTGGGACTATTTGCAGATCTTGGAAGGAGGATTTAAATTCCTGATGCCAAAGATAGATGAAATTAACTGATGAATCTCCCAGAAAAAGGTTTTGCATGATTTGCATGGATTATTTTGCATAGACTCTTGAAGCCTTTTGCAACGACTGATGATCTTTCTCAACATTTTTGAAGCAGATCAGATTTAATAGATTGTTTTCAGCCTTCCATAAAGTCCTGCCGTTAATATGTCTCCCCATCCCTGAGCTCATCCATACACTTGCTACCTATAAAACCTTATTAGGTCATTAGCAAAGAATGTTTTAGTGCATTAGAAAGAAACATTCACCAGAGAGCTTAATATAATTCTGTATAGGGTAGTTCTCTGTCTCCTGTCACTGCAGTGGTTAACTGGGAACGTATTTGAAACAGCAACAGTCCTAGGAGCTCAGGTAGTAGGAGGGAGTCTGAGGTAGAGAGGATTCAGATGAAGATTCATGCTACATACAGCTAAGGCAATCAAATAGTCAGAGTCTGCCAAAAGCAGTTATCCTGCCCTGCTTTGTCCTTGCCATGTTCTCCCTCTGCTTCTGCTGCATTAGCAAGACAGTGGCCAGGAGGTGAGTGGGTTCAGACTGCGGAGCTAGCAGAAAACTATTCCTGCAAATAAAAATGAAAGGCTATCCATCAAATCAGTTAGATGAATCCACTCACTTTGCATTCAGTGATCAGTAGATCCAACCCTGGTGAAAGGGGAAATGAGGGGGCAGAACTATTCACTTTCAAGGCATTTTGCTTTATGATTAGATTATAGACTGGTTAAAACATGAAATTGCATGAAGCAGCTTGCCCAGAATCACACAGGAGGGCTGTAGCCCTCGGTTTGATGCTGATGTCCAGACCAGGGCATTAGTCTTGTCCTCACTGTGATACTGAAAAGTGGTTCACCTCAGTTCTCCTGATCTGCTCTTCCTGCTGTGCACAGTGCAAGGGACACACTCCATTACGGCCCAGCTGCATGTGCTTTGGATTGGGTGTTGTGGTTAATTTGCTTGGGCTGTCCAAGTGCTCCAATAGGACTGGTGCCTGTGGGGGTGTGGATCAGGGGGCGATGACTCTCGGGCTGTCAGGTCACAACAGAAAGCACTGGGAGTGAGGTGGGAGAGCAATGTTCTCTGGAAGTCAAATTTTTACGGGCATCTTTGTCTTTTTCTTTGTCTGGATTTGTCTGATACTCCTGAACATCCAGAGGGCCCGAAGGAAACTGCCTCCAGGACCAACACCTCTCCCCTTCATTGGCAATCTGGGAACACTGGACTTCCAAATTCATCATGAAACACTCTTGAAGGTATTGTTACTTTTTATAGTTTTATGACTAGTCCAAGTGCAGACACAGCAAGACTCCTATCATATCCTGGGCTGGAAAGTAAAAGCATCTTTCTGCTGCTTCCTGGTTTCAGTCTGAACTGTGAGCTTTCTAGTCAGAACTTCAAGACGTGTTTCCCTGTAGGACTTTAAAGAGGACTGGCAGTGAGTGGAGATGGGCTGTAGCAACAGTTGCAAATAGCACCAATCACTGAACACTCATACAGGCAAAAGTAACCTCTGCTGGAAGCCTGTTACTACAGTGCATGGTACAAAGAGGGAGGAAAGGAAATGGGAGGAATAAGCAAAAATCATCAAAGAGAGGCAGAAAGCAAAGCTTATTAGTTTGAGGGATTAACTCCCTCACTGGCTGAATGGCAGAGCTTAAAGGGTTGTGATCAGTGGTGCAAAGTCTGGTTGGAGGCCAGTAACTAGTGGTGTACCCCAGGGATCAATACTGGGTCCATTCCTGTTCAACTTATTCATCAATGACCTGGATGATGGGAAAGAGTGCACCCTCAGCAAGTTTACTGATGATACAAAACTGGGAGGAGTGGCCGATACCCCAGAGGGCTGTGCTGCCATTCAGAGGGACCTCGACAGGCTGCAGAGATGGGCAGAGAAGAACCTCATGAATTTCAACAAAGGCAAGTGCAGGGTCCTGCACCTAGGGAGGAATAACCTCATGCACCAGTACAGGCTGGGGGCTGACCTGCTGGAAAGCAGCTCTGCAGAGAAGGACCTGAGAGTCCTGGTGGACAAGCTGACCATGAGTCACCAGTGTGCCCTTGTGGCCAAGAAGGCCAATGGTATCCTGGGGTGCATCAGGAAGGGCACTGCTGCAGGTTGAGGGAGGTGATCCTTCCCCTCTACTCAGCTCTGGTGAGGCCACACCTGGAGTGCTGTGTCCAGTTCTGGGCTCCCCAGTATAAGAGAGATAGGAGCTACTGCAGTGAGTCCAGCAAAGAGCTACTACGATGATTAAGGGACTAGAGCATCCCTCATATGAGGAAAGGCTGAGAGAGCTGGGACTGTTCATCTTGGAGAAGAGAAGACTGAGGGGGAATCTCATCAATGTGTTTAAATATCTGAAAGGAAGGTGTAAAGAGGATGGGGCCAGACTCTTCTCACTAGTGCTCAGCAATAGGACAAGAGGCAATGGGCACAAACTGAAACACTGGAAGTTCCATCTGAAAATAAGGCAAAATTTTTTTACTGTGAGGGAGACTGAGCGCTGGAGCAGGTTGCCCAGAGAGGTTGTAGAGACTCTTTCCTTGGAGATAATCAAAAGCCATCTGGACAGGGTCCTGGGCAACCTGCTCTAGGTGACCCTGCTTGGGAAGGGGATTGGACTAGACGATCTTTAAAGGTCCCTTATAACCTCAACCATTCTGCGATTCTGTGAAATCCTGCAGCCCTTATTTCAGCAACATTGCCATTGACTGGTTATGTTTTGGCACAACAAGGCCCTGGAAGGCTTCCTTAGGTAGAGGCCTGTCCTGGCCAATACACAAACAGCAAAGTGGGTGAGTTTGCAGAACAGTGGAGGTATTACTGCTTCAGGCCAGTCCTTGCTATTGGGGATAGGAATAAATTAAATTGCTTTTAGGAGAAAGGACAAAGAAAAGCTTTGTTACCTGTGGTGTTAGATTTCAAAGGTTGGGCTGAGACAATAGTTTCTCATCCTCAGAGGTTCTGCTTGTTTTGGGAGGGTGTTGCAAGCATCAGTAATCATCAGATATTCACTGCGAAACAACCAAGCAGATAAAGTCTTAAGCCATTTGGCTATATGAGCAAGCAGCAGCACAGAACTACAGCTAGGTGACATTTTATATACTATTTGGTATAGTAGTGTAACAACACCGTGCTATCCTGCCTTTTTTTTTTCCTTGGACAGTGCAGAGGCATGGAAGGAACGCATTAGTAGTGGTGCTGATGTTCCTTAATGTGGTCCATGCACTGCATCTGCTAAACAGGACCCTTTGCTTTCCCCATGTGCTGCTGGAGGATGAGCCAGGAAGGATTCACGCTAAGAATTCATGCCATGTCCCCATCCCTGGCTCTCCTGGGAACCTCTCTTTGCAGCAATGTTGGTGGAAAGGGAAATCAGAAAGTCTGAGAGGCACGTGAGACAAGATGCATCATCAAGGCTCCCTATTTTCTTGTGTGTAGATGAGAAAACATGGGCTCTGAAGTTCCCTTGGGTATTAGATGGAATCCAATTCAGGGATTTGTGCAGCTGTTTCTTCTTCCCTCTCCACCTTACTTGGGCTATTAATTATGGTAAAAGACTTGACTTCTGACTGCTGTGGAAACAGTTCTTAAAATTACTCTCCTCACCTGGTCTTTTTGACTTACTCTTCCCTACAGAAATCACCCATTGCTTACAGTGAGTGGCAGCAACAAGGCACCTGATCGTATTTGCATGCATTTTCAATACAGCCAGCATATTTCAGAATTCCTGGCTGCATCTTTATTTCCTCCAACACTGCTAGGGGAGAGGCCTGCACCGATCTCCAGAGAGATGTGGTCCTGCTTATAGATATTTCTGAGCTACATATGTTGAGTTCAACAACACAACATGACCAGTGGATTCCTAAGAGCAAATTGCAGAAGTCAGGACGTGTGGAAATTGTGCTTAGTCAAACTGTTAACAGCTTTACAAATGACCTGTTCCCTGTTTTTCAGTTCCCTGAAAATCCCTGGGGCATGGATATGCCTCTTCAAACTTTAAGTGTCCATCATACATTATTGAAGTGCTGCAAACACTCAGAATAAGGTTGTACAATATGTATATGTATACACACACTTATATATAGTTATATGTGTGTGTGTATATATATATTTTATATATATATATGTAATACCAAAAGTATGTGTGGGCACCATCCTTATTCACCCCCCTGCTTCATACTTTAAAATCCCTGAAACAGATGTTCAGAAATCCTTACCTCTGGTGTCCTCCTATCCCATATAGTCACAGGCTAGCTAGTGTTGTTACTATTTGAACTCCTAATTCCTTGAGCAAGTTAGTACCACCCTGTATTCCCTCCCTGTGTGCAATTAAGTCGTTCTCAAATATCCAAGGTCAAAGAGTTCAAAATTGGTCTCTGATTTCTGAGACTTAATTTGCAGAGCTACTGAGAGCCCAAACTCCATCTGCAATCAGTAGGCTCTGTAGGAGCTCAGCACCTCCCAGGCATCTCATGATACCCAGCATATCTCAAATGAGGTACCCCAAATCAGTGGCTACATTTGAAAAATTTGGCTCAGCTGCCTCACTGTGCTACACCAAGCACAATGCTCAGTGCAACAGTGAGCAAACATTACCATCTAATGGCTGTGCATGTTAACTACAACTATAATTTCTATTTTAACAATGAAGGCTTTTCCTTGTGTAATTACTGATACAGCAACATGTTTAGAAAAAAAAAACATGGAAAGAGAATAAAAGCAGCATTTATGATTTTGCAGTATCCTTCCATCACCTCTGGTGGGGCAACATAAATGGGAAAAATCTTGTTGAAGTGTTTCTGAGTAACATGACATGGCTGTTGGCTATATAAACTGCAAATACACAAATAATGAAAGATTAAATAATAATGCAATGTAGTAATAACAGTGAAAGCCCTCTAAGATTTTAATAGCGAAACATGATTCCATCCTTTTTTATTTCTTGACAGCAGGACAAAACTTCTCCCTTCCCTTTCCTGGGCAATGTCCCAGATGAACTGCAAACCAGCCCTCGCATAAGAGAAATGATCTTTGGGCTGTGGTCTAACAGTACCACTGGATGCGGAAGGGAGACACAGCCTCTTCGTAAATTCCTCATGTCTATATGTCATTGTGTATCTCATTGTCTCTCTAGGTGGCCAGGAGGTATGGAAATATATACACACTGTGGCTGGGAAGAACACCGGTGATTGTGCTGAACGGATTCCAAGCAGTGAAGGATGCCTTGATTGGGCATGCTGAAGAATTTGCTGAGAGACCCATCACACCCTTCTTTAGAGAGGTCGTGGGAGGCCCCTATGGTACTTTTTGTTGTTGCATACACTGAAATATTTTTACCATAACAAGCTGTTCAGAGGACAAGGCTGGGTACAATGACTGCATCTACTCTTATGCCTCTTTTCAAGATGTGCTGCTCTTGTTAGGAAGATGAATGCTGTAGACTCATTGCTCCACGTCCTTCTCAAATGCTGGGCCCCAAATGTGCATTCAGTACACAAAATCAGTGGGTTTATACCAACAAGAAAACATTTATATACTTGCATAGCCTGGGCAATTCTTAGTAACTGAGCATGTTACCAAGCTATCTCAGGAAGTCTTTGCAGTAAAAGGCATAAAGTTGTAAGCATATCAACTAGTATGACTCAGTGTGTGTTGAGTATCATTCTAGGTAAAGTAGTAGAAAAGGAAAGTCAGACATGGGGCTTATTCCCCACAAAAAGGATCAAGTAGATGTGAAAAACAGCATAAATGTCTCCGAGTTCTTATGCAAGTACTGCTGGGGATCCTTCCAAAATTATGATGGCAAGTCTTGGAACCACTGTAATTTCACCAACCCTGCTTATGGGGAAGCCAGTCCCATACTTCTCCCCAGGCATTCTCCATTTCATTGCAGGCATCATCTTTTCCAATGGGCACACCTGGAAACAGCAGAGACGCTTCAGCCTGATGACTCTGCGGAACCTGGGTCTAGGCAAGAAAAGCCTGGAAGCCTGGATCCAGAAGGAAGCCGACTGCCTGGTCAAGGTCTTTGCCAGACAAAAAGGTGAAATAAAGATCTGTATGTGGTCATGACATGGCAAAAACATCTCACTTTCAGTTGAGTGAGTACTGACTCACTGACTGGTGTGTGAAAGAGCTCATTCTCCTTGACTATTTTAAACCCTGGCTTTTCTACTGGAGGTTGCTAATTTCCCCTATTTCTATAAATGATACTTTCACAACTCATTTTGTACTTGGCCGGAACATCACATCTGACTCGTTGCTTTTACTCTAACCCTTTACTGGGGAAATACTCCTAAATTGTCCTGGATATGCCCTTTTCTGCAGGATGGACTCCTTCCCTCATTCATTAGAAAGGTGCCCAAAGAATGAGCTCCCAATTAGACTCCTGTATCTTGATCCCTGAAGGATCAGTTATTTGTGTAATCCCATGCAAATCAAGAGCAGGCTGCATGGGAGCTCAGCGTAACAATGGGCCATAGCCTGTACGAGAAGTTAATGATGCAGCTTTCTCTGTTCGTAGGCAGACCTATGGATCCCTCTCTCCCCATCCTTTCTTCCGTCAACAATGTGATTGCTGCTGCGCTTTTTGGACATTGCTTCTCTAGAGAGTCTGATGCATTCCAGAGGCTGCTCAAAGGCTCCCAGGCCATGGCAGAATTCCAAGGCACCTTCTGGCCTCGAGTAAGCAAAGGACTGACCCATTCCCTCCAACTGTATCAAAACCCTACGGCCTTCTTCAGTGAGCTGTAGCATGAAACAGTCATTCTTTGCCAATGCACAAGGATAAATAAGAGCTCTTGACTAAATACTGAACTCTGCTAAAAACAGCACTCACTTCTGTTCTCTTCTTTCTCAGTAATGGTTCCTCCACAACCATTCATGGCTATCTCTGTCCACAGACTCATTGAATCTCCTCTATACCAGTTCTCCTCGGATAGACTGATTTAACTTTATATTAAGATTATTCAGCAGCAAGCCTGCCTTGGGGCCACACTCCAGTTTTTCCTCTTAGCTTTTTCCTTGAAGGTTTCTGTAATAGCTCACATTTCCTGTGTTAGACTGGGATCTTTCCAAACCATCCAGAAAAATACAGCAAGCTAACATCGTTGTGGCTTTGAGAACTACAGCAAAGCGCTGACTTAAGGTGTAAGAGGGAACAGGCAATTAGGGAAAGGCTTCACTTAGAAAACATAAGAAAAACTGTACTGTAGGGGATTTAAACCCCCTGACTCTGAAAGATACTAGTGGAAAGCAGGTAATCTGGAAAGTAACTGTATGCTAATGGTCATCCTTTATACATTTTGTGCCTCCAAAATAGACAATAAAAAAAATTAAGTGGTCATTTATTTCCTATCATTTAACAAATAATATACCTGGATCATAGACATGGTTAGCTATGGTTCAGCTGTGAACATTGAGGCTTTAAAGAGTAGCTAAGATGTCACGGTGTTCCCTGTGCTTGTATTTCCATGTGCAGCTCTACGATACTTTCCCATCACTGTTGAAGCACTTAAGCCCTGTGTTAATGAGATCGCTGGTGGCATTAAAACACATGCAGGATCTACGTACAGTTATTAAAGATGAGATCAGGAACCACCAAAAGAGCTGGGTGCCTGGAGAGCCACGGGACTTCATTGATGCATACCTAGCTCAGATGTTAAAGGTAACAAATAACTGTCTTTTGTGCAGCTGCAGCATATTTAAAATACTTGTAGGTAAGAGATTTCCAGCTGCATGGCTACCTCCTCTTCTGAGAGATTTGTTGGGATATTTGTTTCTTTTAACTCAACCTCAAAAGCAAAGTATTTTCTCAAAGTACTAAGGATGTTCCTCGGCAGTCACCACAGAAACAGTAATGTTACTCCACCCTAGATTGGAAAAAAGTGTATTGTACACTGTTGTTCTCAGTAAGTAAGATTTTTTTAACAGATCTGCATGGCTGCTAGCTTTCCAGCTTCATCAATTCAGTATGAATCCTCTGAGGCAAAAAGCTCTGCTGCTGGAAATTTGTTACACTATTAAAACTGTTTTACATCACATTCTCTGTCTCACATCTGAAGGCAAAGGATGACCCAGCTTCTACGTTTAAAGAGACCAACATGGTGCAAGTGATCACAGACCTCTTCATAGCAGGTTCAGACACCACCACTATCACTTTATGCTGGGCTCTCCTCTACATGATGATGTACCCAGAAGTACAAGGTGAGAAATGCATGCACCTGCACTTACCCCTGTGACTGTCCTTGCTCATTGCAGAGTAATAGGCAAAATACATTTGACTTCCCTGCCCAAATCTTGAAGTTTAAGGCGTCTTCCACTGTTTGAGTCTCTGCATAGAGCCTAAGTATCAACTGCCTTCCTGACTACTCATTACTAGCCTTTTTCTTCTGCAGAACGAGCCCAAGAAGAATTGGATGCTGTCATTGGTCCATCCCGTGCAATTGAATATAAGGACCGAGCGATCCTGCCATACACAAATGCAGTTCTGCATGAGATTCTGCGTTATAGCAGCGTAAGTGCCGTGGGGGTTATGCGCAAGTGCACCCAGGATACCATTCTACAAGGCTTCCCTATCACTAAGGTATGTTAATGCCACAACATTTTTTGGTATGATCCTTAGACAAAGCAAAGAAAGGCAATAGATTCCTCTTACCTTTTTTAACACCACATGTTGCGTTTGTATTTTGCCCCAGCCAAAGATGAGTTTGAACAACTTGTGAGAAACTCTTCATTGTGCATAGGATGCAAGACATGATCTACCTCCTACAACAGAAATAAATTCCTGCTCAGCTTCACTCTCCTTTTGAAAAAGATGTTCCTTATAATGGTTTTTCTATACTGGATTTCAGGAGTTAGATCAGTATAATTATATCAGTATAATGATCTTGTGCTTCTTTAAAACTGATGCAAGCCAAAGTCAAGTAGAAAAAGCACAGAAATTCTTGAATAACAGTGTCCACAGACACAATTTATTGTATAAGCAAAACGCTTTAGATCCATATCCAACCTTATATATGTGGTCTTCCCAATGGATAAAACCTGTGTGGCTCTCAGGGAAGATGCCTTTGAAAAAAATCAAGATGGAAAGTCAGAGTTCTTAGGACAGTGTGAAGCCTTCAGTTCAGCGGGTTTTTTTTTTTCCAAAGTTTCTGATTATTGTAATCATAATTTTCTTGTAAAATACCATTCTCTGGTACTCTAGAATCAATGTTAAAAAATACCTAATAATTTCTAAACAAGCTATTCTGCAGGAGACAGCATAGCATGACTATGTTTCTCATCCCATAATAATTAGTTGGCACTTGCATTGGGCAATTTCAAGAGAGCAATTGGCAGCTTGGCAATTTATGTCAATAGTGCTTAACTTGTGAGAAAGATTCTTATATGCTCATTTTCTCTTTCTATAGGGCACCTTAATTTTCCCCAACATATTTTCTGTTCTGTATGACAAAAAGCAATGGGCAACTCCTCGAAAGTTTAACCCTGGTCATTTCCTGGACAAGGATGGAAACTTTGTGAACAGAGAAGCCTTTATGCTGTTTTCTGCAGGTAAGAGCGATCCTCAGTATTGCTCACAGCTTTCCTATAGTGATTGTTTCACAGGGCAAAACCTCCCTCACATCTGATCTCCTCCCACGAGTATCTTTGTTCATTCCCATAATAAGGTCTATGCAGCAAAAAACAGATGCTGATTTCAGAGACCTGCAGCAGCTTCACTTTCTTGAGGAAAAGAAACTATGACTAGATGGTGTCTGAAATTCTCAATGAAATGAACTGCGATTGTGGGAGTAAGGTAGATTGTCCTGTGGGAAAACAATGACCAATTAAAGATCCCTCAGACAGCAGGAGATAGAAGCCTGTTTGCTAATTAAGAACTGGCTCCTGGAATGTACTGGAAATACCAATATTGACACCAGTGGAGACCAAGAGACCAGCAGATGAAGCTGCTGCATATCAGGTTTATAGATGAACAGCATTTATATATGAACCATTTTTAGAATGCATTCTTTCACAAATATATTTGTAAGCTGCTGGTCTTCAGAGCACAAAGATCCAATTTAGGTGTAATAGCAAGCACCTAGGAAGTTTTTAAACTGTTCCTGCTGGTATTTATTTTAAAATAATTTTTGATGTATTCTAAGACTATGAAGGGAGTTCCAGTTGTTAGGGTATTTAGCCTAGGACTTGCGAGACCCCCTTCCCCTGTTCTGTCACACTTCTCTGATCTCACACACATCACTGAGACTCTCATTGCCTTAGTTCCCAGAGAGTAAAATGGAAATACCAGCATCATGTTTCCGTGCTTTGCAAGGATAGATACACTCAGACATTATAGTAACAGAACAGGTAGTACCTTAAGTATGTCAAATACCCTTTTTTCACATTCCTGATCTACAGGTTAAGGATTTTTTCTGACTCTATCCATGTTGCAAGTTGGTGGAGAAACAGAAATTACTTTGGTCAGAAATCCGATCATTAATTCTGCTAGATAGCAGAAATTATTGGTCAGAGGTTTGCAAAATGTTATAAGAAGATTCTCTGTTTATGGGGTAACCTGGTAATTGATTCACATAGTTAGGGGAAGCCGGACGAGGGATTATCTCACTGCCCTCTTATGAACTGCCCATTAACCTCTAACACACCAGGCATTGCAGGATTTGACTGGTATATTTTTTCTCTCCTCTTCCTATCTTGGACTCTATCCATGTCTCAGGTGAGAGACACTAGAGAAATACAGAGGCAGTAGACATAGGAAGGAGTTGTAGCTCTCAGCAGATCTGTTCACAGGGTGGCCCAAGGTGCACGTCAACAGCTCTAGAGCACTTCTCCGTTTTCACACCGTGGTAAGCGGCTACATGTAGGGACTTGAAATCTCTCCTGTTCTTCAGGGCTTCACAGCAGAGACATGCTCTTGCCCACACAGGGGTGAGACACGTGCATGACACATTCTCCTCGCTCCACAGGCCACCGCGTGTGCTTGGGGGAAGGGCTGGCCAGGATGAACCTCTTCATCAACTTCAGCAGCCTGCTGCGGGCATTCACCTTCCGGCTGCCAGAGGGAGTGAAGGAAGCCGACGGCCGGCCCGTCATGGGGTTCATCCTCCAGCCGCACCCGTACGAGACCTGCGCCATCCCTCGCTAGGCCTTAGGGGGAAGGGATGGGCGCAGGCCACCTGGCTGAGGGTCACCCTGTCGCCGCAGGAGCTAGCTGGGAGTTTTAGGTGTTGAATGATCACCCGTTGTCTACCAGAGACAAATGAACAATATGAATAAAACGGGGAGGTACCTGAACCCTTCGGGCTGCGTCTCTCCGCACCGGCGGCGTCGCCGAGGGCAGGGCGTGGCGCGAGGCCTCGCCTCAGGGCGCCTTCCCGCCTCTGGTGGCGGACCCGACTGATGCCACACCCACCATGGCGGCTCTGCTCACCCCCCGCCGCGCTCAAGATGGCGGCTACCCTCCTCGTGAGTCCGGCGCACGCTGCCGCGTTCAAGATGACGCCTCCCTCCAGAGTCCCGAGGGAGTCAGCACTCAAGATGGCGAGGGAGAGTGACTCATTCCTTTTGCCGTTCTCCTCAGTTCCTTCCGACGTGCGCCGCGCTTATGTCGCCGGGGGGGAAGCGCGGCGCCGTGCGGCGGCCGCGCTGCCGCCGGAAGTAGCGGAAAGCTTTGGAGGGCGGACTAGGCAGAGCGGAAGTCGCTGAGGTGGACGGAGGCGGCGGCAGCGAGCGACGATGAACAACAAATTCGACGCGTGAGTGGGCGGTGGCGGGGCCGTTCCCGAGCCCTCTCCCGGCCCGGGGGGGGGGGGGGTTGCTGCACGGTCCCTCTCCCCCGCAGTCCGCCCCGAGACTCCCCCCAGGCGGCAGCGCTGCCCGGCGCCGTTGGGGCGGGACGCGATGAGTCATGGGGCCGCGCACAGCCCCGTTCTGCCCCCTCAGGGCGGCCCGGCCCGGCCCGGCCCGGCCCTGCCCTGCTCGGGGGCTCCCGCCTGGCCCTGAGGGGAGCGGGCCCGGGGTGGGGGTCTGGCGGCACAAGCCCTTGCTGGTGGCGGGGGGATCCGCCGTGGGGCGGGTCGGCCGCGGAGCCGCGGGCCGCCTTCTGGCCCCGCTTCTCGCTCCTCTTTTCCGGCCCGTCGCAGGGAAGGGGGCGGGCGGAGAGGCGTGTGGGGCGCAGGGTGCCGGCGTGGTGTCTGCCCCCCCGAGGGACAGCCTCTGCTAGGCCGAGGGGCGTGCGGAGCAGGGTGGCAGAGAGTCAGCAAAACCGCAGTGGATGGTCTCTTTGTCTGCCTCTCGAGTAGTTAGGTTTTTGCGCAGCAGATCTCTCTCTGCTTATTACAAAGTGCTTGAGTTTGTCCTAAAAAGGCATTTTGTTGCACACTTCTGCTTAAAAGTGTGTACGTAAGGTGCTTGTGATGGGCTCTGGGCATGCAAAATCCCATCTGTGGTTTTCACTCTGTAGGTTTTCAAGTGTAGATTTCCAAATGCTGGTGGCTCTTGTGTGGCATAGGAACTTAGAAGCAGAGGCTGATGGTGAGGCTTCTTGATTGTGAGATACAAGGCTCTCCTTTTTCCTTCATTTTCTTTACCAGTTTGAAAGATGATGATAGTGGAGATCATGACCAGAATGAGGAGAACAACACACAGAAAGACAGTGAGAAGGAAAAGAATGATCGAGAGAAACCACAGAGTAGTACCAAGAGGAAGGTAAGGTGCTGGCACCTGCGTTCTGTCACCAGGGCATGATGTGGGAATGCTAGAGTGTTCTCAGTCCAGGAGTAAGAAGAATACATCTTAGTGTGCTGTGGTCACTTAATGTGCCGTTACTGCTGTAATGAAGATAGAGGAGCTATGTTTAGTATTTGGTTAACTTGACATAACTTTTGGGGGTATGTAATCTGTGGAGTGAATACTCCTTTCACAAACGCAGTTAGTACTTTGCTTGGCCTTTCAATAGAAATGAGAAGCAAAGCTTTATTTTCTCCCCCCAAATTATTTAGAGGAGGGGTAGGGGAATAACTGACAGAGTAGTGGCTTGCAATTGATTTACCAAACCATATTTGTGCCATTATTGAAATAATCCTTAAGATGGGATCTGTGTGAGTGTAAAGTAGCCTAGTTAGGAAGGCAAATACCCATCTTGTTTTTTGTCTTGTGCTTAGGAAGACTATACTCTCTGAAGTAATGCAATCCTTGTGCAAGTGGAGAGTGGGATTTTAAACCCCAGTTACTTGTAACAATATCAAGTGACACAAGGAGACATCTTTTTCTTTTTTTTCTTTTTTTTTCTGGCATTTGTGGCACTTGTGACTCTTGGGTGATGACTTCTTATTTCCCCATTTTATGCTCATTAGAAACTTTTTATTGCAAATGGATGGAGACTGGTAAGAGATCACTACCTACTGCTAGCAATGGGTTCTGCCAAAGCTGACATAGCAAGTTCTGAGACAGACTAATCCTCCTGGAGTCTTAGGGTGTTGGTTGCTTAGGGGAGTTGCTGTCACCAGGTAGTTATAATTGCTTTTGAATCATGGTTCAGTGTAAATGGGTTTTGCTCTTCTCAGGGAATGAGAATGGCTTTTTTTTTTTTTCCTTAATTAAAAAAATTAAACTCTTATACTGCCCTTTTAGTTGATTGGTCTGTCTGTTTACTTTGAGACAGTCAGTCAAGAACTAAAGCTAAAACTTAATATTACTGTTCTTAATTAAGATGAGGGTTGCTTTGTGTGACACTCCCTCGAGCATAAGTTATTACCTCCTTAGCCATCCCTGTACTGCAAATTTCTAATATTCTTTTGAAATAGTCAGCTGCTGTTAACCTAATGGTCTATGTCAGACAGTTAACAGAGATGGTATTTTTCTATGAAAATGAGGATGAGTTGTTTGTTTTACACTCAGTGAGGGCAGGAACATATGGACTGCTGATACCGTGAATGTAACTTTCTCATTCCCCCTTTAGAGGAGTGAGTAAGGAATAAGCAAACTTTTCTGTTCTGCAGGCTGTTGTCCCAGGGCCAGCTGAGCACCCCCTGCAGTATAATTACACTTTCTGGTACTCCAGACGAACACCTGGGAGGCCTACCAGCTCGCAGAGTTACGAACAGAACATCAAACAGATTGGCACCTTTGCCTCCGTGAGTATATTCCTGTTATCTTTGTGTCCCCTGGGCATGGCTTGGTCATCGTGGCTGGCTTAACTCCCTGCGTGTTAGGGGTATGCACGTGCACACTGTGTTCTTACTGTTGGGCAGCGGAGAGTGATGTGCCATAACTTGCAGGTGGATTTTGAACTGCCTACAGCAGGTGACATGTCTAAAGCAGTTCTCCTTTGCCCTGTGCTAGACATCAGTGCCTGCAGTAATAGTGGAAGCTGGAATAATAATAGCAAGTGAAAAGAACTCCTATTTAGCTTAAATCAGATAGCTGGAGCAGAACTTGGCAGGTAAGCAAAGAAGGGAACAGCTTTTCCCGTGTGTGGGATTTGAATGCTGTGTAGTTGTGAGGCAAAGACTGTTGTACAGCCTGTTTTTGTCTGTATCTCCACCACAAATAATGTATTTGGAACAGGCATCTGGTCTGCTATACGTACAAGTGGCTGATGGTGTTGTGTCTTTTGGCTGTCTGAAAGTGATGACTGAGGTGTGGTTTGGTGTTGCAGTGAAGTTCATTAAAAGGCGAACTGCTGTCCTTTTCCCCTCACACTCCTATGATAGTTTGTTCCCAGAATAACTCAAGCATACCTTGGAAGGGCAGTGTTGAGTTGTTGTATAGTACTGACAATCTGAAATTGTCATTAAAATCCCAAGAGACACATTTAATATTGTTCTCAAGCCCCTTGGCTGCTTGGCGTCTCCTTGGATTATTTCAAAAACTTGTTTGTCAGGACAGTAGAGGAATTACTTTTTAAAAAATCTTATATTTTCTCCAGATTTTCCAGGGTCCCTTGCAAATGTTAATTTTGCCCACTAGTAAATCTCTCTTCTGCAATCCTGGAATTTGTAAAAATATCCCTCTATCCTTTCTGGAAGCTGCAAAAATGTGCCTGTCCAGGCAGCTAGCTTGTGTTATTGCATCTACACAGGGTAAGAGGGGGTAGAATAGCTCTAAGCATGTTGAATCACAGGTAGCTTCTGCTTCTGTTCTCCTGTGTTATCAATTATTTTTGCTTTAGTGAGTGAACAATTTATGTACGTATTCTCCTAGCTGTCATGGGAGCAAGCCCAAATTGCTTGGACTGAGTGTGGCTGCTGTGTGATGATCTGGCAATAACTTTTCAGTCTGTTTTTTAAATCAATATAGACTTAAAATTGATTTTTAGCTTCTCAGAGGACAAGCTTCACACATTCTGTTGCCTGCTCTTTGTTGCAAAGAATTTGTGGTTGCTGTTGTGGGCTTGAAATGCTTGATTTCAGTTAGGACAGGGGGCATTGGCCAGAAGATCTGTTAATGTGTTTGATTCCAAATGTCCTGTTAAAGGAGGAGAGAAAAAAGGTTTCAGAAAGAAGTGTCTGAGGCTAAATCTGGGTTCAAATTTATTCTCTGCTTTTGATTAGAATGCCCTGAAAGCTTTTAAATGTTGACCACTAGAGGGCATATTCACTCAGTGTAAGAATTTAATTTCTACACTGTGTTTGGATGTGTCTGACAAAAATAGATTGCTTCTGACCCTACCTCAGTCTTGGTTCCTAATTATATTGCCTGTAAAAGGAAATTCCTGCTTGGATGGTAGAGATCAGAGACTGGAGCAGAATTCCAAGTGTTGACCAAGTCATCAGGGTCTCTCTGATAAAGTACTCGGGATGGTTTCTAACCCCTGTGGCTTCACTGCTGGTCTGCTTAATAGCTATTGTCTTACTGAGTACAATCCTCTTCAAATGTGGAAATTACTAGAATCTTTCCCTGGTGCCTTGTTTTGTTTTAAAGATCCAGCCTCTCTAAAATCCTTTCTCCTTCAGAGAATCTCAAAGGATAAATATTTTGTTTTTAAGAATTAAAAAAGGTAGTTCCCTTGCCTTTGGGCCAGACTGTTTGAAGCGGGTATGGAGATCTTGTGATGAAAACTGGTGTTTTTGAAGTGGTCAGAGTGTACTGTGGCAGATTGTAAAAGGAAATAAGACACATTTAAATAAAAGCTTTAGGCGATGCCTCTAAAATCTTCAACCAGCACTAGAATGTGTTTGTTGTATTAAAAACTGGGTACAGTAAAATCAAATATAAAATATGTCTTATTTGGAGGCTCAGTTTCTGCAGGCCCCGTTATGACAGAGAACAATGGTTAACACAGGGCTAATGTAATCTTGTATGTGTAAAGAGGCTTGGTTGTAGCTGATGCACTTGACATGCCCAGTAATTGAGACTTTGGGAGGTAGGGTTTACAAGACACTGTTCTCTGGAGCAGTGGTTATCCCAGCGTAGATTTCCTCAAGCGGAAACCAAGTAGCTTATGGAGGCATCTGTTGAATATCTCGAATGGTCATCTGCAAGTCAGAACCAGCTCCCATCCCAAGCTCCCATCCCATGTCTGCCTTCTGGGAGTCCTGATCAACACCCTTGTGACAAGGAAGTAGAATACAAAAGGGGAAGGTGTCTCTGTTCAGCTGGTATAGAACAAGGAGTCTGTTTCCGTAGGACTGTTCCTGAACAGTGTGGGCAGCCTGATTGCATGGTTTGTGTCATTGCAGGTGGAGCAGTTCTGGCGGTTTTACAGTCACATGGTACGTCCTGGGGACCTGACAGGCCATAGTGACTTCCATCTTTTCAAAGAGGGGATCAAACCCATGTGGGAGGTGAGTTGGAGCTCTCATTTCTGCCTTGATATTTTCCCAGAGTATTCTGGAAGAAACTTTCTGCAGAGAAGGGACTCTTGTTGTTAAATGGAATGCCAGGCTTCTCCTGGATGCAGCCTTTCTTTTGAGTTGCCCTTAAACTTGTCCTCAGCGCTCTGTCCCATCTAACCTGGCAGCTCCGTGAGCTGCTGGCAGAGAAGAGGGCAAATACGGAGGGGTGCTAGCAGCACTCCCCAAAAGGCTGCAGAACTGCCTTTGCTTGTGGATTCTGGAGGATCTCTGGGCAGCGTTGCCTGAGGGATCCTAGCTAAGCTTTGTGCCTCCTAGATATTGACGTCTGCCTCTTGTTATAGCTTCGTGCAATGACAGCAGTGTGGGGCTTTCCTCTAAAAGGGCTGAGCCTCTGTAAGTGGAATTCAACAAACATAAGAAACCAGTCCTCCTCCTTCAGATGAGGGAAGGAAGAGGTGCATGTAGTTAAAAGCCCTGCACCTGTATGTAGAGCTGGGGATGAAAAGAAGGCTTAGTCCTTTATTCCCTTTCTATTTTCAAGGCACTTGGTTTGTGTCTGTTCGTTCATATCCAAATCTGTTAAAAGGAAAAAAAAACCTTTGCCCAACGAATCATTCTTCTGGTTCCTGGCCTGCTTCCAGCAATGACCAATACCATTCACGATATGAGAATTTTATGTGTTGCTCTGAAGTACCTAATTATGCTGCTTGGTCCTGAGAAATTTATATGTGACCCTAGTTGGCAATTATTTTAAGCAAGGTGTTTTATAGCCAGTTACTGCAAATACAATTTATATAAAATATTTAACTCTCTTTGGACTCCTAGTGAGCTAGCTGCTCTGATAACTTGTGGAATCTCTGGTTGACATATTGATGATACCAGAATTTCTTATAAAGTTTTATCCTGTAGCCATTTTAAGATGTGGGAGTGCTTTTTTTTTTTTTTTTTTTTTTTTTTTGTATTTGGAGAAGAGGACCTGGGATCTTGGTGCTGGCCTTCTCTTTGCTCCTGGCTTTGTAGGGCTTTCTTTGTTTATGCTCCTTTCTCTTCCAGACTAATCCTACTTACTGTCATCCTTGTAGGTGCGTATATGAGGAGCCATTCCCACACATAAATTCTGTATGTGGCTCTGATCTTTTTCTGGATCCATCTCTGCCTTTTCTGGGTAAAGTCAGAAGCACTAAGCATTATGTTCCCGTGTGATTTACTATGCTGCAGATCATTATTATTCTAGTAAAGGGAAATCAAATGCTTGACTGAACCGAAGCTTGTTTAACCTGAAAGAAAACCAACAATAACCATAAAACACACAATACAGCATCTGCTTCCCAAGTACTGTTTTTTTTTTTCTAGCTTTGAGCCCACTTAAACCACCTTTGAGGTGTTTTGAGCAATAACATTTTCTCTTCTGACTTTTCTATCTCTATCAGTCAGTGTGGAAAGTCTTTGGAGGGGTTAAACCCAACTCCTTGCTTAAAGGCTGAAGTTGAGATGGCTAAATTCTTGAGAGTGGGATGTTCATAACTTGGAAAACGAGGATACTTAATCAGAATACAGTTCGCATCTGTTGGGTATCCGCCACATTCCTAGAACTTGTGTTGATTTGGATTCTTCACCTTGTGTGGCGCTGCTGTCATGCTTCAAGGTTTTGCCTTGAGCTGACACCTTCTCCTTTCAGGATGGGTTTTGGCACATACCTGGAAACCTGGGCTCTGGTGACTGCTGCTGTTATGCTGTCACTTCCGTGTTTGTTTGGTTTGCTTCATTAGGACTTTTCTTTGAGAGCACCCAAATTTTTAATTTTATCTGAGCCCTAACGAAGCTTCAAGGCTAAAATGAAGTCTTTTTTTTCATTAAGATGTAAATACTTGGGCTGTCGGACCTAGAATGTTTAAGGTATATCCCAGATTGGGAGAGGGGATTGCTGATGATTTGGCTAGGGACATCCTGTGTTGTGCAGTGCCCTCTGAATTCTCCTCTGTTCTTTCCTATTTCTGTCCTAGACCTGTTGTCATCTTCCCTTCCTAACTGCCATCTCTTTGACTTGTTCCTACCTCTCTCCCTTTTGATTTGGATGGAATTCATGCCCTTCTTGCCTCGTAAGACTTCCCAGTTACAATGCCGTACAAGGGAATGCCACTATATCCTGCA
Source organism: Apteryx mantelli (assembly GCF_036417845.1). Lineage (NCBI taxonomy): Eukaryota > Metazoa > Chordata > Aves > Apterygiformes > Apterygidae > Apteryx > Apteryx mantelli. The sequence continues at coordinate 12,037,133 of NC_089986.1, forward strand.
GATAGGAACTGCTGTTTGATGTGGATGTGTATGCTTTGATGCGGGGTGGTCTGTAGTAGTTTTCAGTTCTTTTTCAGGTGCAACATATGAAATCTCGAGATGACAAATTTAGTGCTTAGCCTAAATTTGTCCCTTCTTCCTTCCCCCCCCCACTTTGGGGGTTGCCTTGGGCCACCACAGTCTGGACCAAACCTTCAGCTGTATGTGTGACAAAACCAGTGGCTCCCAGAAAAAGGACTGATTCTGTGTTTACACTACTTGTGAGCAAAAGAACTTGAATTTGAGTGGATGTTGCTGGAAACGTGGAAGGAAATTCTTTCTGCAATTTGCTTTTAAATAGCACTGCGCAAAGTGTTTCCCTGCTTTCTGTGTTCTGTGATGAGGGATATTTCTGTTTTGCAAGTAGAATCACACGTACAGGGAAGTGACTTCACTTTAGACAGAGGGAGAATCAGTCTCGGGTTTAGGAATAGAGTTTTATGGTTGTTGCCTTCTGGTTTTGTGTGCAGACTGGTAGGCCTAGTGTAGAGTCTTTGCTAGTGGAGTCAAAACACTAGACTTCAAGTTTTCAGTTCATAAAGCTTTCTCTGGAAAGCTGAAAGTCATTGTTTCAAACACTTTGTATTCAAAATAAGTGGTACACCTCCCTCTCTGCTTGTGTGGGGGAGAAGTAGTAATGCTTCAGCTTGAAAATACCTTTGTTCTGTCCCTAGTGCCCCACCCAATCAATATCTGCTCCCATCTGTGGCTCTGCTGTCTTGTGGAAAGCAGAAAAATAGCTAGAAGAAAACAAATCGATTTCTTGCCCCTCTTCCTAGGATGATGCCAACAAAAATGGTGGTAAATGGATTATCCGTCTGCGGAAGGGCTTAGCGTCACGATGCTGGGAGAATCTCATTCTGGCAATGTTGGGAGAACAGTTTATGGTGGGGGAAGAAATCTGTGGGGCAGTCGTCTCTGTCCGGTTCCAGGTAAGCTGTTATGAGGACTGGCATGTACTTCCATTTGGCAGGGCTGCAAAAATGCCATCTGCTTACCCCTTACCTACTATTCTGTAGGAGGATATTATCTCGATATGGAACAAGACAGCCAGCGACCAGGCCACGACAGCCCGGATACGTGACACGTTACGAAGAGTGCTAAACCTACCTCCCAACACCATCATGGAATATAAAACGCACACCGACAGCATCAAGTACGTGTGTTGTAGCAGGGGGAGGGCCTGCTGCTGGTTGCATGCGTGCTTGAGCGATTTAACGCAAATCGCAAGAATTGAGAGAACTGCTCGTGTGCGTTGGGGCTGTTCACTGCAAACAGTAATACGAACAGCAGTAGTTGTTGCCAGTGTGCTTGGAAAGCCAAATATCTGTGTCATTATCAAGCTGTTTTTAGGGACATTTGGTTCTAATAGTAAAGCCTTAATTTCTTGAATGCTATAGTCCTGGGCTTTGTTAGCAATCCACCTGGCCTGTCACTTAGTAGCTGGGCAGCCCAGTGTGGAACTGTAGCTTGATGTATTCAAAGATGAGATTGCAGTGGGGGGACGAGATCATTTAAATGAATAGAGATTCTGCGGAATAAAGTGCGGAAGCTAACAGGGATTTATAGTGCCATTAGACTTATAAATGTTCTTGGGAAAGTGCTGTGTGAATTTACAGTGCTGTACAAATGATTTCTAATCATAATAAATGCCATATATTAAGTCTTCCAGGCCCTGGTGACCGAGGCTCTTTAACAACAGTAGAAGATCGTGGTACGCAGAGAGGACAGCTGTATTTTTAAATAAACCCATTTTAGCTTACCATACCAAGCTATTCAGGGTGACTTTTATTTCCCACAAAATGACAAAGAATTGCAGATATAGGTATTAGTTATAAGTGAATAACATAAATCCTTTTTATTATTTATTTATTTATTTATTTATTTTGCTAAGTGCATTATAAACCAATACACTGGGTAGGTCATGTTGTTTAGATTAACGCTTGGAAAGGTGTACAATGAAAAAGAAGTGTAACAAATTAATAAGGCATTGATAGACCAGTGAGCTTTCCAATGCAGCCTATAATTAGGGTGCAAGTACCTTTCATGATTTCCTTTCTTTACACTGGCTTGTCCTTTCCCCATGGTCACCCTCTCTTCAGTGCTCTCTCAGACGGTTTGGTGAGCTCAATAATCCTTCTTTTAGCAGAAAAGTAGATTCTAGTTGCTGCCCATTTTCATTGTGGGTCACTCTAGCAATAATACAAAGGGCTTGTTGAAGTGCCTTTAGGTATTCTAATGCTCCATATGGCCTCCTCTTCTGTGTATGTGAGAAAGAGAAGGGAAGGGGAAATTACTGTTATTAAACCAAATCTTCCCCAGGCAGCTTCTGTTTCTACAAGTTCCCACTTTCTTCTGCTGTCGGAATCTCTTACTCATGATTTTGTAGTAGCATTTCTCATGCACTTGTTGCCAGGAGAGGGCACTGTTCACTCTGTCCATGTGACATTGCCAAGTGCTCATGCGGATGCACACCCGGCTGTTTTACTTCTTTTCAGCAGTAGCAGACTGAGGACTGTGATGGCGAGGCTTTGTGTGAATAAGGAGAAGTTTCAGTTCTCCTAGGATCTGTAAGAAAAGTTGTGTCGTAAGCCAGCGCTCCAGCTGTGGTGTTGGTTTTGTGTAGCAAGGTTACTGTGGAAATGATGTGGCCTTTCCCATACACACTATCCCCTTCAGACTTCCTAGGACAGAGAATGCTGCTATTACAGTGCTCGTAACTGGTTTTGCTGTGGCTGTGTGAATTGTTGTGTGGTGGTGCATCTGGTCTCCTGGTCTTATTTCCCTGCAATAGTGTAATATGCCATGTTTGTAGCCCTCTCCAGTGTAGCATAAGAACTTCATTTTGTTCTGCTGATGTATGGTACGAGATGAGCTTGTTCAAGAATAACAGGTGTTTGAGGAATCAAGTTTAGTAGCTCAGATTACAGCTGGGAACAATTCTTGAACAGGAGCAGGTTGGCTTGTCTCCCACTTGTTCTTCTGTGAGTTGGAGTGATAGTCAGAAGTTGGTTTGTAGTCAGAAGTTGGTTTGATGGCTTCCTAGTGAAGTAGATCTAAGCAATTAACCTTGAGTCATGCAGGGAATCATGAGAACTCTTTGCCTCCCCCCACTGCCTTGCTTGAGCTGCACCAGTCTGATTTCAGTGCTGTCCAACATTTCCTTCTAATGGCACTGGTGTAAATTCAGAGCAGAACTGCTTGTCAGTGGAGTCTCTGCGTAGTGATGCATGGAACAACGTATTGTGCCTTTCTCTCCTGGTACCAGTGCTAGTATGGAGGAATCGCAGGCAGCAAGCAGCAGTGGCTGCAGAGAAGTGACAGTGCCTGCTATGTTGACAGAAGAGAGCAGGACGGCCCCAGCTTTCAGTCTGACTCTGCTTGGCTATGCTTTGTATCATTAGGTTTTTCTCACTAATGAAGAATCTCTTGTGTAACTAGTTTCATCTTCCATAAAGCCTGGCTCCTTTTCCTCACCCATCTATCAAGCCCTGTTGAAATACTGTCCGTCATGAATAAACTCCACTTATGCTGCACATGTACCATGTGATTTATGACTCGGGAGGGTTTTCTAGCCAGCACTTTCTATTCACACTCCGACTGTGTTTTATAAAAGGCTCTAATGGAAGAGCTGTGCTGTAGGCTTTGTCAGTGCTGCCTTTCCAGAGGGCCTGTGGCATTTTTCATTTGTATGGGCTGCATCTCTCCACTAGAGCTCTGCTCATGTGCAGGGTTTGATTGGCATTGATTGTGCTTCAGGGAAGGGAGCACGCTTAGCAAGAAAAGAACAGGCGTTTCTCAAAACCTTGACTTTGGGTAGTGAATTGACCTGGATTAGCTTTTGACACACTGTAAATGAACATTTCTGTAGAAATTACTAGTGTGCCCCTCACTGTGGAACCTGAACACTGTCGTTCAGGTTTTATACATTCCTTTTGTGATGTTGCATTTCATATTAACTCATTTTTAGACACCATTTTTCATGAGTTGTCAGTGAGGCTGCAGACCCCTTTGTTTCGGAAAGTGGTGGTGCTGCCAAGCTGCATTTGACAAGTATCTGTTGCTTCACAGCTATTCCAAGAAGCTATTCTGCATTCTGTCCTTCCTGCTCTTGGTGGTGGGGCTTGCACATTTAGCTAGATAAGCAGATCTTCCACTGCAATTTTCCTGTCTTCGTCCTTTCTCATGCTTGTGGTATTGACAAGCTGCCCAAATCCCAGTGAGTGGAAGGGTCAGCCTAGTCTGTATTAATTTCCAATCTCTCTAGAAGAGCTAGAGCAATCTCTTGGACTCTGCTTAATTCCAGGAGGTTTATAGGACCTTAGGTGTTACAGTGCTGGGCACCTGCAGAGAATATGTGTGACATTTTGTGGGCTACTCTTTTTTGGTAGCTTGAGGGAAACCTCTTCTCCTTGTTCTCTCAGAGGTCATCCTTTAGACTGTTGTTCTTAAATCTCCTCAGCTCTGAAGCTGGAAATCTAGGGAACTTGTAATAATGCTTCTGTTGCGCTGAGATGCAGTGAAACATTTAATATGTTCTGCTCATCTGTGTTGTTAGTCTTGGAGGTGGCATAGTCCAGTAGTGCTAGTGGGTTAGAGAGTGGCAGTCCTGTGGTTTGGTTTTTAAAAACAAAAACAACAAAAAACCCCCATAGCCTCTTACTTTTGCTGTTGTAAGATGTACACTGTGCTTATTTTGAAAGCAGAGTGTCCCTGGCCCCAGCCCAGTCATGTCTCACTGAAGCCACCAAAACCATTCAGGTATCTGTAGTGGGTGAACTGCAGTTGGGAGAGGGGTTGAAGGAAGTGATTGCTGTAAAGGTGGTTTGTTTTTTTTTTTTTTTTTTTGAGCTTTGGGATGTGAAGAACTTGGCTGTCTTGCATAATAACCCTTTGCCCTGCCTGGGGTTACCAGCCTTTCTTTTCTGCTCTGATAACTGTGTGATTGGTGACCATCTCCTGTGTTGAGAGCTCCCATCTGCAGTATCATCCAGGAAGCCTAGGCAAATTCAACAGTGTTGCTTCGTATGCCCAGAGAGACCAGACATTCATTGTGTGGCCATACAGCAGGCTTCCACTGAGCTAGCTGGTCTGGAAATATTTTGGTTGCTGTGTGACTTTATGGATCGTCCTGTCAGCTTTAAAGCAGGCTGCTTTTTCTGAAAACAAAGCTTCAGTTATTTGTAAGTGCCTGCTGCAGCGAGAGCTGAGCAGAGTATAAAACTCTCCCTTCCTTTCAGAGTCACCACTGATAACTAATGGGGCAGCTTGAGTAAATGAGAAGAATGGTTGATCTTAATAGGGCTGGCACTGGGTTCATTTCACCACAGGCAGCTGGAGAAAAGGACCTCGGACTATATTTTAGCTAGGAGACAAGCAGATGTCCTCTGGAGGGAATAGGGGTATGCACTGTAAGAAAAGCAAAGGGGGAAGGTTCTTTGGACAAAAAAAAGTGGGGAATGAGATCTTGAATTTCAGGTGAAACAGATGAAAAGAGAAATCCTCACAGAAGTGGTAGGTGTTTGTCAAGAAGATCAGTGTCTGTGAGACAGGAGGCTGGTGGCTGCACGCTTGTGAGAAGTCTCCTTTGTCGTTACATCAGAGTTCAGCTGATTCTGCAACCTGTTGTGTTCCTGTAGCACCAGGTCCCATTTGCTTGCTATTTCCAATAGCATTAAGGAGTGATATTCCTCAAGTCCTCCTGCAGTTGTGTTTGTGTTGTCTTTATCTTTGACTGTACCTTAAATGGTGCAGGCAGGGTTAACCTTTTCTAAAGTTAGATGGTTTGCAAATGGGACCCGTACACACTGTCTGATGCCTGTCAGTAGAATCGCAGGTTGTCTTGGGTCCTGCCGTCTCCAGAGAGCTGCCTTGCTTCACGCTCATTCCATCAAGTCTGAGAGGAGACATAAAAGCTAGAGGAGAGCAGTGAGGTTCCAAATCTGATAGCTGTCCTCTTCCGAGTTTCTGCAATTCTGCCTTAATTCATTTATCACTCCATTCTTCAATTTCAGTAGTGTTTCCAGTGGTTGGTGCAAGTCTAAGAGCACTTCCCTAAACCTGGGCTTTGAAACGATGGATTCATTGATTCATTCTCTGTCACCACAGAATGCTTTATTCAAAGTGTCTGTGACTCTGTAAGGCTCCCTTGTCTTGGTGGCCTGTCTCTTACCATAAAAGAAGTGGCTATAACCTGTTTATTTCATGTTTCTTTTCAAGGAGGTCAGTTCAGATGTGTTCATTTCAAAGTCAAGATAGCCTCCCTATTTGCCTTTGCTACAGATGCTGCAGGTATTTGAAAGGATTATTTTAAGCTGAGAGAAAAATATACCAGGTCTTTTAAAGCTGTCTGGTTTTAGGCCTGTCACAAGTTCTTGACTGGCTTTGGACAAATGCTTTCAGCACAGTTACTCTGATAGAGCGTGGGGAGCACCCCGGAAGAGGCTGTGTCGCATTGGACACCATGCCTGCAGAGTGTGGTGGGTGATCGGTGCGCTGAGAGGTTGCACACATGGTGGTGGAAGGGGCAGGCCTTGGTGAGCGTTGTGACAGTAGCGTGTGCTACAATAGCTTTCTATCTCCTTTTTTAGCTGGGGAAGGAGATGGTAGGGAAGCAGGGATGCATAGAAAAGTACTGAAGGGGAACTGCTAGGCTTCAGAGATTGAGGGCGGTGTGGAGAAAACAGCTAGTGCTGCTTGCACAATCCTGACTTTGGAAAGTCCCTTGAAGCAGTGGTGGCTCTTCTTCCTCTTTTTGGTGGAGTCTTAGGTGGTGGCGGCTACTCATGTATTTTCTCCAACTTACCTGGTGGGAGAAAGGGTGCCCTTCCTGGGTCCTGACCCTGGGCAGGGGGGGAGGGAGTGGGAAGTTTCAACAGTTGTGGGTCAGGAATGAGAGCAGAAGAAAAGCTCTGGCTGGCTTTATTTAGCCTGCTAATGTTTCCATTTCCCATCTGTTCAATGGGAATAACCTAAGTGTCGAGGATCAATTCACTGAGTATCTGATCGCCACACAGACAGTATAGCAATAAGGTACTAAAAATGTCTATACATAAAAATAACCTCTTAGACTCTCTGGCACTGTGCCTTTGGCACATCACAGGTCATAAAGATTCTGCCAGCTGAAATTAACTGGCAGCCTCGTTCAGTGCGAAATGGAGTGCAGTCTGCTCTGCTAGCGCAGTTTAGGTACATTAGGACAGACACATCCTGGTGGATTTTTCAGCTGAGTCAGCAGATAGTGGAGTAATTAGTACTATAATATGTATGAGGGTCTTAGCTAAAAAAATTCTTGGCTGGAAGAGCTTTTGCTCTATGCCTGTGAGAAGGACTTGGCAGCTGAAGGACTGTGTGCATGATGTTATTGGGATGTTGGAACACGGAACTCCTTGGTTTGAAAGAGTTAGTAAATGATAATTATGTCGATGAATAATCTGCCTTTGTGTCCCTTCTGTAGACAAAAGTCATAAGCTTGGGGAGGAGTGTGAGAGGGGAAAGAAAAGATGCAGTTAAGGGTGATGGAAATGTGGAAATACAAAGCATGGATGGTTGGAGGGAAGATATGAAGGTAGAGAGACTTTAACTATGCTGGAGGTATGGACAGCTTTCCACCTGGTGTTCAGCAGCTAAGAGGGATTCTTTTAAGAGGGATTTTCTGTCCTGCATTCTAGGTAGGCAATGTCACAAAATCCAAGTTGGGCACCACGATGGCAAGCTTCTTGCTTGTGCCCTCTTTGTTCGGTTCCCAGCAAGAATGTATGTGAGATACAGTCTTTCAGAGTACACGTGATGCAAGCTCTGCTTCTATACCCTCTGTTTATTTGAGCTATAACTTTGCTGGGAAAGAGCGTATGATAACTAAGCTGCTTTTGCACAAGTGCTGAATGGGTGCTTGACTCTGTGAGGCATTGGTAGGAGCCAGGCTGTGGGTCCGTTTGAGGCACAGATGACGACTAATACAGCATGTCCATTTCTGGACTCTCCTGACATGTTGCAGTGGCCAGATGAGGCAGTTCAGAAAACAAGATGTGGGGTAGCTGGCAAGTACCAGCAACAAAATCTGTGGGACAGCCTGGGTTTATGACTGACTTGGGTTCCCTTTAAGCTCTGTCCAGCTCTGCGGGACTTCTGGGGTTCAGTAAATGGCTTGGTGTATGCTGTAAGCACCAGCGCTGTTTTGCTGGGCACAGAGAACTATGAGGTTTTTTCATGTCTCTGATCCCAGAAGATAATAGTCGTGCTCACATTAACCTCAGCATCTTTTCCCTGAGAGGGCTTTCAGTATGCTGCCTTCGTAAAACAGACAGCAATTTTTCAGTCTGCTAGCTTCGTCCGTCAGTAACAGATTCTCCACCAGGGAATGCAACGTTAGGCCTGTCCCTCTAACTTATCTAAAAACATTTTCATTTCAAATAGCTGTAGTGTTTTTATTGTGGTTGTCATTAACAATGCAGGTTTGCAATAGGAAATGAGACTTTCTAATAACAATTGGATTCTGCTGCCTGATCGAAGAATGTCCTGATAACTAAGCTGTGTGGCATGGGGAAAAAAAAGTGCCTTTTGGGGAGATTATTACATATGCAGGTATGTGGTAAAGCATGAGGCCAGTAACTGGCTGAGTTTAACCAGCCAAGGAATGCGATAATCTTCCAGAAATACGTAACATCAGCTGTTTTATTAGCAATAGGAAATAGCTATTCCATTTGTGCCTGGGAAGGTCATACCTGTCTCTGGGTATTAATGTGGCTATATCACCAGCAGCCAGTGGGAACGCTTCATGTCTGCGCAGAACTTTAAAGCTGCCTTGTGCTGTCAGATGTTTGGCTGGGTTTTAAGGATGCTTCTATCCACTAGGGCTATCAGAGAATATTGCCTTGCTCTCTGAAGACAAGTGCCTTTCAAACGCCATTGAATGTTTCTACTCTCGTTAAAAGTTAAGAAGCCTTTGATCTGAAGTGCTGTTTTTTGTGTTTTTTTTTTTTTCTTTTTTTTTTCCCTCTGGCTTGCCAGGGCCTGGGAGGAGTTTCATGGCCTGGTGAACAGCAGTGGCCGCTGATCGAACGCTCCCCTTCCCTCTGTCACACCCAGGGTAGGGCCTCATCTTTCTTCCTATGTGACTTCATGGCATACCTCTCAGCTTCTGACCCTCTTCCTCTGGGCTGGCACATCCTCCTCTTGCCTTGTGGGCCTGGTGGGGGGCCCATTCTGTTGCTGGCTCTTTCCCAAAGGTCAAAATGATTCTTTGGACCAAAGACACCAACATTCACAGTGGTGTCCATTCACTCAGCATTTTTTTGTACGATGCTGTGTGCTGTTTTGATAATGTGTCCTCCTTCTTGAAAGGCAGTTGTGTCCCAGACCTGGTCCCAGGAGGCTGAGAGGTATGTCTTCAGCTTGGGTCTGTTGCCTAGGGTTAATTGTTAGCCGATATGGAGTGGTAAATGATTGTTAAGCACATCCACGTGATGGACACTGAGAGAGGTGCCGAGAGCTTGGCATACGTGCCTTTGCTCTTGACAGTGGGCTGGGGCAGAATAAATTAGTCTGTCAATAAAAGCTTGTTCAGGAAGGGCACACAGTAGCTACTGTATTTAAAAATAATAATGCTGTGGCTAACGAGATGAAACCACCCGCTACTTCTGTTAACGGCAACCAACCACATACAGAGAAAATAGCTGAGGTGAACCCAGTGCTATTGTAAGCCTTGCTGCCTAGATTGTTTTTTCACCTCTAATACCCACTTGCCTGATGGCAGGCCCCTTCCTTAAAGAGGGCTAGCTCAAGGCCTAGTGATGAGAATTGTGTTTTGGTCGTAGTTGAGTGGGACTGCTCCGTTGCTGAGTACCAGAGCACTGGAGTGAGGATTACATTGCCCGGTTCCCACCCCACGGTGGTATGTAGCTGCTCCAACACAGCTGAGCTCTGAGGGGCCGCTGGGAATCAAGTGCTCCCAAAACCTCCATCCACAGCTTTGGGCAAGCAATGCTCCTATTAACTTGCTCTGAAGTCATGGGTGAAAATAACATCCGTCTTTCCTCATGGATTGGCTTTTTGTGAGGATTGATGGTTACAAAATATTACACAGGCAGCTAGTAGTGTTTTTATTGTTAGATGACATTCAAGCGACCTTCCAGAAGAGAAAGCCAACTCACTTCATGAAATACCAGTCTTAGAAGGAAGTAAATGTGCCAAGTTTATTGGTAAACAGTGACAGGGTTCATCTAGCTTTCAACTGTATTGGGTTACCTGTGCTAACCAGGGAGAGTAGTGATGAGCAGAGGGGGCTGGAGCACCCTGATAAAGGCAAAAGAAGGGGAAATGCTGGAATCTGTTCAAGATAGAGGTAACCAGAGCATGCTGTCCTTCCGAGGTAGATGGCACAGGTGAAAGCACAGCATGGGATGAGAAACTGAACCACTGTTGCAGATTAACTGAAATCCAGTTAATGAATCCTGAATCATGTTCCCAAATTGCAGTACAGCCTACTTTGCTCACAAGTACAAAGGTGATCCCCAGTCTTCTGCAGATGACCTCCAGCATGGTTTTTGCTGTCAAATAATAGCAGAGTAACTTATTTAACTCCCTAAAGTGTTTTTGACTTCTTTCTGCTCCTCCAACTCTCCAACCTGCCTCCTGGAGATGTTCCAGCATGCACTGTGCTGTGATGTTGCAGCTACCACATGGCTCTTAGTGGCAGGGTCAAGGGTTTAAGCCGGATTTTTGCAGTTCTACAATCTGTTTTGGTTCCAAAGGTATGAGCTGCCTTCGCTCTCCAGCAAAACTCTGCCAATTTGGTTTGATGTGTGCTGGGGCATCCCTGGGTGATTGGTTTACTGCCCTGTCCCCGTTAGGGGATGGGATGCATAGTCAGGCAGCTGCCAAAGCCATCCTCTCAAAATAATTGTGATCTCGCTCTAATTCCATTTTGGGTTAAAAAGAGAAATAAGAAAACTTTTTATTAATGTGTAAATATGCTTTGCCTATTGCTGCTGCTCACAGGCTAGCAGTAAGCACCAACACAGAGGTTTCTGTAACCTGCCCCATCTTCAATCACTGCTGTCTGTTGCAAGACTAGAAATGAAGGTTGTGGACCAGCAGTCCTTTCTGTGTCAGTAACCCTTGTGACTCACATGGCAGTACTTATGTGAGTAAAAGCTGCTGGAAAATCTCTTCTATTTAAACTTGGGGAAAATGTCCTTCTCTGATTAAATGTTCTTTTAAGGTAGGAGAAACCAGATGCCTAAACTTGTTAACAGCATGACAAAAGGAGCCTAGATAAGAGGGACAAGAGGCAGGAGAGGTTGCACTGCCAGTATATTTGTGCTCCAAGCAGAGTCCCTGAGGATGACTCTTTGGGAAGAAAGAGGCCTTGTGAGTTGTTTCAGATACCTCAAGGAGGTTTATCAGTGCCTATCATATCCTTTACTCACAGGGAATATCACTTTTTGCTTCCTGATGGATGGGGATGAACCAGGATCTCCTTGTGTTCCAAGTGTTCTGGAATAGCAGGTTGGCTTAAGTGGAAAGTCTCCAGACAGAAAGTAGATCTGCTCAGGAGGTTTAACTAACATTGATTTGGGTGACAGCACTAGGTTGGCAACACTTGTTAGCTGTGCTGGGTGGAATGGGGGGCACTGTGATCTGAAGGAAAGCGCATCTTTAACCCTTCTCTTCCCTCTGTTTTCCAGGGATAATTCAAGCTTTCGAAATACAAAAATCACATTGTGAGAACAAGAGTTGGCACTAAGCTCCTCTCTACGTGTTGAAAGCACTGAGAGGTCTCCACCAGTGCCCTCCGACCTCTGAAGGGACTCATGGGCCACTCTCTTGCGCTCCTCCTTGGAGGAAGGATCCATCCGACGCCCTCCAGCAGCGGTGATAATAGAGGCTGATCTTGTCATACACAAACTTTTTTTTAGCAGTGGGGCGGGAGGCCAACCTTTCAATTAGCAGCGTGCCCTTGGGGCCGCATCTTGCAGCACTTTCCTCTCTTTCTCTACATGGCATGCAGGATCTCTGGGATTCTGCCTTGACGTCAGAGCCTTTTGCTGAGGGATACCAGTATTAAAAATCTCTCTGCAGCTGGGAGGAGCTTCCCAGTTGAGAGTCAGCCCCATGGTTTGCAAATGCACCCCTTTCAGCTCTGCCAATAAATTATTGGGTCTCTTTGTTTCTTTCAGTCTCTCTTTTTTTGCTTTGTCTGAAAATCAGTGCGATGGTATTTCTCTAGTCTGTGGTAAGGCTTCATTCTGCTTCTGCTAGTTCCATGAGGCATCTTCCCCTGAGCTGCCACCTACATGGCCCCTCTCTGAAGCAGCAAAGCACCCCAAGGGCCCGTATTGACCTAACTCTGCAGTGTTTGTGGAATTATGTGGGCACAAGAGTGACGGATACACCACCTTGCTTAAAAAGGAGGTACTTCCTTTGTTCCTGCCCCTTATTTATGCTCTGTGGTTAATAGGGCTGTGTACCCAGCCCTCCTTGCTGGGGAGAGGGGTGCAAGCTGCTTTTAAGCTAGGACAAGGAGGTGTTTGGTGTCACTTAATTGCCTTGACTTATGTTTTCGCGATAGAGAACCAACAGCTCTGCCTGGTGTTGGGTCCACGGAAAGGCTGAATGCAGGGCCATGAGTGCTTGTGTGGGTGGGCTGAGTTGTGGTGCACTGTCCTGAGGTTTGCAAGTCCTCAACCATCTGGAAAACTGGCTGCCCCAGTGGCTGTAGCAGAAGAGGGTGATGGCCCGGGCTTTGTCACTTACAGCTGCATGAAAGCTATGATGAGGATGAGAAGGGGGACAGCAAGTGACCCCCTGTCTCCTGTCCTCCAGGGCAAGGCTAGATTGATGGGTTGTTGCCTGGAAAGCCAGCATGTCTGCAATTGAGATGCCACGGAAACAATAGGAGCTAATTATTCCTCTGATTGTGTTCAGCTACAACGCTAATTGTACTCATTAACAGCTCTAGCCTTTTCCCCTCTTCCGTGGGGAAATGTACAATTGCTTTTCATTTTTAAAAGAGCCTTTGCACTGGGTGGGAGGGGGCACCTGCAGCGAGAGCTGGGGCACAACTCCTGCCCTATGTATTCTGCACAGTCCCCTGGGCAAAGGGCTGCTTGGGCCAATTTGGTAGCAACCGCAGAACTGGCAGCCTGTGTCTGGGACAATTACCAGCCTTGGGGACCAGGGGACTTTCAGCCTCATGACTCTGATTGCAAATTCCCCACATTATTGGAGTCTAGACTGAAAGCAACCAGGGCAGTCTAAAATATTCACAGCCCTCTGATGGGCTCGTTTTCCCTTGTCCCATTGAGGATGTCAGTCCTAGGGCGTCTCTAGAAATGTTCAGCACGATGAGTGATTACTATCTGCTCCCCATGGTCAGGCAGTTCGTGCCTGCTGGCGGGTGGCTAGGCAGGGTGGCAGGGCACAGCTTCTCTGGCTGTAGCGTCCCTCTTCATGTTTCTTGAGACCTCACAGTCCCATTCCTCTCCTTGCCACTTGTATGCCACCAGCTTTCAACCAAATGCTCTATTACAGGCACAGTTTGTTTTTTCCTGCTGCGATCAGGTACTACTATGGCTGCTACTTAAAATTCCTTTTAAATACAGCTCTCCCCTGCTGCTCTCTGATATTTGTTAGGGGGATTTAGTTGTAATTACATTTTGGCAATCTAAGCAAAAATAGCTTGCAAGGCAAGGCTGAAATACTAGCTGCAGGCTCCTTTTATCCATAGTGCGTTTAGCTTCTTGTAGATGACATCACTTAGGACTTTAGTCCTGTTGTTGTGCCCAGCTGTGCGTCGTGTCCACCTCTGCTATTTCATGTTCTCGCCCACTTCTCCCCTCTGACGCCCAGCATCTAAGCTGGTGCTGATGAGCGCAGGCTTGCTATTAAATCTGAAAATGCTGTGGTCCTGCTGTGTTCACCTTTAAATACTCCTTGCAAGTGAGCTGTGAAAGAGCCCTTCCATGGGGGACTGTTCCTCTCCTCCTCCTGCTGCTGTGGTTGGGATTCAGAGCACTCAGCACTGCTTCCTCTTGTTCTGTTTGAGAGGAGCGAGCTGGCTGGATTATGAAGCTTGTCCTCTTTAATGCTACGACTTTTCTTGAGGTCAGAAGAAAAATGGTGTTTGGCCAGTGCAAAGCACCAGGTTTAGTACCTTCCTTGGGTTGGAGAGGGATGGAGCAAGACTGGTTTTTGAGTAGGGCTTTTGGGTGGTGGTTTACTGTGTCCTGCTAATAAGAGTGGTGAAAAGATGGCTGTGGGCTGGTCTGGGAGGGGAGAGGGCCTCTGTCATGCCCTAGAAAAAAGTTTCAGTTCCTTTTCATTCAGGAAGCAAGCCTGGATCCACTGGAGCCCCAAATCTGCTGTGAGCCGTGACTTGCCCTGCTCCCCCTCTCCTGAAGGCTTTGCCTGCCCTTAAACTTGCTCAAATCCCTGCCTAGCAGCCTCAGGGGAAACCAGCAGAGCTTTAAACCCCTTTGGGCTCTACAGTCCAGCCATAAGGCACTTCTTTCCCCAGGGGATCCTGAGTGGGTCAGGCTAGTGAGTCCAGGGTGCCTGTGGCTACTGCTGACCAAACTCGGGCTGCTGATGGCTAGGCTGGGCTTGGCCAGGGGGTTCGTGGAGTGATGGTCGTGGTGCTGTGGGTGTCTCTGAGCTGGCAGGAGATCTGCAACCCGGCCCAGGCAGACAGAGGAGTCCCCAGTTTTGGGAGGGGAGCAGGGGGGGATGATTGTAGGGGCTGTTGTACCCTCTTAGCACTCCTCAATGTGATGTAGGTACACAGGGACTTATGCCAGGATGGGGTGGGCTTTTCTTCTCTCACTGCAGCTCACCCTGCCTCTCTCCAGTACCCTTCCAGCTCCGAATGGGGTGACCTGCAAGGCGGTCCCCTCTCCCTGGTTCCTGTAGGATGCATCTATTATCCAAGGCCCATGGTATCCTGGCCAAAGCTTTTGTTGCCTTGTCTGTGGTGCGATGATAAATCCTGAGGTCTTTGGAGGGCAGGTAAAATCACTTGGAGGTGGTGCACATGGTTTCTTGGCATGCCCACAAACTGGGGCTCCTGGTGGGCTGGAAGAGCTTACCCCTTTCCAGTCGTGTGGTACGGATGTGCTAGCGACTTTGCTCGTCTGCAAGAAGAACTTCTATGGAGGGAGAAGTGGGGGGCAGTCTCTGGCCCTGTTTAGAGCCACCTTCCCCTGATAGCCAGCGGGGTGCAGGGGAGCCAGGAATCAATGGGAAAGGGCTCGGCAAAGACAGCTTGGAGCTGACCGATTCTGCATCTAGTGCCCTTTCTGGGGAGGGACAAACCAGGGGCTGTGAACATGCCCTGTGCTACCCACTGCCTATGTGCACATGAGCAGCTGGGGCGTTTCCAGCACCTTCCTGGCACCCAGCCCCCTCCTGATGGGCACCCTGGGCCCGTGGCCCCAGGATTGCAGTGTGGTGGGAGGTAGCCTAACTTCTGACTGGAGGGGGAACCTGCTTTCCTGGGCTTGGGGTTGTGGGCAGGGATACCAGGCTATGCCACCCGTATGGAAGGCATGGGAGCTGCTCCCTCCATCCCTGAGGAACTCATGGTCCATGTTGCTGTCCTCACAGAAACCTGGTCACCTCTTCCAGATCCTGGGGCTGCCTGTGTGGGATGTGACCTGGGCCAGAGGCAGGGCACTGCCTTTGTCAAGGTACTGGGTGCTTGGCCGGCTCCTCTGTACACTCATGCCTGGGTAGGTGGGCACCATCCCTGCCCTCTGTGAGGCACCAACCTAGACCAGCAGTGGCTGGTGGCCCAGGAGCCCTGGATCCACATGGTCTCTGCACTGTGGGCATCATGTACCTTGCAGAGAGCAAAGAGCTGGCTGGCATGGCCAGAGGCATGGCTCCTGGCTGCAGCCAGGCTACAAGCATCCGAGAGGGGATGGCTTGGCTGCTGTTTGCCTCCCTCCTCCATCCGTGCCTGCGGTGCCTCAGCTCTGGCAGACAGTGCTCAGGAGCTGGTTGCTGGCAGTGAAGATGCTCATCTTCTCCCAGCAGCAGCTGAGGCGCTGAGATGGTAGGGCCAATGGAGATGCAGCATGTCCCAGAGCTGGATGCAGGCAGCGTGAGCTGGACCACAGAGGTGCAGATACAGGCAGCTGGCCTCCACTGTGGGGTGAGCAAGGAGGGGGACTGCTGTGCTGGGACCCTCACTCTGGCGCGGGCTACGTCCCAGGCACATGGCCAAGGCAGGAGCGACTTGACCCCTCCATGGCTCCATCCCCCAGTCCAAGGGGGCATGTTCAGGGGGTGGAGAGCTGCGATGCCCAGTTACCTTCAGCAGCAACCACCAGCGTCTCACCCCACAGTGTGGGTTCTTGGGGGTCCCATGTCAGCTCTGCAGAGATCAGAGTGCCAGGCAAGCCCTGTACTGCCCACCACCCCGGCAGTGCCAGCCAAGACTGCTGCAGGTCGCAGTGGGGGCTGTTTGCAGCCTTCCCCCTGCCAGGTAGCAAGAACCACTTGGTGCCCAGGAAACCCTGGACCAGGCCTGTGGGCTACTGGCAACCCCCTTTCCCACCCCCAGTGCCACCCCCTGCAAAATGAGGCAATCTCCCTGCATCTCTCAGCTCTAGCAGTGATGTGCACCTGGGCAGTGCTCGCCTGGAGCATGAGGTGCAGGTGACATCATCGGGAACCAGCCGAGGGATGTGGTCCCTCCCGCCTGGGCAATAAAGCGCCGTGGCTGCAGTCACCCGGTTCGGCAGCCCCTCAGCTGCCCTGCCCTGCCCACGGAGCCCCGCTGACCTCCCGCATCTCCCCCACCAGGCAGGACAATGCTGAGGGGTGCTGGGCCCAGAGGTCATTGAGGGGCACGGGGGGACGCAGCATTGCTGAGGGGAAAGTACCTGGGTGGCAGGTGCACATGGTGCCCATCCTCAGCCGTGTGCCAGCCCTCGGTGCGTGCAGGGGACACAAGCCGGCTGCCCAAGAGGGATGACCCAAGCAGGGCTGATCGGTGGGCACGCAGCAAAGACACCACAGAGAGCACACACCACCGCGAGAGCACCATGGGGTTTACTTCCACGCTCAACACAAGCACGGCCATCCCACACTCAGCCCCTCTGCACCACCACTGCTGCTGGGAGCCCTGCAACCCCCAGCTCCTCCCAGCACTGTGTGTGGCACCAGGAGCTGCTGTGTCTGCAGAGATCTCAGCTGGGCAGGCTGGTCTGGAGGTGCCCAGCCCCTGGCGTCGGTTGTGGGCTCTTCCTCGGACAGTCCCTGCAGCGGGAGGGCTGGTGGGCACATGTGGGCATCACTACGGCAGGTACTTCTTGGGATCACCAGGGAAGGGCAGGGCAGGCGCCTGGTTGAAGCGAGCCATGAGGAAGATGCCAATGGTGCCACACACGAAGAGGGAGGCCATGATGAAGAAGCAGACGCGGTCGATCACCCGCCCCACCAGGACCCACTCTTCGTTCTCCTGCAGGCAGCACGGGGAGTGGTGAGGGGCTGCCAGGGGTGTCCCCCACATGGCACCATGGTGCTGTCCCTGGGTGCCCTCCCGCGTGCCCTCCCAAGCCGCCCTGGCCCCAACTCACACTGCTGAAATCGTTCTGCTCCCGGGTGGCGCTGGCGATGTGGTTGCAGGCGTCCACGCAGGCGCGGATCTCAGGGCCTGCCTCCTCCAGGCTGTGGCAGAGATCTTGGGCAGAGCCGCTCTCCAGGCCACGTCCTACGGGCAGGAGAGACAGCCCGGCGGTTGCCAGCAGGCGCCCGGGCAGCTTGGAGCATTGCCTGACCTGGCAGGGAGATGCCGGCCTGGCAGGGAGATGCCAGCCCACCCAGGGCACTCACCAATCTTTTCCAGCACGGTTTTCATCAGCCCATCCCTTTCCTTCTGCTTTTCGAAGAGCAGCTCGGTGCGGGCTTTCCAGAGCATGTACTCGTCGGCTTTCACCATGAGCCCCAGGGAGCTGCGCCTGCGGGTGGCCTGCGGCGGCCCCGCTGCCTCCTCGCGCCGCATGTGCATGCCCAGGTAGCGGGGCAGGTGGTGCAGGCACACCTGGGCACAGCGTCACCCACGGGGCCAGCGGGCAGGGACCTCACTCCCCTCCACTTCCCAGGTCACCCAGCGGGTGCAATCAGGTCCCCCCGCATCGCCCAGGGCATCCCCATGTGCAAGTGGGATGCCGGGCAATGCGTCCTTGGTAATGGCCTGGTGACTCAGTGTGGTCCCTTGGGGACATCTAGGGCCCCTCTTTGTGATGGGACTTGCACTCAGATTAAGGCATGCCACCACCCTGCTCCACGAGGGGCACCACCCTCTGTCCTCAGATACCCCCCATGCCCCATGAATAAGGGGGCTGGGGTAGAGGCAGGTACCTGGCGCACTCTCTGGGACATGGAGTGAGTGTTGGGCGTTCTCAGCGAGACGTTGAGGACAATGACGGCATTCACCACGATCACCACAGTCACCACCATGAGGAAGGTCAGGTACCTGGGAATGGGGCGCGGGGTCACACCAGCCATGGGGCTGTTGGGGCCGCAAGCTGTGGGCATGCACACCTGGTGTGGTGCCCCCCTGAGGTGGAAATTCAGAGCCCGACCAATAGTGGGATATGGGCATTTGGTAGCCTTGTGCCAGCCCTATGTGTGGAGGGATGGGACGTGGCTGCCTGTGTCCCCTGCTCTGCTCCCCCTTGCTCGGGGGTCTGGCAGGGCCAGGACCCCATCCCTGGGCAGGGGCTGGTGGCCATCACTTACTTCCCAATGAGGGGCACAGCCTGGGATGTCTCAGGCACCTTCTGGGCAATGAGGAAGAGGAAGACGGTCTGGGCCAAGAGGACGTTGATGGAGACGGTGCATTTCTGTCCCCCCGCTGTCGAGGAGGGGCAAAGGCAGAAGTTGGCCCAGGGCAGTGGTGCAGACATGGCCCTCCTTTGGCAAGGGGCCTGCCCCGACCCCAGCCCCAAAGCTGAACCAGCCGAATTCTGATACAGGAGTTTAACCCTGGGGTGCCCAGAAATTTATTCCCTCCACCCAAATATTGCAGGATGAGAGGGGCACCTGCATGCCCAGCCACACGAGCAGCGGGAGCGAGATGGCACAGGTGATCCCCAAACATGAGGGGATGGACAACCTTTCCTCACCCAGTGCTGCCTCCCTTGCCCACACGGTGCCCGCTGTGGGCACGGCACCAGCACATACCTTTGGCAGGCAGAAAGTAGACCAGCACGGCCATGGAGGAGATGAGGACGCAGGGCACGATGATGTTGATGATGTAGAAGAGCGGCTTGCGTTGGATGATGAGATAGAAGACAACCTGCTGGTACTGGATGTCGTCTGGGGTGAAGCGCCCTGCGTTGATGATCTTCCGAGCGGGACGGTGCTTTATGGCCCATTCGCCGTTCTCTGCCACGCAGCAGTGCTGCGTGAGTCCCTGCACCCCGCTGGGGGCTGCTGGCCCCTGTCCCAGCGTGGGGAGGAGGGCAAGCCTGGTGCTTGATATGGGCACCACGTTGGGCATGGATCAGGGCCAGCTTGGGGAACAGGGCTAGAGCCATTTCGGGGAGGCAGAGGAGGGAGATGAGCACTGAGGAGCGGGCCAGGGTGCCAGGGCAAAATATCCTTGAAAGCTATAAGAAGGGACAGCTGGGCACATTGGGCACCGCAGGGTCGGGGGCTCCCAGGGCAAGCTGCCTGTGGAGCTGGGAGTCCCCCCAGCGCCCCGCTGCTGGGGAGCCGTGGGGGGAAGCCGAGTGTGACACTTGATTACGGCTCGTTGTTTTCCCCCCGCCATCGGCGGGAGCGATAGATTTTTCCCAATCAAGATCGCAGCTCGGGCCAGTAATGAAAAAATAAATCTCGCTGCCCGAAAAGCATTTTGTTCCTTCAATATGCAATTAAAATGTGATGGAAAACGTCATCGTTTGGCCGTGACAGCTACGTTCCCAGCATCAATCAAGCTCCCAGGAGCGGCGCTCTCTGGGAGAGATTGCCAGGCGGCGAGAGCCCCGAGACAGGGGGGTTAGCAAAACAAATCTCACCCGTGCTCCCGCTTTGACTAATAACTTAAGTGCCCGTGTAATGGCAAGAGCTGCTAATAGCTCCCTGCAGCCCTGCTTTTGGCAGCCACCAACCTTGTCCCAGGCCTGCTCCATGCCTGCCACGCTGGGATGCTCTTCCTCGTGCTGCGGGGGTGGCCTGATCTGGCACCCGGCAGCGGCATTACCTGTGAAAGCCTCAGGGTCAATGGCGATCCACTCCACGGTCTGGCCGTCCTCCTCCGTCAGCAGCAGGTTGATTTCGTTGGCGCTGTAGGTCTGGGACCTGGGGAGGGGTGAGGGGTGGCCGAGGTTGGCGCCGGCAGGGTATGCACCATGCCGCCCCGGGAAAGGGTGCCAGCAGGGGGCCGGAGCCCACCCACGGCCTCGGCACTTGGACGCCTGGCTCCGCTGCGGTGCCCCATGCAGCCGATGGACCATGGGGTGCTGGGGACTTGTCGGTGGTGCTCGCCCACCCCCGGGGCTCGTTGCAGGATTCAGAGGGGGTCCATGCTGTCCTTCTCCCCCCGTCCCAGAAAGATCTGCTGCGGCGCGCGCCCCACGCTCACTGGAAGACCAGGGTGCAGTTCTGCCAGTCGAAGGGGAAGTAGGTGACGTGGATGGCACAGGAGCTGCGGTAGATGGCCGGGGGCAGCCAGTAGATGCAGCCATCGGGGGACACCAGCACATTGGTGTAGAGGGTGATTTCAAATGTCCCATCGATGCTGGGCAGAAAGGATAGGATCAGCCCCAAACCATGCCCCCCACAGCCCACCAGCTCCAGCACGGGGAAATGCCCCCCGGCGCCTGCTGCAGCGAGCCCTGCCCGGCCTCACTTGTTCTCCAAGACGACGTCGGGCAGCCAGACCATGGTGGAGGGCACCCGCAGCAGCTCGATGTCGTCATAACTCTTGGGGTCCCACCGCAGGCGGTAATCACACCATTGCTGGGGCAAGGGGAGCAGAGGGGGGGGGGTCACGGTGCCCCCCTTGGCCTCGCTCACTCACCCCGGGCCGGGGGCGCTCATGAGCCTCCCGGCCCGTGCTGGCCCCCGCAGCCGGGGGCACCCATGAAAGGGGTTTCAGTGCCAGCCCCCTATGGGGTGCCACCCTGAGGGGCAAAGGTGGCATGGGGCTCCTGCCTGGGGATGGGCACCACCTCAGGCCTCACCATCTCGATCCAGACGTTGGTGGTGAGGGTCTCCTCCCGCTCATTCTGGGAAGGAAAAGGGGAGACAGCAGCATTAGCACCCTGCCCACCTCTGCCCCACGGTCACCCACTGCCCCCTGGCATGGGGGCAAGGGCAAAACCTCTCCCACGCAGTGCCTGGATGCTGGGACTCCCCTGCAGCATCACCCCAGCACCCCGGTGGTGCGGGATGGGGGCATGGTGGCCCTGGGCACCTGCCTTGGGGTGGCCCTGCTCTCATATGGGGTGGCCAGTGCAGGCAAGCAGGAGGCAGGGGCTGACGCGGGGGGTATCTCACCAGGGAGATGAGGTTGGTGAGGGTGAGCTTGAGGGTGACGTTGATGAGCTGGTCCCCATGCAGCGCCGGGCGCAGGTGGCGGTTGTAGTTGGCCATGAGGTCCTGGAGCAGCTTCTCCTCCTGGTTCCTGCAGCTCACACCTGGGGAGGGCACACGCTGTGGAGCACCCTGGGGTGGGGGTGCAGGGGCACTTGCAGGGCTACCCGGGGTCTGCTGCCCCCGGGAGCCATCGGCATGGCCGGGGGGTGTCATGGTGTGTGTGTGTGTGTGTGTGTGTGTGTGTGTGTGTGTGTTTCTGTCTAGGGGAGTGTATGCATTTGCGTGTTTGACTATGGGTGTATGTGTGTGTGCCTGTGTGGTGTCTGCCTAGGGATGTCCGGGTGTCTGGGGGTGCATGTGTCTAGGGGGTACGTGTGTGTGTGTGTGTGTGTGTATGTGTGTGTGTGTGTGTGTGTGTCTAGGAGCATTGGTGTGTTCATGCCTGAGTGTGCATCTGTCTACGAGTGTGTATGTGCTAGTGGGTGTGTGCAAGCAGATTTAAGTATGTCTGGGCGTATCTGAGCGTCTTGTGGATGCACAGGCGTGCATTTGTGTAAGAGTGTATGTACGTGTGTGTATTTGTGTAAGCATGTGTGCGCGTGAGTGTTGGGGTGTGGGGTGGATCTGGTGGGTTTGTGTGTGTGCGTGCAGTAGTGGGGGGCTGTGCCTGAGTGCGTGCGAGCGTGTGTATGTATCTGAGTGTGTTAGTGAGCCCTTATCTCCAGGCACGTGTGTTTGTGCAGGGCTGTGTCCGAGTGTATGTGCGTGTGTCCGTGTGTTGCTCTATGTGTGCATAGATGCCCAAGCGTGCCTGACAGCATGCATCAGCGTCCTGGTGTGCACGCGTGTGCGGGAGCGTCTGTGCCTGTGCAGCGTACGAGCACAGCGCCGGTGTGCTGCACACCTGTGGGCGCGGGAGCCTGTGCCTCAGAGGTGCTGTGCACCCGTGTACGACCCCACACACCCCAGGGACCACGCCGGGGCAGGACACGGGGCCGCGGGCTGTTGGCACAGGGACCCCCCCCAGGGTGGCGGTGCACGGCGCTGTACGCCCCGGGTGACAACCCCCCAAGGACTGCCGGGGCCGAGGGAAGGGGGGATGGCTGGACACCCCCTCCAGGCCTCCCCCCAGGGTGGGCACCCCTTACCTGCCAGGGCGCAGAGGGTGAGGAGGAGACCGGGGCAGCGCATGGCGGGGGCTGCGGCGCAGCAGGGCCTCGGCTCCGCTCGGCGCCCGCGCAGAGCTATTCTGGGCCTGGCGCCCGGGCGGCCCGGCCAGCCCAGCTGTCCTCACCGCCGTCAGCTGTTCCCGAAAACAATGTGGACCGGGGCAGGACAGGCAGAGGCCGGGGCCCCCCCGCTGACCGGGCGATGCCGGTTTGCTGGAAAGCGCCTGGTGACCCTTTGGGCCTGGGGGTGGTGGAAGCGGGCGCCTTGGGTGGTTCTGCTGCAGGACCGGGGGGGGGGCAAATGTTTTCCGTACCTCAGTTTCCCCATCTCCCAAGCAGAGGGATGCATCTCCATGCAGCACGCCTGTGGGACCAGTGGAAACCCCTGCACCCCCGGGTCACGGGAAATGGGGCAGGTGCTGCGAACACCCCCAGCAGTGCCCTGTCCCTCCCAGTGGGGGCTATTTACCTCCCGGTCCAGGCAGAGCCCGTGCCCTCCACGAGCACCTCCCTCCGAGGCAGGGTTTCAAATCCCACCAGGGCCTGTGTGAGGGGGGCTGGATTCCTGGCCCGGTGGACAGGATGTGACAGCTGTCCCTGGCCATTGCTGGTGGGGGGACGTCAGCTGTGCCCCTTGAAACCGGAGCCCTGGCCTCCTGCCCTTGAGCTGGGGAGGGAAACACTCCGGTCCGCTCCAGCCCGGTGCTGTGGGATGGGGCATGCCGGGAGGGAGATGCTGGTGCCTCTGGGCTAGGGGTCTCATTTCCCTGGCGGGCATGTGGATGAGATATGGGTACTGACGGCACTTCTCTGACTGCTGGCTGTGTGCCTGGGTTGGCAGGTGTCATGTGGGGGGCCTGTCCCCTTCCCCAGCACATCCTGGCACAAGTGTCCGATCCACTGCGCTACCCAGGGCTGGTACTGCTGTGCCCTGAAGGGAAATTCCCCTTCCCCCTCCACCGACCACAGCTGAGGACCCCCACGCTCAGGACACCTAACACCGCAGATGGGGCATGGTGGGTGCCCAGCACCCACCCTTTCCCTGGGCACCCTCCCGGCCTGGCATTGCCCTCCCCGGCGTGCGCGCGGTGTGCTTAGGGGAGCCCTGTGCCCAGGGGCACCGAGAGCAGCCACCAGCTCAGCCCCCCGTGGCAAGAAAAACTCAGCTTTATTTTCCCAGCACCACACCAAGGCGGCTGAATGGGAAGGGCAGGTTGGCACATGGGTCCCCCCCACACACCTCCCTGACACCCTAGATGTAGCGCTTGTTCTCCTCGCAGTAGTCGTAGGGGTCTCCAGCAAAGGGCAGCGGCGGCGGGTGGTTGTAGATGCCCATGAGGAAGATCCAGAGGGTGCCCACCAACAGCATGGGTGTGATGAGGAAGAGGCAGAGCCGGTCCACAGTGCGGGCCACGCGGTACCAGTTGTCCTTTTCCTAGGGAAGGTGGGCAGCAGGTGGCACGGTGGGCACCGGGGCTCCCCATAAGCGGGGAGGGAGATGCCGTGGGCATCGTCCGCCCCTGCCATGCTCCTGGCACCCACCTCGTTGTAGCTGTTCTTCTCCCGCATGTGCTGCACGATGAAGTTGGCGTTATCGACAGTCGGCTTCAGCTGCTCATAGACCTGGTCATGGCCAGTGTCCATGCCAGGCGGCGCCAAGCCTGGGGGCATGGGAGCCATGAGATGGGCCCCGGGATGGGGTGCTCCAAAAGATGGCCCCAAAGAACCACCGCTGGGCACCCCTGCTCTGCCACCCTCCCATGTACCCCCAGTCCTCACAGGCAGGGGTGACGCGGCTGGCCAGCCCGTGCCGCTCCGACTGCTTCTCGAACATGAGCTCACTGCGGGATTTGACGCTGAAGTACTCCTCTGCCTTGGCGATGTAGCCGGCCGAGCTGCAGCGCCGGATGCATGGGGCACCTGCCAGGCTCTCAGCTGGCTGCGACATGTGCAGCAGACGGGGCAGGGTCTCCAGGAAGACCTGGGATACGGGACCAGGCGTCAGGGCTGGGCATGGCCCCTGGTGCCACACAGACCCTGGAGTGGACACCTTGTCCTCACCCTCCAGCCCCAACCAGGTGTGTAGCAGAAGATGCCGAGCCCTTTGGGGTGGTGCAGATGGGGCACTCTGACGCCATGCCTAGGCAGTGCTGCCCCATACCCTCTGTGGGGCACAGTGCCACCCCTGTTGCTGCACCCAAACCTGCTGATCCACAGCTGCTCTTCCTCAGGGGCACCCCACTCACCTCTTTGACCCAGTTGGACATGACATGGGTGCTGGGAGTGCGGAAATGGAAGTTGAGGACCACGACACAGATCACCACCACAGCTGTCACCAGCAGCATGATGAAAAGCAGGTACCTGGGTGGGTGGGGGGACGACGACACAGACCACTCAGCCCTGCTCTCCCCTGCTGCAGGGCTGGCATCACCAATGGGGCTGGGCACAGGCAGAGTCACCCTCTGCCACCCCCCAGCCCCCAAGATGCTGGGTGGTGGCCAGGACTCACTTGCCAATGAGGGGGATGGCATGGGAGGTGGCAGGCAGGCGCTGGGAGACAAGCAGGAGGAAGACAGACTGGGCCAGGAGCACGGCGATCACCAGTGTCATCTTCTCACCACCTGGAGAGCAGGTGAGCTCAGGGCAACCCCTGCCTCTGGTCCCTCTCTTGGTCCCCCCAGTGCTGTGATCCCGCCTACTGCCCCCAGTGCCAGGATCCCTCCCAGTGTCCCCAGTGTTGGGATACCCTCCCAGTGTCCACAGCGTCAAGCTCTCCCTCCCAGTGTCCCACCCAGGGATACAATGCCCCATGCAGGGTGTTCTGGTTTAGGGGTGCCCCACATGGGGTATCCTGTGCCCTGCTCAGGGTGCCTCCTGCCAGGGTGCCTGGCCAGGATGATGGGATCCTGGTCCCTTGTTTGGGGTGTCCTGGTGCCAGGGTGCCCCTGAGGAATCCCTGTGACAGGTTGTCTTGTGCTGGGTGTTGGGGTGTCCCAGTGCCCTGCGTGGGGTGTCCCCATGTCCCAGGGCCCAATGCAGGTGTGGGATGTGGGGTGCCCCATGGGGTGTCCCCAAGCCCAGCACAGGTGCTGAGGGGCTTGCTCACTGTCGGCAGGCAGGTAGAAGACAAGGATGGCCATGAAGGCGATGAGAACAGAGGGCGTGACGATGTTGATGATGTAGAAGAGTGGCTTGCGCTTGATAATGAGGTAGAAGGTGATGTCCTGGTGCTCGCTGCTCTCAGGTGGGTTGTTGGGGTGGATGTTCTTGCGGGCTGGGCGGTGGATGATTTCCCATTCCCCGTTTTCTGTCAGGGCACACGGGATGGCAAGTGGCACAGGGGAACCCAGCCATGCCTGTCCTCCCCAAGCCCAGCCCACCTGGGACCTCACTATCCTTGAGAGCAGCACCCGATCTCCCTGCTCCATGTAGGGATAGATACCTGGTGGGATGGGTGCCAGGGTGCCAAAGCCCTGCATACCAGGTGTCTCAGTGGTAGGGTGCCCCTGAGCCTGCTGCAGGGCGTCCTGGTGGTGGGCTGCCCCTGTGCCCCATATGGGGTTCCCCTGTGCCCTGTACATGGTGTGCTGCTGCCATAGGGCATGGAAGAAGGTGCACACGTTACCTGTGAAGCCTTCGGGGTCGATGATGATCCACTCCACCCGGTAATACTTGCCCGTCTCCACATCACTCTCCTCCTTCAAGTGCATGCTGATCTCCCGAGCGTTGTATGCCAGCGAGCTGGCCCGGAGGACAAGCAGTGAGGGTCTGCGCCCACTGCCATGTCCTTGTCACCCACCTGCCCCAGTCTCCGGCACGATGCCAAGGGCCCCCAGAGTCACCCCACAGAGTCCTGCCTGGCTGCACCAAGACCTGCACCCAGGAGAGGAGTCCACTCTAGGGCACACCAGGGGCTGGCACTGCCCAGATCCTCGCTGGAGAGGGCACATATGTGCGGTAGCATTTTGCACCGCAGCAGGATGGATACCTGGGCACCCCAGGGTGCAGCGCCCCTACACTGGGCTCTTCTCCCCCCTCCCATAACTCAAACACCTGCCACTCGCTTGGGAGCAAAACTCTTTTTTGGGAATGTGCTGGCAGTGTGGGAGCCCAGCGCCCTGCCTCCCTCCTGCCTGCGCTGCCCCAGCCCCTGCTGGCCCCACAGCACCTGAATTTGAGGGTGCAATTCTGCCAGTCGAAGGGGAAGAAGTCGACGTTGATGGGGCAGGTGCTGCGGAAGATGGCGGGTGGCAGCCAGTAGACGTAGCCCGTGTTGTAGACGAGCACGTTGCAGTAGTAAGCAATCTGGAAGAGCCCGTCATTGCTGCCCCAAGAGAGAGCAAGGTGGGCACCAGGGCTGCCAGGTGGTGCAGGGTGGCCCCCTCGGCGCTGGGAATGGCTTGACTGCTCTGGCCAGGGGCACCGGCCACCCACCACAGGCAGCTGGGGGCCTTGGCCATCCCAGGGTGGGGGTGCAGAAGGGGAAACTGAGGCACGGCTCACTTGTTCTCCAGGACGATCTCTGGCAGCCACAGCATGTCCGGCGGCAGGCGGAGCACCGTGATGTCCCCAAACTCGGACTCGTTCCACTGCAAGCGGTAATCGGTCCAGCCCTGGGAGGGGGGATCGGCGGGTCACCCCTCACCACACCAGGCTGCCCTGTTTCCATGCTCCAGGGCACAACTGATGCCCTGGCGTCCCCCTGCCCAGGGTGCCAGGGCAGGAGACAGCTGTTGTGGCATGCTGCGAGGCCGCTGCCCAGGGCAGGGGGCTGCGGAGGAGGGAAGCTGGCAAGAATTTGGCAGTGCCAGACCCTGGCACCCCCTTCCCCTACTCACATGTTCGATCCACAGGTTGGTGGTGAGTGTCTCATCTGCCTCTTTCTGCAACAGCAACACAGTGCAGTGAGAGGGCAGGGCCATATAGCTCGGCCATTGCCCCAGCCCGGTCACCGGGACCCCCTGACCACTGCCAGCCAGGGCATCCGAGGGAATGACGCAGGGCCTACCCCACAAACCCACCCCTTGGGGTGAGGTGACGATGGTGGGGCCCTGGGGGACCCTGAGGTGGCAGGCAATGCCTTCTGGGGGCTCACCAGTGAGACCAGGTTGGAGAGGGTGAGGGCCAGGTAGACATCCACGGTCTGGTCGATGGAGACAACAGGGCGCACCTCCTTGTCATAGCCCTTCTCCTCAAAAAGGTGGTGGATGAGCCGTTCCTCCTGGTTCACGCAGAGCCCACCTGAGGGGCGCAGGGTCAGGTCCAGCCCTGTCTGGGGGGGTTACTGGACCACCCAGTGCTGCCCCATGGGGACACTTGGCGAGGGCAGGGTGTCATAAGGATGGGGGGACAGGAACAGACCAGGATGCTGCCGTGCCTGTGGCATATATAGGGGCACGGAGGTGGACATGCAGGAATGCACATATGCATGGGGCATGTGGGCACACGTAGCCAGGGACATGTGGCTGGGGACACAGACAGGGACACATGAACACACAGATACTGACTCCACGCACACAGAGACACGAGATGCGCAGGGACACAGCCGTGGTGGCACTGTGCACACAGACGCACACACAGAGGCACACAGCGACACAGACATGGATGCAGTGGCACCATGCCTGCTGACAGATGGACACACATGGGGACACACGGATGCAGTGCACACACACACACACACACACACACACACACACACACACGCGGCTCAGGCAAGGACACGGCTCTAGCAGCACGGGCAGGATGGCGGCGAAGGCGATACTCAGCTGGGTGACGCATGTCAGCAGCACCTGGGGGCACTTGTGCCCAGTGGGGTCCTGCCAGCATCACCCCCAGCCCTGACCCCCATCAAGGGGGCTCAGAACCCCCCCACCAACGGGCACCCCCCAGCCCTTTGCTCACCCGCCAGCACCAGTGCCCCGAGCAGGGCCAGCCGTGCCGGGAGGCTCTCCATGCGGTGCCTGCGGTGCCCTCCCGCCCCGTGCCGTGCTGGGCCCCCTGCCACCTCCCCGCCTGCCGTCAGGGGCGGATGTCCGGCTGCAGGCAGGAGAGGGGAGATGGACGGTGCCAGGTGCTGAGGAGGAAGGGGGATGAGACCGGATACCAGCTCCGGCCCCCCCTCTTCCGGCACCCCGGTGCCCGGAGAAGGGGAGATGGGCAGGCGCAGCTGGTGTTGGCTGGCTGGATAACGGTGTTCCCCCCATTGCCCCTTGCCCGGCACCTCTCCCGTGCCCGCTCCAGGACTTGCATTGCCGCGTGGTCGGAGGAGTGAGGTCCCTTCCCACTGCTAGGCAGGTCCAGGGATGCTGCTTGGCAGGGGCAGCGGGCGCCGGGGGGCAATGACGGGAACCAGGCTCTCTGACAGCAGGGGGTAAAGGTGTTGGCACCCATCAGTACGTGAGGGCAGGGGTTTCCCGGCTGGGCACTGGTGGGCGAGGACACGCTTGGCCGTCCGCCAGGTAGGAGGTTTCGCGTGGGTCCCCAGAGGGGAAGGCACCGCGGTGGGCACCGGTTGCTGTGCTGAGGGGCGCGGGGTGCTTCCCCATGGCCCCCTCCTGTGGTGGCTCAGACCCCTGCCACCTCGCGGGAACCCAGGGCTCGCCAACTTGGCTGGCAGAGGGACCGGGCCGGACCCCGCAGGCGCCGGTGCCAGCCCCCTCCTGCCTGCCCAGCAGTGCCCGAGGGCTGGGCGGCCGGGTCCCTTGCGGAAAGAGGGCATTACCGGGGGGAGGCCCTGGGGCACGGGGTGGGCAGGGGGTACCCCCCACTTCAGCCCCAAGGCATGGCTCAAGCCACAGCCACCAGGTACGTCCCCCTGCACCCCCGTGGCATCTCCAAGCCACGTGGCAGAGCCCTCCTGGATCCTGCCTTGTGCCCGGGGCATGGGAAGGTGACGCCAGGCATGGGGAGGGAGGCTGGCATCCCGGGGTGCCCGGAGGGCAGGAAAGGGCACACGACCCCCCCAGGCCGGGGGGCCGGAGCTCAGCATCGATGCCAGGGGGTGTAAACTGATGCTGGGGGGGGCATTGCTCGGGGGGGTGGGGTGACGGGAAGGGAGAGGCAGTGGGCTGCTGCATCACGCGCCGAAAGGCCCCGCCGGCGCCTGTCTCGCTGGCACCGCGTGGCGCATCACTGCCCTCAGACTCATGAGCTACCGGAAAATAGAGCCCTTCTTTATTGAAAAATAAACCTTTTTCTGTACAAATAAATAACAGCCCGGGTGATGCTGGGGAAACTGGAGTGGGGGAGGGGTCTGGCCAAGGCAGGGGCCTCAGGGGCGAGGAGGGCTGCAATCCCTGGCCGAGACGCTCCATCGCCCTGGGGAGGTCGGGCAGTGCTGGCAGCGAGAGGGAAACTGAGGCACGACGTGGGACAAGAGCGTGGAAGTGCCTGAGCCGGGGGGTGCTGGGGCTTGAAGGACGTGACAGACCCCTGCCTCAGTCCATGTCCCCGTGCTGGCACGGTGCCCCAGGGCACAGCGAGCACCGTTAGGTTTTCAAGGCCTCAAGCGCCAAGGCCACCAGGCCAGGCATGCTGCGGGCCAGCGAGTCGCTCTCCAGGCCCACGAGGCCAGCGAAAGCTGTGGGGCGGCCCCCCACCGTGGCCCGCACCTGCGCCCGGTACAGCCCCTTGGCATTTTTGGAGCCCAGGTCCACCAGGATCTGCGGGGAGAGGAAAATACTATGAGACCCAGGGCGGCCGCGCTGCTGTGGCGGGGGGCACGGTGGGACGGCAACTGGCAAGCTGCAGGGCAGGCATCGCCCGGCTCCCCAAGGGGGACTCGAACCGGCGCCTCGCGGGAGCGCTGCCAGCTGAGCCCCCAGGGCTTTGCAGCCGAGCGGGCAGCGGGAGAGCCAGGCTGGGTCGGGGCGCTCACCTCCTGGAAGGTCATGGCCAGGTCCAGCTCGGGCACCCGCAGCACCCAGGCGTACAGCTCTCGCACCGCGCCGACCCGCACCGCCGACTCGTTGAGGCCGGGGCAGCCTGGAGCCCGGGGCGGGCGGGAGGGAGACGGGGATGTCAGGGATGGTGGAGCGAGGGGACGAGCCACTGGGCTGGGCCAGGGCACCCCACTGTGACCAGGAACATCTGAGCTCTTTCCTGGCCACCTCAGTAACCCGAGGGAACGGAGGGAGAGGACCTCCAGGGACGTGGGAGATCTGTCATGACCCACAGGCTAAGCAGTCCCAAGACCGGGGTGCAAAGCCGAGGCCAGGCTTGCCACCATCCCCATGGCCAGGGGCAGCAGGTGACCTGGCGCAGGTCCTTCTGGGTGTGCTGGCACCTGATCCCTCGGCGGCCAGGGCGCTTACCTCGGCCCTTGCCGACATCCTCCTCCTCCTCCTCCACCCCAGGCAACGTGGGCACCAGGTCGCGTTTCTCCCTCAGGCGCCCACCTGCTGCAGACCCTGCCTCGGAGAGAGGTGTGAAAACTCCAATGGGGACACGGTCGCTGGGCACTGCCGGGCAGTGAATGCCAGCCCCGGTGCCCCGTTGTCCCCAACCTGCCTGCCTCCCGGGGCTCACGGTTCGGCCCAGGGGTCCCCACCGGATCTCCGAGTGCTTGTCGTGGCTCTGTGGCTTCGTAGGGGGTGCCGAGGCCCAGCTCTGTCCGGAGCTGGGTGAGGAAGGCTCTGCCCTGGCCCACCAGCTCCTCCACCGCCTCCTCGCCCGGCTGAAGGGGGCGGAGGGGCAGAGTGGGCCGTGGGGCACCCGTGGGGCGCCTGCAGGCACTGCCCGAGGCGCATGGCGGCAGAGCGCAGGGCATGGCAGGACTGGCGTCTGACGGATTTTCGGGGACACGTAGCTGCCTTGTGGCCACTTTGGGTCAGAGCCAAAGCGGCGGGGTCAGACCCATGTCTGTGGGGTTGGACCGATGGCTATGGGGTTGGAACTGTGACTGCAGGGTTGGACCCAAAGCTGGCTCTGCAGTGGTTGCACTGGGAGCACTGGTTTCAGCTGGGGAGGGCAAGATGCTCCCTCCGTGGTGGCGGCGGTGGAGGTGCCACCCCCATGGCTGTCCAAGGAATAACAGGGCCAAGGGACATGGGGGGACTGGAGGGGCTTGGTCCCTGGTGGCACCGTCACCAGAGGGGCAGGGGGTCCCCCCAGCCCATCCCTCTCCAAATACCTGCAGGAAGAGCCACGTCTCCCCGGGCAGCTGCTCCCTGTCCGGGGTGGGCACCGGGGGGCTGCCCCCCGCCATGGCCCTCAGCGCCTCCACCCAGTCCTGCAGCTGGGGCCCCACAGCCCGGAAGAGCCCAGCGAAGGGGGGCGGCAGCCCAGCCCCCTGCCTGCAAGCACAGCAGGGCCAGCTCAGGCGGGTGCCCGGCATCCCCAGGTGGCATCCGTCCCCTGGGCAGTGCCACCCGCCTCAGGACCCCCAGCAGCTCTGGGTGCTCCAGGGGGCTGTGCCCACCTCCTTCCAGATGTGCCCAGGTTAGGGGGACCCCAACGCTTTGGGCAGGCCCGTGGTGATGCCCACGGGCATCTCGCCCACCTCCCCAAACCCTTCAGCCCTGCCAGGGCCAGCTGTGCCCTCACATCCCCCCTTACCTGGTGGGGGGGATCCGGGGTCCCCGGGTGCCCTCTGCTGTGGGGCTGGGCTGGCCCCCTGCCATGGCCGAGCCTGTGGGGACAACAGAGAGCAGGACAGCAAGGGGAGCCCAGCGGTGGTGCCAGCCCGGCAGGGACCGAGGCAGCATGGTGGCATGTCCCCAGGAGGGCCCGGGGCGGCACAGCCCGGGAGGGTACCTGGGACGTCTCTGCGGACGCGGGCAGGGAAGAGGTGCCTGTAGATCTTGCCCACGAGCTGGGGCAGGGTGCGGGTGAGGAAGGAGAAGTCGAGCTGGTTTCGGAAGAAGTCCCCGGCCCGGCGCAGGAGATCCACCAAGGTCTGGGCGTAGGCGTGCAGCTCTGCGGACGCAGCGGGTGAGCGGCATCGCCAGCCACCGCGCCGCCAGAAACGGGCCCTGAACCTGGCATGGGGGGCACCCAGGCGGCGGCGGGAGGCACCGCCGGCCCCCGCGACTCACCGCATCGCCGCCTCCTGGCGCGGCATGTCTCCTCGGTGAGGCTGGTGCAGGCGGCTCGGCCCAGGGGTGCCGGGCAGGCGCTGGCGTAGAAGGCGCAGAGGCGGGTGCGCTCGGCCGGCTGCCGCTGGGGGGGCAGCTGGGCCAGCGCCAGCAGGTCGAAGCAGCTGGGCTCCCGGCTGGCGTGCGAGGCTGCGGGGGCACCGGCGCTGGCGTGGGGTCACTGCTGTTGCCCATGGGTGTCCCCGCGGCACCCCGGGGCAGCCCGCCCCGTAGCCGTCCCGTGCCCCCCGGCCACCTCCGGCGGGCACTCACGGTCCATCTGGAGGCTGAGCCAGTCGGCGAAGGCGGCGATGCGGGTGTAGACGCCCGGCTTGCCCCGCTCGCCGCACCCGTCGCCCCACGAGGTGATGCCGTAGAGGACGAAGCGGTGCGAGGAGGGGTCCTGGCACACCAGCGGGCCCCCCGAGTCGCCCTACGGGAGGGACGTCCCCGCGTTGGCCGGCACCGGGCAGCTCCGGCACCCGCGTTGCTCCGCCCGGCCCCGGGCGTTACCTGGCAGGAGTCGATGCCTCCGGACAAGTATCCGGCGCAGAACATGGCGCTGGTGAGCAGCTCCTTGCCCAGGGCGCCGCGGCACGTCTCCTGGCTGAGCAGCGGCACCCGCGCCTCCATCACCACCTCGGCCGGCGGCCCCTCTGCCGGGGCGAGGCGCCCGTCACGGGGGCGACCTCCCCGCTGTGCCGGCACCCGCGGGCGCCCGCTCCCTGCTGCCTGGCGCCGGGAAGGGGCACCGGGGCGCGGCGCCCAACCGAGGGGGCGGCCCCGCGGGCACTGGGGCAGGCACCCACCTTCGTAGAGGGAGCCCCAGCCGGCGATGTAGCAGGCGGTGCCGGGGCCGGGCTCGGCGGGGCCGCTGGGCAGGCACACGGGGCTCGCGGCGGGTGACGGCGCCAGGGGTGCCGCCAGCTCCAGCAGCGCCAGGTCCCCGTGAAACGTCTTGGGGTTGAACTGGAAGGAAAAGGGGTGGCGTGGGCGGGGGTGAGGGGGTGCAGACGGCATCGGGGGGGGGGGAGGCTGGGGGGTTCCTCCACCTCCACCGACCTTGGGGTGAGGCAGGATGCGCCGGACGGGCACGGCCCGCTCGCCCGCGTCGGGCTTGCTCAGCTCGTGGTCGCCCACCACCACCGTCCACGCCAGCTCGTTCTGGTGCCTGCCAGGGCCAGCGGGGACGTTAGCGGGGGGGGGGTGGTGGGGACGGGGGTCAGCCCGCCCCATCGCTGTGCCCCCCCCTCCGCCGTACCCGGCGAAGCAGTGGGCGGCGGTGAGGACCCAGGCGTGCCCCACCAGCACCCCTCCGCACATGAGCTCCCCGTGCAGCCGCACCGACACCAGCCAGGGCCATGCCCCCCGCGCCGCCGCGCCGCCGCCCATGATGCGTCCTCGGGGGGCCGTGGCGTTGGCGCGGGGCCCCGCTCGGCGCCCGCAGCTCCCTGCGGGGACGGGGGGGACAAAGCAGGGGTGAGAGGCGGGCGCCCGCAGCCGCCCCGTCCCGCACGCGATGCCCCCATGCCCGGCAGGGTGGCAGCGTCCCCCCGCCCAGGGACGGGGGCAAGCCACGCCGGGCGCGCTGTCAAGCCTCATCGTGCTCACGGAGGCGAGCGGGCGGCGGGTCGGGGGCGCCCCGCGGCCCGGCAGCTGCCGACGCTAACCTCTGCCCCCGGCCCAGCAGGCAGCTGGGGGGCCGGGGGTGCCCGCGGTGCCGTGGGGTGGGGGGGTGGCGTGAGCGCCGCCCTGGCTCACCTGGCGTCGCCGCCTCCGCCGGCGTGTCGGGGTCCGGGGCCGCGGCTGCCAGCCCTGCAGGAACAGGCCGTCACGCCACGCGGGGACCCCCGCTGCCATCACCCTCCCCATGTCCCCGGCGCCCCCAAATCCCCCTCACACCCCCCGGTTCCTCCCAGTGCCTGCCGCGTCCCTGTCCCCTCAGTCTCCCCATCCCACCCCAGGTCTCCCTGTGAGCCCCCCAGTGCCCCTGTCCCATCCGGGGTCCCCCCCACCCTGCAATGCCTCCCCCAAACCACCCATCCCACCCCACGTCCCCCCATTGCCCCCAATGCCACCATCCCCCCCAATCTATCACCCCAGACTCCTCTATTTCCTGTCCCCCCCAATGCCCCTGTCCCACCCCAGATCACCCCAGCCCCCAGCAATGCCCCGTCCTCCCAGTATCCCACCCCAGATTCCCCATCACCACTAGTGCCCCTGTTTCCCCACTCTTCCCACCCCACCCCAGTTGACCCATCACTCTGCAATGTGCATCACCCCAGTCTCCCCGTCTGGCCCCAGATCCCCCCGTTGTCCCTGTCCCTCAGTCTCGTCATCACCCCCCCAATGCCTCCATCTCCCCAATCTCCCCATCCCACCCCAGACCTCCCATCCCCCCCATGCTCTGTCCCCCCCCGTGCCCTGTCCCCCCCAATCTCCCCATCCCACCCCACCACTCCCTGCCCCCACCATGCTCCATTCCCCCCCCCCAGGCAATGACCTCCCCCCAGGACACCCCATTTGTTGTTGTAGGGCTCCCCTCTTTGGGGGGAGCCACAGGAGCCCGGAGGGGCAATGCAGGTGCCCACTCACGGCACTCCTGGAGGCGGCGGCGGCAGTGCCCGGCGCTGAGCAGGACGCAGGCAGCCCCCTGGGCCCCCTCGGGTGGGCACAGGCGCTGGTAGGGGGCACACGCCTGGCTCAGCGCCCAGTTGCGCTGGGGCGGTTCGGGCAGCGCCTGGGCGTCGAGCAGGGCCTGGCAGCTGGGGGGCATGGCAGGGGGCACAGCTGGCGCTGCGGGACAGGGGGGCCGTGGGCATCCCTCCACCATGCCTGCCTGCCTCCGCCCTGCCCACCCTGGGCTCCGCTTTGGGGCAGATGGGGAGGGGGGCACGGCGGGGCTCTGAGGTGGCCTGTTTTGGTAGGGCCTCCAGGGTGCTGGGTCTGTTTGGGGAGGGTCTCTGGGGAGCGGAGAGGGGATCAGGCAGGGTTTGGGTAGGGTCTACAGGGGATGGGGCACTGTTTGGTTAAGGTGTGCAGGCGATATTTGGGTAGGGTCTTGAGGAGATTTGTTAGGGTTTCCTGGCAGCGTTTGGGTAGGGTCTTGGTGGTTTTTCAGTAGGGTCTCTAGCAGGTAGGGCAGTGTTTTGGGAGGGTCTCTGGGGCGTCTTTTGGTAGTCTCTAGGGGAGAGGGCAGTGTTTGGGTAAGGTCGTGGGGTGGTGTTTTGGTAGGGTCTCGTGGGGATGGGACAGTGGCTGGGTAGGGACCCCAGGGTGGTGTTTGGGCAGGGTCTCCAGAGGGTGGGGCGGTGTTTGGGTAGGGACCCCAGGGCAGTGTTTGGGCAGGGTCTCCAGGAGATGGGGTGGTGTCTGGTAGGGACCCCGGGCAGTGTTTGGGCAGGGTCTTCAGGGGATGGGGTGGTGTTGGGGTAGGGACCCCAGGGCAGTGCGCCGGTGGGGCCGTGACTCACGCGGGCAGCGGTGGGTGAGGTTGGCGCAGGGTGGGAAGATGCAGGGGGCACAGAGCCCGCAGGCGCCCCGCTGCCGCTGGTGCTCAGCCAGGGCCCCCTCCAGCGCCTGCAGGGCACTCCTCAGCGCCGCCTCCAGCACCAGCGTCCCCCGGCTCGACAGCGCTGGTGGGTGCACAGCAGGGTGCTCAGACCCCCGGCACCCCCAGCACCTCAGAGCGCCCACCCGGTGCCCGTGTCCCTGCTTTGTGCTGACCTGCCCTGGGCACCCGCGGCAGCGGGCACCTCCGCAGCGGGTGCTGGGCTGGGGAGAGCCCCGTGCAGCCCGGGCACAGCCTCCAGCACCCTGTTGGCACTGCCTGAGGTGACGGGCACAGCTGTCCTTGGCACATGGGATGGCAGCTGGGGTGGCACGGGGAGGGTGTTTTCCTGGGGCCTGTGTGTGCCCAGCTGCCCATGGAGCCCTCGTGAGCACACGCGTGTGCGAATGTGGGTGTGCGTGCCAGGCAGGTGTGCCCGTGCCTGTGTGCATGCCCGTGTGTGCCCGTGTCCGTGCACCCATGTCTGCATATGTGCCCATGCCTGTGCCTGCTGGTGCCCTTCATCGCCACCCTCCTGCTCCCAGTGC
Source organism: Apteryx mantelli (assembly GCF_036417845.1). Taxonomy (NCBI): domain Eukaryota; kingdom Metazoa; phylum Chordata; class Aves; order Apterygiformes; family Apterygidae; genus Apteryx; species Apteryx mantelli. The sequence goes on from NC_089986.1 coordinate 12,074,064, forward strand.
CCCCTGGCAGAGGGGCCCGTGGGGCTGGCGCAGGTACTCGGCACGGGAGGAAGAGCTCACCGGTCACGGGGCACAAACCGTCCCCTGATGCAACCTCCGTTTTCCCCCCATGTTCCCCGGGCAGTGCTTGCCACCCACCCCGGGCAGCAAGGGCACCTCCCAGGGGTTGGGGAGGCTTGTCCTGTCCCAGGAGAGGGACCCAGGCGTCCTGCTTGCTCACCCCTCCCCGGAGAGAGAACCCAAAAGTCCCGGTTCCCAGACCCTCACTCCCCTCCTTGGCAGCCAAAACCCTCCCGCAAAGTTGCCCCATCCCCACGTCCCATTGCCGAGGCGGGCACTGACCTTGCAGGACGCCGGGCGGCATGGGGTACAGCACCGGGCCCAGGGGGGCCCCCCCCGCCAGCTGCAGGAGGTGCAGGAGAGGCAGGAGCACAGGGGACCACAGGTGGGCACTGAGGCGGGCAGCGGAGAGAGCCGTCCCCGTCCTCTTTGCTCCTTGCTCCATCCCCGGCGGGCGAGGGGGGCAGCAGGGGGGATCCCCCGAAGTGCCCGAGGTGGACAAGGAGAGGCAGATATATACGGTGCCCCCCGGGTGGTGGGAGGAGAGAGGGGCCAGGGGAGCGCAAACAGGCAAGTTCATTAATGTCGCGCCAAGATGCCAGCTCGGGGGGGGGGGGGGGCGCGGGGGCAGCGGAGGGGGGGGGCGCAGCCATGGCCTCAATGCCGCCTTTGTTCGACGGGGCCTCCGGGCGGGCAGCATCAGACGGGCCCTGCGCTCCCGCGCTGCCCTTGATCATTTTCACGCCAGTCTCGGCCGCGCCACCCTCCCTCCTCCCCTGCCTGCTGCCCGGCCGCCCGTGCCCCCCTTGCCTGGCTGTGGGCCCCGGGAGGGGGCCAGCTGGGAGCGGGGCCGGCCAAGGAGGGGGGTTTTGGGGGGGGGGGGAGGAGAGGGGGCAGGAGGTGGCGTCAAGCGGCTGGGAAGGCACCGGCGTTGCTCCGGGGCGCGAGAGGCCTTGGGGCAGGCATGGGATGCACCGGGCGCTTCAAAGGCAGCAAGAAGTGGCGGGGCAGAGATTGCAGGAAGGGGGAGAACCGTGTCGGAGGCGGGTTAGGGGTCTTGGGGGGGGGTCTGGGGGCCGGCTGAGTCCCTCTCTGGTGCCATCACACCCTGGGCTATGGGGACTCTAGGAAGTGGGGTGCCACTCGCCCATGCAGCTGGAGAGGGTCCCCCCTGCTGGCCTCCAGGTCCACAGCTCGGTGTGGCATTTGCCCCACACTTTTGGGGGTGCCCATGCCTCCCTCTTGCCCCCTTTGCTACTCCCTGATGCCCGTGTGCCTGTCCTCGGCTCCTTTTGAGGGGCAGGGGGTGCCTGGGTCCCCACTGCCTATTTGGGGACCCATGGCCCTGTTTCCACCACTGCTAGGGAGTGCCCGTGTCCCCATGCCCATCTCGGGGGCATGAGGTGCCCATGTTGCTCTCCATGCCTGTTAGGGGCATTTTTGTCTCTGTTAGGAGGTGCCAAGGTCCCTATGTCCATTTGGGGGGTGGGGGTGCTCATGTCTCCCTCTCTATTCCTGCTATGCGGTGGGGGGGGTCCCCATGTCCCCGTCTCTGTCCCCACTTAGGGGCAGGGGGTGCCCATGCCTATCCGGGGTGCGCCCATCCCCGTCCCCATCCGGGAGTGGGGGGTGCCTGCGTGCCGGCAGCCCCGGCCGCGCTCCCCGCGCTCCCCTGCCTGCCCCCCCGGCCCCCGTGCTGCCAGCGGGCCCGACAATGCCGCTTCAGTGGCACATCAAAGGCGCAGCGCTGGCCGCCGGCGCGGGCACCCGCTGGCACCGCGACGGGCCCCGGCCGAGATGAAAGCCCCGGCCCCCGCCGCGCTCCCCACCGCGCTCCCACCTCGGCCCCGGCCCCCCGCCTCCGCCGCCGGCCGGGGGGCCCCAGGGGATGGGGAAGGCGGGGGGCAGCGAAGAAGGGGCAGGTGCCCCCAGACCCCGGGGACCATCCCCGTGCCCGGTCCCCTCCGACGGAGACGGCCGCAGGAACGGCAAGTGCCGCTGGGTGCCCCGGGGGCGCTGCCCGAACTGTCCCCCTTTGCCCAGGTGACGCGGGCCGCGGGGCCAACTTTTCGGCTAACCGAAGCCGGCGCCAGCTGACGGAGATGCCCAGGCCAGCGCCAGCAGCGGGGTCACCCGCTCCTTCCCCCCACCGCGCTCCGAGCGACGCCGGCGGGACACTTGCCCCCGCTCCCACGGCACCGCCTGGGCCACCCCCGCCCCGGCCCCCGCTGCCTGTGCCAGCCCCATTAGCCTAATTGGCGAGGCTCTCGGCCGTCCCGGGGGGGCCGCGGTGGCAGTGCCCCCACCCGCGCTGCCGGGGTGCTCTCCTTCCCCGGCGCCCGTGGGTGCTCCGTGGTGCCCGAGCAGCCGGAGGGGGTTCGGGACACTGGGGCGGGGGTGTCGCAGCGCTGGGACGGGGGGTGCCCCAGAGGGGGGTGCAGGGAGTGATGGGGTGATGCTGCGTCTCGAGGTGCTCACCCGCTCCTGGCAGGGGTGTCCAGGGTGCCGGGGAGTTTGGGGCGCAAGGGGTCCGTATGGGGTGTGGGGATGGGTATCAGGGTGTCTGGGGTGTGGGGAGCCTGTGGGGCGCAGGACAGTCAGTATTGGGGTGTCTGGGGTCCGGGGTCAGTCGGGGGGGGTAGGGGTCAGTGTTGGGGTGCGGGGCACGGGGTGACTCTGGGGGGTGGGGGGTCAGCGTTGGGGGGGGGTGGCGACGCGGGGGAGGTGGGGTCGTTACCGGGGTGCCGGGCTGCGGGGGCTCGAGGGGCAGCGCCGGGGTGTGGGGCGAGTTTGGGGGGGCGGGGGCCAGTACTGGAGCGTCATGTCTGGGGTGCGGGGCGCAGCGTCGGGGCGTCTTGGTGTGGGGGGACTGGGGCTGGGACCAGCGTGGGGGTGGGGGGGCCAGCGCGGGGGGGGTGGTCGCGGGGGGGCCGGGGCAGGGCCGGGGGCGGGGCGGAACGGAACGTGGGGGCGGGGCCAAGATGGGGCGGGGCGGTCTCGGGGGCGGAGCGGACGCGCGGGGCGGGGCCGGGGCGGGGCCGAGCCGGCGGCGGCGGGGTGGGCCCGGGTCGGCGGCGGCGGCGGGCGGCGGGGCCGGGGCAGGGGCCGGGGCCGGGCGCGTTTGGGGGCCGGGGCCGCAGCGGGCCGGGCCATGGCGAGCTCGGAGCGGAGCGCGCTGCTCACGTACCGCCTGTGCGGCGGCTCGGGCGAGGAGGAGCGGGGCCGCGAGCGGGGCCGCGGCCGGGCCCGCGCCGCCGCCGCCCCCCGCAAGCTGCCCACCTTCCTGGGCGTCGTGGTGCCCACGCTGCTCTCCATGTTCAGCGTCGTCCTCTTCCTGCGCCTCGGTGAGTGCCGCCGGCACCCGGCCCGCCCCGGCCTCCCGGGCTGCGGCCCGGGGCCCCCGAGCTCCCCCCTCCCCGGCCCGCTGCTGCCCCGTCTGCCGCCCCGTGTCCTCCCAGTGCCCCTCCCGAGCCCGCCAGTCTGGGGCTCAGGGTCCTTCCAGTGACCCCCCCGCCCCCCCAGTCTAGAGTCTGGGCTCCCCAAATCTGGGGCCCTGGGGTCCTCCCAATGCCCCCCCCCCCGCCTAAGCCTCCCAGTCTAGAGCCCCAGTGCCCCCCGAGCGCCCCCAGTCTGAGGCCCTGGGGTCCTCCCAGTGCCCCCCTCAAGCCTCCCAGGCCTGCGTCCCAGTGCCCTCCCGACGCCCGCTCAGGTTCCCCCAGGCTGGGCCCCAGAGTCCCTCCGGTGCCCCCTTGATACAGGCCCAGTGCCCCCATACCTCCACCCCAGTCTGGAGTCCGGGTGCCCTCTCGGCGCCCCCCAGACTCCCCTCCAGTGCAGGGTCCCAGTGCCCCCTCAGACTCTTCCAGTCTGAGGCTCCCGCTCGACGCCCAGGGCTGCACCCCAGCGAGGCATTCCAGTGCCTTCCCAGTGTGGGATCCCCGTGCACTCTCTGCCCCTCCCCCCCCGAAATCCTTGCACCCCTCCAGGGCAGGACCCTGCTGCTCCCCAAGCATCCCCCAGCTGCACCCCCAGTGCAGGACCCCATCTGGGACCCAGGTGCCTTCCTGGTTTCCCCCAGTCTGGGACCCGGGCCCTCCACTGCCCCCCTGTTCGGAGGCACCGTTTGGGGACAGGCTAGGTCCCAGCTGGCTCCCAGTCTGGGCTATGGGTCTGTTACTGGGCAGCCTGGGAGAACTGGGGGGAGAGAGGGGCAGGCTGAGCATGGCCCGGGCAAGGTGGGGCTCTTTCGAGGGACCCTGGGATGGGGGATGCCCCCAGCCTGGCCTGGGGCAGGCAGAGGCCCGCTGCCGGCAGCGTCCGCCTGGCATCTCGGGAATGGGGAAGGCTTTTCCTCTTTCACTTTCCGCCCACGGGAAGCCTGGGGCGGGAGCTGGCTGCGTGCCCGGGTGGGCCGGGGGGCCCAGGCCAGCCCTGGGGGGGCCGTGAACCCCCTTCCCCATCCCCGGGGGACACCCCAAACTGTGGGGTGGGAGCACAGCTTGCCCCTGGCATCGTTTGCCCCCTTTACCCCCCGCCCCATCCCGATTTGGGTCCTGGCAGAAGCTCCGTCCTTCCCCGGTACCCCCCCCCCCCAGCCCCTACTCTGCAGCATCACGGGGGTCCCCCCGCCAGCCGTGGCCCCCGTGCCGGGGCTGGCATTGCCCCGGGGGCCGCGGGGCTGGGGCAGGAAGGGAAGTGCAGAGCCAAGGGGGAGGGGAGCTGCCGGGAAGAGGAACCGGCCCGCCGTGGGGAAGGCCGCGGTGCCGAACCCGCTGGGCCACGTGGGCAACCCCCCCCCCCCCCCAGCCTGGCAGCCCTAACCCCTTCCAGCACGCCTCGAACGCACCCTCCGGGCTCCGCCAGCCCCTCCTGGCTCCCCCGGCTTGGCTTTGCCTGGCCCCCCTTCGTCCCTCCTCCTCCCGACCCCCCCAGTGCCTGGGTACCCTCCCTCCAGGGGCGCCCCAAAATCGGCAGTCTGGTAGCTCGGCGGAGCGCTGGCTCCGCGAGGGCTCGCCGGGGCACGCGTTTGCCTCGGCCGCGCTGCGGGATGTCCCCGGGCGCGCGCCCGCCCGCCCACCGCGGATAACTCTGCGGCCGTTCTTGTGGCCGAGATAGGGCATCTTGCGACAGCCTCGGGCAGCTCCTTCCTGCCCGCCGAGTTGCCGGGCCTGACTCACTTCCCACAGCGCTGCCGCCACCCTGGGCAAGGCTGTCGGCAGGGGCTGCCCCTGCTCGGGTGCCGGCCACGGGGCCTCCGGGCACCCTGCCGTGCCCGAGGGGCTCAGGGTGGGCTGGGAAGCAGGGTCCGGGCTGGGAAGCGGGGCCCTGCCTGGCACCAGGGCTGCTTTTGCTTCCTGTTTTGCAGCAGGCAAACAAGGAGCACGAAACTCTGCGGTGCTGAGCGCCCGCTGCCCGGTGGGGCCGTGCCTGGAGCTGGAGATTGGCTTGGTGCCGGGGGTGCCAAGTGCCCTCTTCCCCCTGTGCCACAGACCCCCAAAATTAGAGGCTTGCCTGTGATGCAAGGGCACAGGGGAGCGGGGAGAGCATGGGGTCCCCCAGCGGGGCCCTGTGGGCTTGTCCTGATCCCGCTTTACCCCCGTCACCTCCAGGTGCTGAAGCTGGGGAGAGGGCAAAGGACCCGCTGCCCACTGAGGTAGGCAGCAGGACACAGGGGTCCCTGCCTCCCCCTGCCCCCAGCAGCACCCAGGGATTGCTGCAGGTCCCCTTGCCCCGTGCCAGCCTGCTGCCTCCTCTCTCCCTGTCTGTCTGCTCTCTGGGTGCCCAGCTCTGAGCTGCCTGTGCAGAGGGTTCACCAGGCCCTGATCCTGGCATGGCAGGAGGATAGGAAAGGGCAAGCTGGAGGGCACAGACAACCCAGGGTGCCAGGAGGGCTGGCCATGGGTGCCACCATGGGTGGGAGGCTGGCAGCACAAGCATGGGCACCCATCTGCGGGCATCGCAGTTGTCTGCTGCCTCATCTCCCAGCTGATCTTCTTCCCTAGCCTCCTTGAGGGCTGGTGTGCCATGCCCAGGCTGGCATGTTGTGGAGCCAGGTCACGGCTGGCGCACGTGTGTCATGGAACAGCTGTGCCCCCTGGCGCATGCCTGCCCCATCATGGGATGCTCATGGGTGACACAGGGTGGGGAAGTCTCAGCCCCGGCAGGGAAGGGGTGGAATGGCCGGGGGGTGGTAGATGTGGGCACAGGGGTGGGAGCAACCCATATGCCTCCACAGATGCCAGGTCTGGGGGATGGCTGTGCCTGCAGGCCCTGGCTCTGCTGGGGAGGTTATGGGGTGGTCCGTGCCAGGCTAACAGAGATGTTGGTCTCTACTTGGTCCTTGGCAGGGTTCGTGGTGGGTCACGCTGGATTGTACCAAGCTCTGGCCATGTTTGCAGTGGCCTACTTCATCATTGGCATGACGGTGCTGTCTGTGTGCGCCATCGCCACCAATGGGGCACTGGATGCTGGAGGAGCTTACTGTATCCTTTGCTGTGGGTGTTTCTGGGGCAGGGGGCACGAGCCAAAATTGGGTGACAGCCGAGAGATGGCTGTGGGGTCCCCCCTTGGGACTGCGACTGCTCTGACGTGGGGGTGGTAGGGAGACCCAAGGGCTCCTGTGGGCATTGGTTTGGGTTGCTGGCATCTTCCCTTGACTTAGGCAAGATATGATCAGCCGTGCCCTGGGCCCAGAATTTGGGGGCAGCATCGGGATCATGTTTTTCCTGGCCAACGTGTGTGGCAGTGCCCTTTACGTGCTGGGGCTGGTGGAGGCAGTCGTGGACAGCTTTGGGGTGCCACCTGGTAAGTACCCAGGTGTTGGTGGCAGCGGCAGTGGGGATCCCCTCCTTGAGCAGCTCTAGCACCCTGCCAGGCTTGCCAAGGTGGGTGTGTGGCACAGAGTTGGGGCATGGTGCCTTATGTAGCTGTCAGGGCTCACCCAGCCCTCTGCCCCTGGCTTTTGAGTTGGTGCCCCTTATGCGTGGCATGAAGCTGGTGGCTCTCAGCTCCAGGTGATGACTGCTCTGAGCCCTGCTGATCCCATCTCATCTCTCTGCCCAGGGCAAAAAGTGGGCACAGGCGTCCACGTCCTGCCCCAGAGCTACTGGTATGAGCTGCTCTACGGCACCATCCTGCTTGCCCTGTGCCTCGTGGTGTGCCTCGTGGGCGCCTCCATCTACGCCAAAGCCACCTTCCTCATCTTCCTTATCGTCGCGGGTGTACTGGGCACCATCCTCATCAGCTTCTTCGCCACGCGGCCCATCGGGGTGCCCATCCGCCTGCCACACTTCAATGGCTCAGAGATCGAGAACGGCTCCTTCACAGGCTTCTCACTCGCTACCTTGCGAGATAACCTGGGTGGTGAGGAATGACTTTCCCCAGCCCTGGCCATGGTACCTGCCGTGACACGTGTACCCCAACTCTACCTGCCAGGCTGGAGAGGAGTGGCACTGTCCCATGGCCTGCCGCCTCCATGTCAGCAGGGACATGCAGGAGGGTGGGAGAACTTGCGGGCACAAAGCAGGTGCCAGAGGTGGTTTATTCCATGGTGGCTGTTGTCTGGGCACAGGGAACATTGAGGGGAAGGTATTGGCAAGGCTGTGCCACCCCAAACAGCTTGTTGCAGCCTGTACCCGTGTGTCCTGCAGGTGGGTACGGGGTGGACTACACCACAGGGCAGATGATGAGTTTCAGCTCTGTCTTTGCGGTGATGTTCAACGGCTGCACTGGCATCATGGCAGGCTCCAACATGTCGGGTAAGGAGAGGGAAGGTGTCAGGGCTGGGTGGTACCAGGGACGAGGAGTGGGAGCCAAGGCTGGGCAGAGGAGGTTGGAGGAGAGCAAGGGGTGCCGTGCCTGCAGGGCACTAATGCTGCTCCCTCCTGCCTGCAGGGGACCTGAAGCGCCCAAGCTACTCCATCCCACGGGGCACCATCTCCGCTGTGCTCTTCACCTACCTCGTCTACAACCTGTTGGCTTTCTTCATGTGTGCCACCTGCAACAGGTACAGCCGCCTGTCCCCTCATTGGGGTCATTGGTGCCCAGGTATGACCAGTGCCAGGGCTTGCTGGCATGGGCTGATGTGGGTGCCAGCATGTGCATGTCCATTTCCAGGACCCTCCTGCAGAAAGATTATGGCTTCCTGCGTGACATCAGTATCTTCCCACCCCTGGTCACGGTGGGCATCTACGCTGCCACACTCTCCGCGGCCATGAGCAACCTCATCGGGGCATCCCGCATCCTCTATGCCCTGGCCCGGGATGATCTCTTCGGTGAGTGCCCAGGGCACACTGGCACCTGCCAGAGCCCATCCAGAAAGTTGACATTGACTGGCACCAGTCCTGGGACCAGGGAGTCCCCTTCTTGATTTGGGGGTGACATTTTGTGGGGGATATAGGGTCTGGGCTCCTGAGCCTGGGCTTGCCATTGCCCCATTTCTTCCTGGCAACGCCCAGTCCCCGCTGCATTGCACGGGTGCAGGATTGGCTGCTTCGCTGTTCAGGCCCAGGGGGTCTTATTTGCAGCACCCAGAGTGGGGGCACCACAGTAGGCTGGACTGGTACCCCATGGCACAGTTGTTTGTCCCTGAGGGAGGTGGTACGGGGGTGCTAGATGCCAACTGTACCCCCCGATCAGCAGTCTGGGGAGCACCCACTGGCTTCATCAGCTTGGGTGTATGCCCGCATGCCAGCTGGGCTGCAGAGATGCAGGCAGTTGGGTTTTCTGTATGCCCTGGTGTTGGTGCCCAGTGTGGGGGCAGGACTCCTGGCTTGTGGCTCAGGTGGTGTGAGTGCCCTCTGGTGCCTGTCTGGGCACCTCCTGCCTTGCCTCAGCTCCGCTTCCCCCTTTGTCCGCAGGCCGGGCGCTGGCGCTCGCCAAGAAGACATCTGCCAGTGGGAACCCCATCATGGCTGTGATCCTCTCCTGGCTGGTGGTGCAGGTGAGTTTGTCCAGCCCGGTGCCTGCTCACTTGGGTCCTGCCTACCACAGAGGTGCCCTGTGATGCTCCTTTTCCCAGTGCCACCAGGGGAAGGTGGGTTGGCTCCTGGGCTGGGCCTTGCAGAACCAGAGCCTGGCGCTGCCAGTGTGGCCAGGCACATCCCCCCCCCCCCCCCCCCAGCCAAGCTGCGTTGTTGAGCAAGGGGGGAGCTGCCCCCACCCCAGGGCTGTGTCTGCAGCCTGGTGCCTCTCCTCCCTGACAGCCCCGTGCTCTGTGGTGGGGCTGGGAGCAGCCTGTGCCCAGGGCAGGCATGGCAGAGCTGAGGGGCAGTTGGAGGATGGGGTACTGGGCAGACTGGAGGGTGGGAGTGGGGAGCACTGCGTGGCTGCTGGAGGACATGGGACAAGAGAGGGGATAACTGCCCAGCTGTGGGGAGGCATTTGGGGCACGATGGGTGGAGTGCTGCCCCCCGGGGGGCACCTCCAGGGCTGGAAGGGGGAGTTGAGAGCTGCCTATTCGCCCCCATGCCCTGGAGGCCCCCAGAAACCCCCCCCAGCCCCGTGCCCGTGTGCCCTACCTGCAGTGACCTTTTCCTCCCCGAGCTGATGACTGAAGGATAAATCACAGCAAATGGCTGAGTGCGGGGGCGGGCGCGGGGGGCTGCAAGCGTTCTTGGTGGGGGATCCATTACCGCTGAGCCACGCTGTTAACTCCCAGTGAGCCAAAAGCCGCATGGCTGCGATCGGCAGCCTGTGGCCACCGGGTACGTAGCTGGGCACCCAGGCGCTGCACGTGCACCCTGCTTGCCTTCTGCAGCGGGCTGTCCCCTCCTGGCGTGGGAAATTCATGCCCAGCGTGGTGTTGTCCCTACCCTTTGCTGGCACATGGCTGCATGGAAATGCCTGCTCCACGCCAGTCCCGGGGCTCGCTCTTAGGGGCATTGTGCCAAGGTGGTGGTGAGCAGGTTGCTCCTGTGCACCTCCGTGCGGGCTGCAGGCAAGGGTCTGGTCCTTGGTGTCCTGGGAGGCTGGCAAGGTGGGCAGGAAGGCTGCTGTGGGGCGCACCAGGCCGGCAGGGCTGGCTCGGGCGTGTGCTAGGGATGCTGTCCTGCAGGGCGCTGGCTGCGTTCACACTGTGCCCCCCTGTGCTCTCCGCAGCTGGTGCTCTTCTCCGGGAAGCTCAACACCATCGCAGGGGTCGTCACCACCTTCTTCCTCCTGGTTTACGCTACCGTCAACCTGGCCTGCCTGGCCCTGGAGTGGGCATCGGCCCCCAACTTCAGGTACCCATTGGCGCAGGGGAGGGAGGCTGCTCTGAGATGCTGGGTGGGCACCCGTCCATCCATCAATCCGTCTGTCTGCAGCTCCACTGCCATCGCACCATGCACACTGCCCATCTCCTGGACGTAACAGGAGGGCAGAGACACCCCTTTCCCTTGAGAGGGAGGAGGGAGTGTGTCCCAGCGTGGCACTGGCTTAGCACCGTCCCCCTGCCCTCGCACTGCTTTATCGAGGAGGTATCCATGCATCCAGCACCACCCGGGTACCACCCGCCCCCTCCCCCTAGGCTTTCTGGAGGTAATTTATAGCTTGCGCCCGCCCGGCATCCCCCGGGCAGCTTGCCAAGCAGTGATGGAGCCCACTTTCCATTAGTGCTAATTAAACTAACGGGGAAGGGGGGAGGGGGATCCTGGGCGGGAGGAGGAGGAGAAGAGATCTTCCAGGAAGGATGAGTGTGTGACAGGCAGCCCTAGTCTAGGGGGACCCGGGGCTGCCCTGGCATGGGCTTGGCCTGGCAGAGCTGCCCCTACGACTGCGGGGACACAGCAGGGCGATTTGGGGAAGCTTGATCTATCTAATGGCTTTTGCTGCTGGGCTGGGCACAGGTGCCCCCCGCCGATCAGTCCATGTTCCCCCGGTCGCTGCCGCTGTGCCCTGGGGCTGCGGGTACCGCCTGAGTTCAGGGACCACGCAGAGGGGACGGGACCGTGCCAGCTCCTGCTTGTGGGACCAGTGCGGTGCCTGCTCCCGAGGTGCAAGGCACTGTTCATCTGAAGCGAGGAGTCCCAGAGGTGGGGACAGAGGTGGTGCCAAGCAGGGCTGGGTGGCAACGCCTGAGGGTACAGCAGGGCAGCGTGTCCCTGAGAGTGCCCCAGTCCCAAGGGAGAGCTGGTGATTGTGCCAGGTCGGGGCTTGACCTCCCCAGCCACCCCCTCGGCCAGGCACGGATGGGGCATGAACGGTGGAGGAGGATGCTGCAGCTGGGTGGCAAAGGGTGCCTTCGCCCACCGTGTTTTCTAATGGCCCCTGCTGTGCCCACCCCCCGCCCTCCCATGCTGAGGTCTCCATCAAGCGCAGCGGAAAAGGATTTTAATTACCTTTCAGCAAAAACAACAATTAGAGAAAATAACAGCTTCTCGCCTCCCCGCCTCTGCCTCCCCGCGCCAGGCTGAGCCGCTGCACCCGGCTGCTGGCGCTGCCGCGCGCTGCCCAACACCACCCGGTTTCCCCAGGCTGTGCCAGTCACTGGACCCCATCCCCATGAACATCACGGCTGCCTCAGGTTACCCCCTTTGGCCGGGACGGGTAGCGGGGGGGTGCCCAGGGCCCGGGGTAGGTACCACCTTGTTTCCGTGCCCCGCTGGCACAAAGTGTTTGCCCGACAGCAGAGGGGTACGCCGTGCCCACCACCCCCGTGCCCTCCTCCGACCCCCTTCCTCTGTGGCGCCAAGCCCATTCCCAATCGCCCTCGGAGAGGCGTGGGGAGCTCGGTGCCCTTGCTGGGGAGGCGGGGGGCCCTGGTGCGGTGTTGCCAGGCTGCGGGCTCTGCTGCCAGCGGTGACGGCACGGGGAAGGGGGCTGATTGAGATGGAAATTGCCGTTTCTCTGCCCGGCCCTAATGCATGCTGTGATGAAGTGCCATTAGGGAGGGGGGGGAAGGCAGGCGCAGGGAGGGGGACGCGCAGCGGGCAGGCCTGCCTGAGAGCAGTGCCGCAGGGAGCCCTTTCCTCCGTGCCCAGCCGCCCCGTGTGCCGGGATGCCCCAGGCACAGCATAGAGAGTGGTGCTGCCAGGGCTGGCTGCCCTCGGTGGGCAAAGGGGCTCCAGAAAGCAGCCCTGGCACCGTGCGGGGTACCTGTGCCACCCCACGACATGGCAAGGGGCAGCTGGGGTGCAGGATTAGCTGGCAGTGCCAGGGAGCGTTTCCTTGTCATTACCCCCTGTGTAATTAGCTAACAATCCCCCCTGCAGCCTGGCGCTCTTGGGAGTTTCCTCTGCCTGCCGAGCACGGTCTAATGCCCAGGGCTTTGTACCCACCAGTGCCACTGATGAGGACGGAGGCAATGCCAGCTCCCTGTGCTCGGGCATCCGCTGTGGTTTGCCCGTAGCCCATCTGCTTGGCTGGCATGAAATGCCAGTCCTGCGCCAAGGGCTTCATTTTCGCTGAGCTCCCACCTGCGAGATGCCTGTTAGCTGTGGCCCCCGCTCTGCTAATGAGGCACCAGGCTCCTTTCCCAGTTGCTTTCAGCCAGCAGCACTGGGGCAGCCAGTTCCCGACGGGTACCGCAGCAGTGCCTAGATTGGGGGGTATAAGGCAGGGCTGTGCCCTCTGCCACAGGCATCTGGGGTGCTCGACTTGCCTGGGTTGGCCCAACAGGGTTCATTGGGGGTGACTGGTCCGACCTTGGTGCAGCCTCCTGCAGCTTCTGCTCCCGCTGTCACTGTGCCCTCCCTGCAGCTGGCACGGGGGCCCAGGCGATAGCGGGTGCCTTTTCTCCTTGCTCCAGGCCCACCTTCCGGTACTTCACCTGGCACACGTGCCTGCTGGGCATCGCGGGCTGCTGCGTCATGATGTTCCTCATCAGCCCCGTGTCGGCCTCAGCGAGCCTGGGCTTCCTCCTCCTCCTCCTCCTCGCCCTCCACTACCTCTCGCCCAGCAGCACCTGGGGCTACATCAGCCAGGCCCTCATCTTCCACCAGGTGAGCTGTGCCAGCCGTGCCCACTGCCTTGCCCTCCTCTGCTCGCCCCTTTGCCAGCCTCGCACCTTGCGTGGCAGAGAGCTGGCAGCACCGGGGCTTGTGTCCCCTGGGCGTCTGCCCAGCACTTGCCTTTGGGGTGGCAGCACCCTCCTGCCAGCAATTCCTCGAGCAGCATTTCCTCGGGGTTGGCATCCCCGTGGTGCAGGTTGTTAAAGAAAGCAGGACTCCTTAATGCTGCCGCGGCAGGAGGGCTGCCCAGCATGGCACGTGCTCCTGACACCCCTGCCTTCCCTCCGGCCAGGTGCGGAAGTACTTGCTGATGCTGGACGTGCGGAAGGACCACGTCAAGTTCTGGCGCCCGCAGATGCTGCTGATGGTGCAGAACCCGCGGGGCAGCGCCCGCCTCATCGACTTCGTCAACGACCTCAAGAAGAGCGGCCTCTACGTCCTGGGCCATGTGGAGCTGCAGGACTTAGGTGAGGGCTTGCCCCTTCCCCTGGGGCTGCCAGCCGCCTGCCTCTGCCCTTCCCCACGGTGTCACAAAGTCCCTGGGGCAGCAGGGCCCGGCTGGGTGCAGGGCAGTGGGTGATGCCCCTTTGGGTGCTCTCTGCTGCCCTGGATAAAGGCAGGTGGGGCCGTGCCCATCCTTCCCACCTCTGGGCAGGGGGACTGAGGTTGGGGTCATTTCCCAGGGTGCTGGAGTGACACTGGTGCCCATCTCCCAGCTGGGCACTGTGGGCACAGGGGAGAAATATCAGTGCTTTGGGCCCACCTGTGGCAACTTGGGCTTGACACAGCGTGGTGGACATAGGTGGCCTGTGTCTCTCCCAGGCCTCATGCACACACATAAGTAGACACACGTGCTTGCATAGGTGTGTGCTTGCACAGCAATCGCTACGTGTGCACACAGCTCCTGCATGCATCGGCACCGGTGTGCGCACAGCACCTGCACCCCGGGCCTCTTTGAGCCCCCATGCAGCTCAGCTCCATGCGCACAAGCGGACGCCTGCGCACACCTCGTGCGCACACCCTCGGCACAGCCTGGCACGTGTGTGTGCCCGTGTGTGTGCCCATGTGCGTCCCTGCTGCGTGCCTGCAGGTGTGCTCCCGTGCTTCAGGCATGGTTGCACCCCATCGCCTGTTCATTTGCACACGCGTGTTCCCTCACCCGCTCCCCCTCGCCCTGCCGTGGCCATCCCCACCCCTCAGCGGATGCACGGGCTCTGCTCCCCCCTTGCCGTTGCCGTGGTGACTAATGGCCCGAAATTGGGGGGGGGTGGAGCTGTCTGGATATTTTTTATATATTTATGTATAATTTCATCTCTCTGGCTGGAAGCACCCGATTCCACCTCCCCCCCCCCATGGGTGCTGGGGATGGGCATGGGGGTTGACACTGGTATGGGGGTACTAGTTCAGGGGGGTGCTGGGGGTGCTCAGCACCATGCTGGGGTGCCGCAGGGAAGGCAGCGAGATCTCCCGGTCCCCTGGCGTGGGGTGCCCGCCTGCCCCATTGGGGCCTGACACCCCTCTCGCCCCCGGCACAGACGCGCTGCCCTCGGACCCGCTGCAGGCCCAGCAGGACTCGTGGCTGGGCTTGGTGGACAAGCTGAACGTCAAGGCTTTCGTCAGCCTCACCCTGGCCCCCTCGGTACGGCACGGTGTCCGGCAGCTCCTCTTCACCTCTGGCCTTGGTGAGTCTTGCCCGCGGTAGCTCCAGGCCCCCTGCTTTGCCCCCTGGGGTGGGCGCAGACGTGGGTCAACCCCGCTGCCTCCGTGGGGCGAGCAGTGCCAAGGCCAAACCAGCCCTTGGAGGCACCAGGGGCTGGCAGGGCCCTCTTCTTCCCCTCCGCTCACCCCGGGCTGGCGCGGTCTCTCCGGCAGGCGGGATGCGGCCCAACACGCTCGTGCTGGGCTTCTACGACGACGCGGCGCCCCAGGACGGGCTGGCCCAGCACCCGGCCTTCACCAGCGCCCGCGAGGAGGTGCCCCTGGGCTTCCCCCCGGTGCGGGCACCCGCGGCGCCCAAGCTCCTCTCGGCCCGGGAGTACGTGGGCATCGTGGCTGACGCCCTGAAGATGCTGCGCAACGTCCTGCTGGCCCGGCACTTGGAGAGCCTGGACAAGGCCTGGGAGCTCCGGCGGGCCGCCAGCTCCCCGCCCTCCATCCACGTGTGGCCCGTCAACCTCTTGCGCCCCGACAGCGCCCGCTACGCCGACACCTGCAGCCTCTTCCTGCTCCAGATGGCCTGCGTGCTGAACATGACGCGGGCCTGGCGCCGTGCCCACCTCCGCCTCTTCCTCTGCGTGGAGGCGGGTGCCATGCCCCACGCCCAGGAGGACAAGTTGCGCCAACTGCTCAAAGACTTGCGCATCCAGGCCCAAATCCAGCTGGTGCCCTGGGACGCGGTGGTCAGCCTGCACTGGCAAGCCCAGCGGGCGCCCCCGGGGGGGCCGGCGCTGGCCGAGGAGGAGAGCACCGTGAACTTCCCGGCCAACGCCACCCAAGTCTCGGATGAGTACGTCTGTGCCGCCAACAAACTCATCCTGGAGCAGGGTCCCGCTCCCGCCGTGCGCTTCCTCTACCTGCCCCGGCCGCCCGCCGATACCAGCCTGTACCCGCTCTACCTGCACCACCTGGATTTGCTCACCCGGGACCTGGGCCCCACAGTGCTGGTGCACGGGGTGAGTGCCGTCACCAGCACCCAGCTCTAGGGGACACGGGGGGACCCCGTCCCCAGCACTCGTAGCTCAGGGATGGGCACCGCGCCCGCTCCGGACTCCTGGGTTCTCATCCGGCCAGTGCCTTTAGCAGCCCGAGGCTGGGCACCGGGGCAGGGCGGTGGGTGCCCCCTGCCCTGGCTGCCCCCCGGCTGGCAGTGACTCCTGCCCGGCTTAGGTGAGCCAGCTGGAGGAGCCAGCGCCCTGCCCTGGCGGTGCCGGGGGCTGGCGGTGCGGACACAGGGGGTTGGGGGGGCGCTTGTGTGTACCAAGACCCTGGTAGGTGGCACAGAATTAAAAGTTGCCCTGGCAGGACCCGGGCACAGCCCTGGCGCCGGCCGGGCAAGTCAGCGCATTAACGGTGCCTCTTCTTTGGTGTGGCAATGGGGCGCCCGGGCGCTGGTGGGAGACAGCGGGGTCCGGGGGGGGGGGGTCAGGCACTGGGTGCATCCCTTTCCCAATTGGAGCCCCTGGGCCAGGGGAGGTGTACCCCAGCCAGCTTTGGGGGGGACGATGGGGAGCACCGCCGCGCTGGCGACCCAGGCAGGAGCGACCGGCGGCGTTGTGCCCGCTCGCGGTGCCAGGAAGCTCATGCGGGCATGGAGCCGGGAGGGGGGTTAGCTGAGTTTGGGAAGGGAGAGGGTAGCAGGGCTGGAACCCCGAGGCTGCGCCGCCCGCCCCAGTGCGGGGCACGGGCGCCCCCCGGCATCCCCCGCGCTTTCCTCCCGCGGCCCCCCAGCCTCTCCTCCGCCGGCTCCTCCAGGCACCCTGCCAGCAGCGGGGATTGATTAAAGGCAGCCTCGACCTTGGTGCCCCGGCTCCCTGCCATCCTCGGTGCCTTTCATTAGGAAAAATTAAATGGGAAGGGGTGGGGGAGGGGAGCCCGGATGCCTGGGCTCCCTGGGGGTGGGCTGGGGGGAGGGGGAGCAAGGGGCGGCAAGCTGGGTGCTGCCACCGCCAGCCCCGGGCTATGGCACCCCCCGTCCTTCCCTGCCACCCGTGTGCTGCCGGGGGGCGCCCAGCATGGCCCTTAGTCTGCCGGGCCCCTCGGGGGGTCTGAGCCTCTCGGGGGGGGGGGGGGTCCAGGCCCCTCACCTTGCTGGGAAAGGGGGGAAACGATGCTGGGAGGGGCTGGCTCAGCTGGGGTGCTGGGGTCCCTGGGCATCTTCCCCCATGCGGGGTCCCCATGGGGGACAGCGGTGGAACTAGCAATGCCCTGGACCCCCCCGCCCCGGCTGCTGTCGCCCACGGGTGCTGCCCCCCCTGCCCCGCGGTATTGATTAGGGGAGGGCAGGAAATTGCCTGGGTGACGGGCGGTAAATCTATTAGGTGCCTGGCAGGCGGGCAGCGCGCCCGGGCGCTGCGTGATGGATCGCTTCCTATTAGCCCCAGCGTGGGGAGGGAAGCGCTCGGGGCCCCGCGGGGATGGGGGGGGGGACAGGGGGGACGGCCCCCTGCGCCCCCGCGGGCCGAGCCCGGGCGCTCGGCAGCGCCAGCTGCTGGCTCTCGGCATCCAGAGGGGCAGAAGAGCCCAGGCGTCCGGGTGCTGCCAGAGGGAAATAGTGGGGCACCCTCCATCCCTGCCGCTCGCAGGGGGTCGGGGGGGTGCTAATGTCCCCTTGTGCCCCTCGGGCGGGTCTCGGTGCCCAAATTCCCACCCTCGGGAGGGGTTTCTGCCTGGCAGGGGGCAAGGGGAGGGGGCCTGGTGCCGGTGGCACCCCGCTGCTGGCACAGCATGTCCCCCCGTCCCCCTCCGGGCCGGGTGCAGGGGGCAACGAGCCGAAACGCGTCGCCCCGACCCTGCCCGCCCGCAGCCCGGCGATTTTATTTACAAACAGGCGGGAGCTGGCACAGGGCAGCCGGGCACCAGCGGGACCCAGCGGCCTATAATGTTAATTATCACCACGTAATTAAAAGCCCATAAAAAGCCTCACACTTCATTAAATTAAAGCTTCCCCGCACCGCAAAGCCCGGGCTCCGGCAGAGTTAACCTTGGCTGTGCCAGGCGCGGGCACCGCACGGCCTGCGCCAGCCCCGGCCGGGGCAGGAGGGGGGCACAGCCGGGGGGGTGCAGCCCCGTGCACACGCAGGGTGTTGCGTTGCGATGCAGTGTTGCACACACACACACGCACACACACACGCGCACACACACACTCGGTGCACACCTACACACACAGCGGTTCCCCCCCACATCCCACCCTCCCCTGTGTGGTGCCCCCCACCTGTCTGCCCCCCCCGTGCCTCCCCCGACGGGTGCTTCCCAGCCGGGCACCAGGGCTGCCAGTGCAGGCACAGCCGGGTCCCCCCACCGGTGCCCGCAGCGGGGCCGCAGGGCCTTCACCGGGTGCCGAACGGGCTGGGGGGGGGGGGTCAGTACCAGGCGCGGGGGGGTGCTGGAGAGGTGGCAAGGGCTGGTGTGAGGGCACACTGACTTGTGCCCCCCAATCTGTGCCTGGCCCGCCCTTGCCTCAGTTTCCCCAGAGGCTGGGCTGTGCCGGACCAGCCCCTTGGGTGCTGATGGGTCCCAGGGGGGCTGCATGGGGTGTCCTGGGTCATGGGAGCTGAACTGGGGGCATGATGTGTGCCCCCCCCCCAACCAGGGGAGTGGGGATGGGTGGGCATGGGGTGTGGGTGTGGGTGTGGGTGTGTGTTGTGTGCATGAACAAGGTTGTGGGCATGTGTGTGCATGCAAGGGGGGGGTATGTATGCACAGGGGGGGGTACGTATGCACAAGGGGAGATGTGCATCCACAAGGAGGGTGGGTGGGTGTGCACCTGCGTGTGTGCATGCACAGGCAAAGGTCTGTGTGTACATGCACAAGGGGTGTGTGTGTGTGTGCATTAAGGGGGGGGGTATGTGGATGCACGGGGGGAGGTGTATACCTGCACAAGGGGTGTGCATGCATGCACAAGGCTCTGTGTAGGTATCCATGCGCAAGGAAGGGAAAGTACACACACACACACACACACACACACACACGGCTGCTTGCGTGTACGTGTATGAAGTGTGTGTGTAGTCTCCTAAACTGTAACGTAGTGCTCAGGGGTGTGCGTGTGCATGTGGTGTGTTCATCTGCACACCGTGCTCAAGGGGGGGTGTGTGAACCAGGGGTGTCCACCAAGCCGTGCACTCTCACACACACGCACACCCCCAGGGCGTGCGAGCCGGCACGCGTGTGTGCTTGGAGCGCCCAGGCGAGTGGGCACCGCCGCCAAGCCGCTGCCCGCCGTGCCGGCCGTGGGCAGAGGGCGGCCGGGCGGGTGCGGGGGCCGGCGCTGGCGGGTGCCCCCGGCCCGCGGGGGCGAGCAGACAATGGGGACTTGGCTATTTCTTGGAAATTTCGCAGCATTCATTTCAGTGCAAATAAAAGCTGTCATTGCCGGAGAAATGATACTGATCGGGGTCTGAAAAGACAGCAAATTACCCGCCTGAAAATGCACCGCTGGAAAAAAAATGCATATTAAACACACAAAAAGGCACTTTGCCATCAGCCGCGCTTCCCCCGCCGCTCCAGAATAACCACACTTTACATAATTCTCCCTCTCCACCTCCGAATTAATTTCGCAGACAGCGGCAGAGGCAACCCTGGAACAATAGCGGAGGGGGAAGGCAGCGCCGGCAGGGAGACGGGCCGGGGGCCGCGGGGCGGCGGGTGCTGCCGCCGGCTCCGGGTGGGCTGCGGCGGCGCGGGGCGGCGGGGCGCTGCGTTTGGGGAGGACCTCGGCCCTTTGGGAGGGTGAGGCCCGAGGGAGAGGACCGGGCCGTGGGGTGCTGGGCGGATGCGCTGGCGGGGTGCAAATCCCCAGCGTCAGCCTGGACCGGCACCCAGGGGGGGTGCCCCAGCACCCACCCGCTGCCCCCTTCTCCTGCCCCGCGCGTGGCGGCCGTCGGTGCCCGCAAACCCCGGGAACGTGCTGATTGGTGCCATATGGGGCAAGAGGGCACCCGTTTCCTCTGCCCAGCACCACCAGCTGGGGAGCAAATGGTTTACATGGGTTTGATGGGTGGTGGCCATGGGGGGGGGGGGGGGTGTTGGCCGGTCAAAGGATTGGCACCGAGGGGCCGGCGGGGGGGGGGGTGGCGGAGGTTGGCACCGCGCTGCTTTGCATTTTCAATGACAGACCCATGCCGGGTGCTCGGGAGAGTGGAAAAATCTTATTTGTCACCTGCTGGCGGTGTGCGGAGGCTCCTGCGCCGCTGCTAATCTCGGGGAAAATGAGGCTGCCAGCGGGGTGGCCCGCGGGACGGGCAGGGTGGAGCGGGGTGGGTGCTGCGGTGGGCACGGCCCGGTGCCAGGCCCTGCTCCGGGCTCGGGGTGCAGGGCCCCGGGTGGGCACCTGCGGAGGTGTTGCACCAGCCCAGCTGCCGGGTCCAACCCGCGTGTGCCAGCACCGGGGCACGTGGCACGGATCCTGCCCACCGTGCCAGGCTGAGTGCTCCTCCAGCCTGCGCTTCCCACGGCCTCGTGCCTCTCTCCTCTCCATGTGCCCGGGCTCCAGAGTGCCGGGTCCAGAGGCTGCCACTGCCCGCATGTCCCCCCGGGGCACTTGTGAGGGATTTAAGGGGGGGGGGGGAAACAGAGGGAGTTGGGTGCAGGTGCCCAGCTCGCACCCGCCGTGCCCAGGCTCCTCGAGACGCCAGCCCCAGCGGGATGCCGCAGCGCTCTGCGGCCGGCACAGATTTATCCGTTTTTTTATATCCACACGCCTTTAATTTTTACAGCCCTGCTCGAGCAATACCTAGGGCTGTTAATAACGCCAGCCCCCACCTCTCCCGCGATCATCCACCAGGGCCCCCCCCCCCCCCCGGGGCTGGGTCCTCGGTGATGCCCAGCTGGTCGGGGTGCCTACGCTGGGGTGTCCCTCCGCGGGGTTCGCAGAGCCCCGAGCGGGCGGTGCGGCAGGCAGGCGCCCCACGGAGAAGCGTTGGTGCGGGTGCCGAGGGGCCATGTGAGCGTGGCAGTGTGAGAACGAGTGTGTCAGAGCGGGTGCGAGCATGACGGTGTTGGTGGCAGTGTGCGCCAGGGCCTGCTGGAGCTCGTGTGTGCGCGGCGGTGTCGGGGTGTCTCGGCGCTCAGCACGCGTGGCCGCCTATGGGTGTTGATGTACGTGTGTGCACGCTGGGGTGGGTCAGCACGTGCGTGTGTCGTGCTGCGGTGGCGGGTGTCGGAGCGTGTGCGTGTCCCAGTGCAGCAGTCAGCGCCTTGCCCAGGCTGTGCCACCTTGTGAGGTGGCACCTTGGCCACTGGCGAGTGCAGCCCGAGCCCCCCCAGGCTGCGAGGGCTGGGCCCACGGGAGCAGGCAGGGCACAGCCGGGCGTGCACTAGCTGAGCCACCCGTCACCGTGCTGGGGGGCTCCCCGTGCCCCGCGTGGCACAGCACCCCTGCCCCAGCACAGGGCGCTCACCCCAGCACCCAGGAAAACACAGAGCACCCGCCGAGGCACCTGGGGCTGTGCAGGCGAGGCGGGCAAGCACGGCAGGGCACCCGCGAGCATGGCAAGCGGGATGGCCGAGAAGGGCCGGGGGATACGCGGCTGCTGCACGGGGCTGCCGCGGGCGGTGGGAATTGATGGGTTATAAATCTCCTTGCTGGGCCCCCCCGTGGCAGAGCGGCTCACGATATTTATGTTGGGGATTTATCTGCAATGCAGTTTAATATTCCCGGACCTCCGCGTGTGTGCGTGTATGTGCGTGCGTGTCCCCCTCCCCAAGGCCCCCCATGCCCCCCCCGCCACCCCCCGCCCACCCCATCCCCCGGAGCAGCCCGGGCTCTGTCTCCTCCCCACCCCACAACCCCGGCACCCTGCACCTTGCGCCCACCCCGGCAGGACGGGGCCGGGCCGGGCCCCCGTGGTGCCCGGGCACGGCGATGGGTGCCAAGCAGCCGCGATGCTCCTGGCACAGGGGCCAGCCGTGCCCCGAGTGCCTGGGTGCCAGGCTGCTCGGGAGCGAC